>NC_058523.1:3067159-3382419 GCF_904849725.1 Hordeum vulgare subsp. vulgare | reverse complement strand
TTATTCAATTTGAAACACTTTTCATTATCATAGTTTTGTCAAATTCTCAAATATGCAAAAAGAATTTTTAATAAACATAGTTTTTAATTGAAAATAACAAAATAGATGATAGTTTGGATAGTAAAAATTATTCATTATGAAAATAAAAAATAGTTTTGCATTATTTATTCAATTTGAAACACTTTTCATTATCATAGTTTTTTCAAATTCTCAAATATGCAAAAAGAATTTTTAATAAACATAGTTTTTAGTTGAAAATAACAAAATAGATAATAGTTTAGATAGTCAAAATTATTAATTATGAAAATAAAAAAAATTGAAACTATATGAGAAATCGTGGACAAAATTCGACCTGAATTCTCTTTGAATTCAGATTGAATTTTATCCACAATTTCGAATATAGTTTCAATTTTCTGTAAGTTTAGGCCTGTAAGCCTGCTTTAGAGAGGAGCTCGATGGAGAAGCTGCGACGGGGCTTATAAACAGGTGTTAGTCCCCCTCCCTGGGCGAGGTGGGACTAAATTTATCGTGCCGCCGAGGAGGGGCTTTAGTCCCGGATGGAGCCACGCCCCGGGACTAAAGACCCCCTGCTTCCCGCCTCTTGGTCTGCCCGAAAAGAGGCCTTTAGTCCCGGGTCGTGGCTCCACCCGGGACTAAAGGGGGTCTTTAGTCCCAGCTCGAGCCACGCACCGGGACTATAGATCCACCTATATAAGCGGGACTTCGAAAATTTCCAACCCAATTCGTCCATTCCTCTCGTTCTCCTGCCCGGCGCGGCACATCGACGAACGTAACCGACGCCGTCAGGCTGCCCGCCGTCCTGCTCGCTGCCGCGCCGTCCTCCTCGCCGTCCTCCTCGCCGCCGCGCCGTCCTCCTCACCGTCCTCCTCGCCACCGCGTCGTCCTCCTCGCCGTCGTGCCGTCCTCCTCGCCAACACTCCGGCCAGTAAGCCCCCCGCCCCTCCTCCCAAACACTCCGGCCAGTATAGAAGAAAAGAAGAAAAAGGAGAAGAGAAGAAGAAAAAGAAGAAGAAAGGAAGAAAAAGGAGAAGAAAAGAAGAAAAAGAAAAGATTTTTTTGTCATTTAATTCCTATTGTTATTAGGTTTGTGCTAGATTATTAGGGTTAGTAATATTTAGAATTACTAACTTCTTGATCAGAGGGACAACGACTCGGCGGAGGACACCTGCTTGATCAGAGGGGCCCTGTCCGGGACTGGGCTCCGCTCGGCTGGTATTGGGAGGTGCTACCTTCCGGGGGGCGTAGGTTGGTGAGGAGCCAGCCCGTCGTTGACTCGATCCTTGTTTGGTGGCGGTCTCGTGGGCCAGTGTGGGTGCCGAGGCTTCCGGACACCGCGGAGGTGGTACGTCACCGTGTCAGCGAGGAGGATGAGCACGTCCGTCGCTACATGGTTGCGTTGGAGGGCAGGTTCGAGCATACCTGGCAGGTTCTTCGGGGATCTCACTGGAGCTATGATCCTGTGATGGTCCCTTCTCTTTGGGTGTCCACCGCCCGCGCCGATACCCGTCGGGCGCTACGGTTCTAGATGTATTACTGATGCTATATGTATGATAGTATTCGAGGAGTATTAATGATAATATTCGACGATGTACGGACAAAAGTGATGATGTATTAGCTTATAATTGAATGCATGCTAATTTGAATACTACTTTATTTTACGATTTGGTTTTGCTTAGTGAATGCTCAAATTGGAAATTTACTCCTACTTTGAATACTATGTAGAAATCTAGGAGTCCCAAATTGGAAAAGTACTCCTACTTTGGTTTTTGGTACAAAGGTTAAGAGAATCCGTTTTTTGCAGAACTATGGATCCACATATCAGGAACCTCGAAGAGGAAGAACTTCTGGAAGATATAATCAAAGACGGCCCCGACGTTGAACCAGCTGAATCTCCGTCGTTATATCTAAACCAGGACGTTGGAATGGAGGTCGAGTGACACGAAGATGAAGCCGATGGGGCAGGAGATAGGTCCAATGACGGAGAAGGTGATAGCTCCACTGATGGAGAAGCCGGTGAAGAGGAGAAGTCCGGCGAGGTATACATATGAAGTTCGACAAACACTTGTAATATGTGAAAAATATTGGAGATAGCTCTATATTGTATACATATACATTCATTTGACAAATGTTTCTCCCTCTTAGGCCTCCACATCGAGCAAAACTACGAAACGAGGCCCGACTAGAAAGTTGGATGCACGGACGCATTACACATTTGAGGTGATATTTCCTACGGGCGAACCCAAGCTTCCTAAGAATGCTGCTGACACATTCAAGAAGAAATGCGGAGTTCTCGTTAGGGATCACGTCCCGATCAGTGTTCGGGAGTGGAACAAGCGCAAAGGGGCAGCCGATAGTGACTATGTCGCCGAAAGGTACAAAGATAATCTTTGGAATGATCTCATGTCACATTTCAACCTGCCAGAATGTGAGAATGAAGACGCCGCAGACAAACTGAGGGCCAAAGTCAAGCAGTGGACTGTGAAGAAGATGGCCGAACTGTTCCGTAGCTGGAAGAAGAAGCTATGGAAAAACTATCTGAAGACACAGAAAGTGCCAGTATTCGAGGGGTATCTAGCCAAGCAGGCGAATCACTGGAAGGCACTTCAAGAGTACAAGGAGTCAGAAGATGCCCAGGTGTGACGCCCTCGGCTTAATCGTACGCTAATCGTACACGCAAATGCGTACGATCAAACCCAAGGACTCACGGGAAGATATCACAACACAACACTAGACACAAATAAAAATAACATCAGCTTCATATTACAAGCCAGGGGCCTCGAGGGCTAGAATACGAAAGCTCGATAAACACACGAGTCAGCGGAAGCAACAAATATCTGAGTACAAACATAAAACAAGGGGTGCCTTAGAGAAGGCTAGCACAAAGGATACAACGATCGAACGAGGCGAGGCCTCCTGCCTGGGAACCTCCTAACTACTCCTGATCATCAGCGGCCTCCACGTAGTAGTAGGCACCGTCGGGGTAGCAGTCGTCGGTGGCGGGGACCTCCATCTCCTGGGCTCCATCATCTGGTCGCAGCAAACGGATCAAGGGGACAAGGGGGGAGCAAAGCAGCGGTGAGTACTCATCCAAAGTACTCGCAAGTCTTACATCAGAACTATTCTAATTATGCATCAGTATCAAAGAAGGGGGGGGTTATATGTGGACTGACTGCAGCAATGCGAGAATAGAGAGAGAAGGCCTAGTCCTATCGAAGACTAGCATCTTCAGGGTCTTGCAGCAATAGACGAGAGTAGAACAGGGGGGGGGGTAAAACATGAATAGTCATATTGTTACAACAATAATAAAGTGAGGTCACGCCTAAAGATCCTCCCTCGACTCCCTGTGAGGAAGCAATCCCGAGGCAAACTAAATCCAGTTAAGTAACAATTGTAGTTGTATAAGATCGGGGCACAACTCCAAGTCGTCCTGTAACCGTGGACACGGCTATCCGAATAGTTAATTTCCATCCCTGCAGGGGTGCACCACATGTCCCGTCACGCTCGATAACACTCTGGCCGGACATACTTTTCTGGGTCCTGCCCGGCCTCGGAATATCGACACGTCGCAGCCCCACCTAAGACTAATCAGAGAGGCCAGCCCGCCGGTCTAAATCCTAAGCACAAAGGGTTCATGGGCCCAGTTCCCCTTCACGCTCCTGCACGTGGCGTGGGCGGCCGACGTCAGTCCTAGCATCCCTTAATCACAAGCGCGATGCATCTCGGGACCAGTCGGGCGCGCGCCGCTACACTGCTGACATCTGAAAAGCTTCGGCTGATACCGCGACGCCGAGTACCCATAATTCTTCCCGCGTAGCCGGTTAGTGCGAAAAGGTCTCCGACCAACCCAGATCAAATACCCAAATCCATTAGCATTTTAATTAGGCCATCAACACAGTCTCACGGGAATCCACCCGTCTTACAACTAATCACCCATGATCCCAGTAACATGGTTGAGTAACTGTGTGGTTGTAACATCGGGGGGAATCCGAGGTATCACCCTCGTTGGATTCCGAACGATGTACCCGTCAAGGAGGGCTTAGAGGAATCACCCTCGGGGGTCCCACACTTGAGGGGTGGCACGACAGAGGCGTCATCGGGAATGGTGAAAGAGGAATCACCCTCGATAACCACGACCGACTAGCTATACTACAGAGATATCATCAGGAGTACTTAGCGAGGTGTCACCCTCGGTACTCGATAGTATCTCTGTAGCGTCGTACAACGAAGGGGCTGAATGTGCTGTGTCGGGTCTGGCTCGTCGATCAGAGATCGAGGTTTGAAAACAAGCGGGGCAACTGAACTACGGGGTCAGAGGGGATGACTGCTCCACCTATACTAAGCAGATTAAAGGTACAGGACTGAAAGTAGCAGTTCATCAAAAACAGGCCATGCATCAGATATAGGAGCTAACTACAACAGTAGCAAAATACTAATGCAAGCAGTAGGAAGAAAGACATAGGCGATATAGGAATGATCAAGGGGAGTTTGCTTGCCTTGCTGCTCTGCGGCAAAGGACTGATCGGCAGGGTCGTAGATGTACCCGGTAGCAGCGTCAGTCTCGGGGTCTACCGGTAAGAAGAGGGAGAAGAAACAATAAATAATAGCACCGATGCAACACAAAGCATGACATGGCAAGATGCAGGCTAGACATGAGCTAACGCAGCAACATCCGTCATAGACGGGTCGAAAGAATACCTGATGATATTTTCCGGGTCTCGGGCTACTACCGGTTATACTGGAAACGATGGAAAAGTTCCATGTTTGCTATGCTAGGGACGCGTGACACACGAACGGGCCGTGTATCCGGGTTCGTCTCGTTTTGCTGATCAACTTTCATGTTGAAAATAATTTGATCTGACTTACGGATTATTTAATATTAATTTTCAAAGTTTTATTAATTAATTAGGAATTAAAATCAGATTTATCTATTTTAATAAAATCCCATTATGACATCATCGCGATGTCATGCTGACATCAACAGTTGACTGATCAACTGACCAGCGGGTCCCGAACGTCATAGGCACAAGTTTTTATTAAGATTAATTATTGATTTATGAGATTAATTATTGATTTATCATACTCTAATTATTCTAATTAATTAATTTAACTAATATATCTATTATTTATTTATTTAATAAAAACATTATTTTTATTATTTGTATTAACTCTCGCGTGGGGCCTCCCTATCATAGACAGCGGGTGCATTGGCCCCACCGGTAAGTGACCCTAGGCCAAATACACATTTTAATCACAAATAAATAACCATACAAATGTCGTATCTCTCCACATGCCTATATACGCAAATACATACGTAATACGGGTATCGAATACATACATACATACATACGGAATACAACATTTGTTTTTATTTCTTTTCTCTCAAAACTCTCATCTCCCTCTCTGCTAACAGAGAGACAGAGAACTCTCTCTGCTCCAACTCAACCTAAAGGAACCAAATATTCAATCCTTCCTACCGGAGTCTACCGTCGACGGATCGAGGCCCCGTTTGCCGAAACGGAACCGGGGCGGTGAGGAGATCGACATGGTGGGAGGAGCCCGAGGAGGGGCTCACCGACGGTGATGAGACGGGCCGGTGAAGCCGGAGTTCGCGGGAAGGGGCGGAGGAGACGGCGTGGTTCCGGTGGTGAAGGGGACGGTGATGATGGTGGTGACGTGCCGGCGAGGGGGAGCCGGCCGGATCCGGCGAGGTGATGATGCCTCCCTGCCCGGTCCCTCCCGGACCGAGCGGGAGAAGGCCGACGGGGGCCGGGGCTCGCCGCGGGAAGGAGGACCGAGGGGGGGCCGGGGCTCGCCGCGGGAAGAAGGACCGAGGGGGGCCGGGGCTCGCCGCGGGAAGGAGGAGGCCGAGGGGCTCGCCGGCGGGAGGAGGTGAGGGGCCGCCGAGGGAGGAGGAGGCCGTGAGAGGGGGGCCACCGGCGGGAGGAGGAGAGGCCGTGAGGGGGGCTTCCGGCGGGAGGAGGAGAGGCCACCGGCCGAGGTGGGGGGGGGCGAGGTGGAGGAGGGATCTGGGGGAGTGGGGCGACGGGAGGTGGGATGGGGGCTCTCAGTTAGTGGGAGTGGGGGGGGCCGAGAGAGAGAGGGAGTTACGAGAGGGGAGGGAGGGCGTTGTCGGTGGGGGGGTGGGGCTCCCCACGAGGGGGAGGCTGGCGGCGGCGTGGGAAAACGGGGGGGAGCGAGAGGGGCTCCCTCGCCAGGGGGGAGGCGTTAGGGTTGCGGGATGGGGGTGGCCGGCTCGGCCTTTTGGCCCAGTTAGGCCGGTTGGTTTTCCCCTTTTTTTTGATTTGTTTTGTTTTGTTTTATTTTGTTTTCTTTTTTTCCTTTTCCTTTTTTTATTATTTCTTTCTTTCAAATTTCTTTTCTTTCTTTTATCATTATTATTTTTTAATACTTTCTTTTTATATATATATTCTTTTAATATTTGTAATGAACTTATAAAGTACTTTTCGTTTGTTTTCAAATTTTGAATCCGGACAAAACTTGAATCAATGCGGGTCTGAGATGGGAATTCGATGACGTGGCATCATTAGCGATTGATCACTGTAGCTTAATTACAATAATTACTGTAGCAAAAGTCGAGGATGTCACACCAGGCATTATCAGAAAAGAACAAGATAAATGCCGACAAGAAGATATATCACCACAAGTTGGGGCCAGGGGGCTATGAGACTGCCATCCCAAAGTGGGATAAGAAAGAGCAAGATCTGATAGATAAAGGCGTCGTACCTGAACCACTCTGTGATGATTGGGAATTGAGAGCAAGAAATTGGTTCCTTGCGCATGATGGGTCGTACGACGAAACAACAGGGGACCTCATATGCAATGACAATCTTAGGATACCCAGGGAGAATTGGAAAAGGATAGTGAAAGAAATTAAGGAGGGAAGAAGAAAGTTCACTGCAGATAGAGAGAAAGATTTGCTCACACTGGTCCTCGGCAATGACGAACATGGAGGACGAACGCGAGGCTTCGGTCCTTCTTACCCGTGGTGGCTTGGGTTTGCCAGAGACCAAGACACTTACAGAAGCCGAGAGAGAGCAAAGAAGCGGCAGCAGGATGAGGAGAATGACAAGTTCAACCAGTTGCTTGCCAGGATTAACGAGCAACAGAAGCAGATTGATGAGCTTAGAGGAGTACCGCGCCAGGAAGATCCTGCAGTTGATATTACCGGCGCCCCATCTAAGCGGAAAAGCAGCGTGGCTGAATCTGAGGCCCCGCCCGACGATGAACGAAGAATGATAGAGGGCGGTCCCGGCTACCCCGTGGATGGAATCAAGGAGTCAACATCATGTGAACTCCATCAGAAATTCAAGAACATATCCATGAAGGTGGCCGTCGGACAAGCTTTACCTTCTGGCCCTGATGCACGCTGGCATGGCCGTGAGATTCCAGCTGGCTTTGCTAAAGTCGGGGTGGATGAAATCATGACGGGGTTTAATGATATGGAGCTCGACATAGCTGGACCCGAAGATGAGAGGACACTCGGAGAAGTACTGGGTGGAGTCATCCTATGGGACAAGAACTACATCAAGCTTCCAGGCTCGCCCCTAGGACAACACCACCTCCGAGTCGTCGCAGGTCACCTACACCTCCATTACCTCCAAGCCCTCCACATGACGTCGACCAGCACAACACGAGTCCATCTTGATCACCGCTGCGGACTTGGGTCGTCCGTCTTCGCCACCGCCCGCACATGATACTAAGCGGAAGCGTGCCAGCAAGAACGCTTCGTCGATGATTTCTTAGCGACGGAGCTCCCCAAAGCGCAAACTGTCGCCCCTCCCAAAAGTACCTCATGCTAATCTTCCTATCAGACCTTATGATCGTACCCCCGAGGAAAACGCCAGGATAGCAAAGGAACAACATGAGGCGCAGATGAAAAGGAAGGAACCCGAGCCCCGCCCGAAATACACCGAGAAGAACATAGCATGGGCAAAAGACTTCATAACCACTCCATCACAGTATGACTTACACTATAAGCCTGATGACTATACACGCACATTGCAGAAGGAAGTGAAAAAGAGCAAGTCACATGCAAGTGCAAGTGGGAGCAAATCAAGTTCAACTACAAGCAAGAAAAAATCAGACGTTCCTCAGCTTGGACAACAGGCCAAACAATCGATCCCACCCCTCAAGGTGTTAACCGAGAATGTTCCCCCTCCGGTGCAGGGGCAAGCTTTTGAAAACGCAAAGGAGTTGGCGGATGAATGTGGTATCTCGGTTGAAAATTTGCTGGCTAATTCCCAAGACGACAGGATACCCAAGGCTGTGGTAGCCCCTAAGCCACAGTTTGTCATGGGAGAGCCTTTGGTCAGCAAAGATGATCTCCCAACAAATATGCGTTACTTGCATAAATGGTACTTAAGTGAATCAAAGAATGGGAGAACGATGATCGTGCTGAGTGTCCCACAGGAGTACTACGACCGCTCCGAAGAAATCCATATGGACTTTGATGAACTCTTCCAGATGTACAATGGCGACGCCCTCGACAAATCGCTTATGAGTTGCTATTGTCTGTAAGTTTTTCAATTCGTTGTCTACATATAACTTGTTTAGTTATTTCAATTCATTGTCTATATATAACTTGTACTCTATTATGCAGAATGAAGATTCTGGAGTGTAAAAGTAAGAGCATCATAAATATTGGGTTTATTGATCCAGATAAAATACATATAGCGACGCTAACTAATTATCCCAAGGAGACGGAGGAAAACCTTCTAAGGTTTCTAAGAGATCAAAATTTCTGTGACCACATACTGTTTCCATACAACTTCAGGTGAGGGTCTTTACTCTGTTGTGTTCATTCACTTATAAGTGTAATTGATAAGTTACTCACACACACACACACACACATATATATATATATACATGTGCAGCTTCCATTGGATTCTGTTGGACATTCAAATTGATAAGGGAATAGTTGATGCCTTCGACCCATTATCGAGACCCTTGGAACAGTTCCAAAGCCTGCAGGACATGCTCCAAGTGTAATTTTAATCATTCTTGCGCTCTATCGGTCTCTTTCGATGATTTTCTGATATATCAATTAATGAAAAACTTAGCAAATCATTATCCTTGTCGGGCAGGGTTTGGAATCGGTTCAAGTGCGTGACTCCCGGTAACTTTCCTGAGAAGCTGACCTTTAGAGCGGCTCAGGTAAGTAGTAGTATGATATACTTCTATTAATTTTCAATACATTTATGATGCTAGATTATTATTTTGATTATATATATTTCATTCTCGTAAAGTGCGACCAGCAGCCACGGGGAACGCATCTATGCGGATACTATGTTTGCGAGACCATTCGCACGTTTACCTCTGAGTTCAAGGAGCAAAGATTCGACGTAAGCAATGAACATTCACACCTCTATTTTTACCCATCATTCTTTGTTATCATGATTGATATTCATATTCATCTCCTCTTCTTATATAGCACGAGGCCATGAGGACGAAGGTCCTACCAGAGCAATGCGCGATTGCTGTTGCAGAGGAGCTTGCGGGATTTCTGAGGACGGAAGCTATAGAAGACAAAGGACGATTTAGTGTAGCTAAGGGCCATTACTGATGTTCGTCCATGTAATCGAATAGACGGGCTCTAGTCCCAATAATTCAGATCTCCATATAATTGTATATGATCGCTTGTAAGATGAGTTAATCTTATATATATATATGCATAATTATTTCTATTTTAAATTATATGAAAACTAATTCCCGAACACAAAACGAGGCATCACGTTAATCTCCTGAACACCTAAACCCTAAAACCCTAAAACCCAAAAATAATTTCATTCAAAAAAAAGCCAAAAACCAGCAAAATCTGAAAATCTTGAGTCCCGGTCCGTGTAACGAGCCGGGACTAAAGGGCCTGCCCCTGGGGCGCTACGAGGCGCCCACGTGGAGCACCTTTAGTCCCGGCGTGTAAGAGGGCCGGGACGAAAAGGTTAGGCCTTTAGTCCCGCCCCTTTAGTCCCGGTTGGTGAACCGGGACTAAAGCCCCTTACGGGCCGGGGCTATAGGCCCTGTCTCCACTAGTGTACTTACATGAATATAGTGTATACATCTGTGTGTTCATCATTAAAGAGTATGGTCTCATAAATATCTTGACAATGGTTTCTAGTTTATTATTAGGCATTTGCAAATAGAAATATTTAAAAAAATACTAGGAGCTTGGTAGCTAAGCATTAACATAATTGTTTTTGTTTCATGTTAAATTAGTCTCATGTATTATTTATACCAAAGTATTGTCGAGGAACTTGGTACCGAAGTATTCAACAATTCGTAGTTACATGTACTTACTCGATATTTGATAATGAAATGCACTAAGGTTAGCTAAGATAACTTTGTGAAGAAGATAACCGATGTTCATTAGAGAAAGACTACCAACATAGATAAACGAATACCTTGATTTCGTGTTAGGATATTGCATTCTTGGAGGCAGCATATCAAGATGGAGGCAATGTTGTGTGGAATATAATTCTTGGTCGGTTCTACAAAGCCGATACTAAAAAGAGTTACATAACTCAGAGCATGAGGTTGAAATTAGGTGGCTCAGAGTTGGTGGTGATCTACTGACTAAATGAAGCATGCACCTGGGCTCTTGTGTCAAAAGATTGATTGTAAATGGATTTATAAGATCAAAACAAAGTCAGCTGGCAGTATAGACAGATACAAAGCTAGATTAGTTGCATAAGGGTTTAAACAAAGATTTGATATTGATTATGAGGATACCTTTAGCCCTGTTGTAAAATCAGCTACTATCAGACTTGTGCTATCAATAGCTATTTCCAGAGGATGGAGTCTTCGTCAGCTAGATGTTCAGAACGCGTTTCTTCATGATGCTCTAGAGGAAGAAGTGTTCATGCGACAACCACCAGGATATGAGAACCCAAACACACCAGGGTATGTCTGTAAGTTAGATAAAGCTTTATATGGTTTAAAACAGGCACCAAGAGAATGGTACTCAAGACTGAGCATAAAGTTGCAACAACTTGCGTTCATACCATCCAAGGCAGATATTTCTTTGTTCATTTATCATAAAAGGAATATCACTATGTTCATGTTAATATATGTTGATGATATCATTGTTGCCAGTTCCAGTTCAGATGCCACTACCAGTTTGCTTACATATTTAAGGCTAGAATTTTCTCTAAAGGATTTAGGAGATCTTCACTATTTCCTTGGTATTGAAGTCAAGCAGATAGCCAATGGTATACTCCTTACTCAAGAAAAATATACCACTGATATACTCAGAAGAGTGGGTTTGGAAAAATGCAAAGCTGTGAGTACTCCTCTCTCAGTCTCACAGAAACTTACTGTTGACAGTGGAGAAGCTCTTGGTCCTGATGATGCAACAAACTATAAAACTGTTGTAGGTGCGTTGCAATATTTGACTCTTACTCGTCCTGACATTTCTTATTCGATGAACAAAGTCTGTCAATACTTGCATGCACCCAGTGCAACTCACTGGACTGCCGTCAAAAGAATTTTAAGGTATCTAAAGTTTATAGGACTTGGACTACAGATTGTCAAATCTCCTTCCATGCTTGTTACTGGATATTCTAATGCAGACTGGGCA
Source organism: Hordeum vulgare subsp. vulgare (assembly GCF_904849725.1). NCBI lineage: Eukaryota > Viridiplantae > Streptophyta > Magnoliopsida > Poales > Poaceae > Hordeum > Hordeum vulgare. The sequence continues at coordinate 3,370,805 of NC_058523.1, read as the reverse complement.
GGATGTGCTGATGATAGAAGGTCCACAGATGGTTTTGCTGTTTTTTTGGGGACAAATCTAGCAAATGCTACAGCTGAAATAATGTGGATCCAAACTTTGCTTTGTGAACTTGGGGTTAAGGCTCCACGGGCTGCAAGACTCTGGTGTGACAATATTGGTGCAACATATCTATCAGCCAATCCTGTTTTTCATGCATGGACTAAACATATTGAGGTTGATTACCACTTTGTCCGAGAAAGAGTAGCACAGAAGTTGCTTGATATTCAGTTCGTTCCAACAGGTGATCAGCTAGCCGATGGGTTCACTAAACCACTCACTCCAAGGAGATTGAATGATTTCACATACAATCTGAATCTTGGTAGATCACCATAGAGTTTAGATTGAGGGAGAGTGTTAAAAATAAGATAGAATAGAATCCTAGAGATCTCTTTGATTTGTTTCTATTATTCGGTTAGTATCTCCTCCATATCTTGATCTCCTGTACCGGATGTATCCTAGCGATCTTCCTCAACTTGTACGCCAAGGCAGGCTGTCATCCCTTCTATAAAACCTCGCGGCCACCTACGGGTGGAGATACACTTCCTCATAGAAGGCACTTTACGGATCTTTGTTCTTAGTCTTTGCTCTTGAGCACTCTGTCAAGCGTCTCAATGTTGTTTTAATTCAAATAAAATTTCGACCGGCTCTTAAATCCCAGTACCAACGGCAACATTAAATTTGTCTCACCACCCGCAACAATCTGGGACTGTTCTGCCTGCATCATAGAAAACCTGTCTATATTGCAAGTGAAATTTTACAGAACAAAAGCTAATTTTTGAAGATTGTCAAAATGGAAAGGCCACAAAATTCATTATTGATACATGTATTTGTATGAGCCATATATGACTCCTAATAATACCGCTAACATTTTTTCCAGCAGCAATATCATAATCCCACTTCACAGCAAAACTCTTTCCACATCACATAAAGACTTTTCATCATAGCAACGACACAGACGCACCACCAGGTACTTGAAACCGGACTCTAAAAAGATAGTGAATCTGGTTCAGCAACTGCTTCAGGGTTCATCTTGGCTCGATCTTTGTGATGGTCATTCCATTTGAGGACGCCGCTTTTGAATTATTATCACCGCGTCCATGCAATCCGTCAGAGAAGGCTGGCATGGAAACAGAAGGGAGGCGAGCACCCTGGCTGCTAAGCATGACATTCACCGAGGACATGGCCGGCCTATCTTCATGCCTGTTCTGCACACACAGCAACCCGATTTGGATGCACTTCATGACCTGGTCAGCGTGAAAAGAAGGATGGTCGCTAAGGCATGGATCAATCAACTCGATGACATTTCCCCTGGTCCAGTGCTCCCATACCTGCACCAGATTGTTCAGTTATTATGATAGGGATTCGGCCGCACGCACAGAGTTTACTGGCAATGGTTCTGAAGTGCTTACAAGATTTACGAGATAGATATGTTGCTCGGAGTTGCAGGAGCCATTGTTTCTTCTTCCCATGACGATCTCCAAAACCAAAACACCGAAGCTGAATGCGTCAGACCTTGCCGAATATTGACCATGCATGGCATATTCAGGCGACATGTATCCGCTGCAACAACATAACTGTTAATATATGCTCTACTTTATTGCCTAACTAATGCAGACCGTGCTTACTATGTCCCAGCGATGCGCCGAGTGACATCTTCTGATTGATCCCCTCCAAATATCTTTGCTAAGCCAAAGTCAGAAATCTTAGGGTTGTAATCAAAGTCCAATAGAATATTGCTTGCTTTCAGGTCACGGTGAACTATCTTCAATTGAGAATCTTCATGGAGATACTGCAGTCCCCTAGCAACCCCATTGATAATCTTGAATCTCCTTCCCCAGTCTAGGTCTTTGCGTTTCTCAGAATCTGCCATTGAAACAAGAAGTATCGACTCAGGCATAGTGAAAATTTTCTTTGTAAGAAATGAACTACTACCTCTGTACCGTAATATATGACGTTTTAGCAGCTCATTTGAGCTGCTAAAACGTCATATACTATGATACGGAGGGAGTAATAGTGAAAAGTCCGTACCAAAAAGAATGGTGTCAAGGCTTCTGTTGGGCATAAACTCATACACAAGTATTTTCTCTTGTTCTTCCAAACAAACACCAATGAGGCTCACAAGGTTCCTGTGGCGAAGCTTAGCGACCAAGACAAGTTCACTTTTGAGTTCCTCTATTCCTTGTCTGGAACTCTTACATAGTCTTTTTACTGCTATTTGTTTACCGTCGGGTAGGACTCCCTGCGCAAGAGAAGATGCATACTCATTGTTAAATATATAAAGTTGATAAATATTACATATATGGCATGGTTTGTACCTTATGAACCATCCCAAAACCTCCTTTACCAAGCATATTTCCTTCGCCGAAGTGATTTGTTGCCACCCTCAGTGTTGATAGATCAAGAAGAAGTGAATCGATGCTTAGAATATCATCCAACAGATCATTGTACCTGGAGTCAGACAGTGCAACCTCAGCATTCTTGGATTTCCGAGGAGTTCGGTCTCGGAGGTGTTTCTGAAATAGGAAGAACACCGCAATTGCAAGGGCTGTCAAAAGCACAGCAGCTCCACCAACAGTTGAAGCAATGATCACTGTTTCTCTCTTCTTTGGGTATCCCAGCTCGGAGGCTGCAAGCCTGAGGAGGAGTGTGCCTCGTCCTTCTCCGCTGTTTTGATTTTGGAGGTTAATCAGGTCCCCATGCCAAACAACGCACCCGGCATAACTGTAAGCGTAAGCAGTGCAAGAGCAATTATTCAGACAAGCCACCTGACATTGTTGAGAGCTTTTAGCCACTGCACCCCGAGCATTATCAGGCAGCCTCACATCTTCCATGACATAGAACTTATCAGACTGAGTCTGTGCAGAAGTCGAGTTGGTCTGACACTGCAATGGTATGTTCCTCTTGCACCCACCACTGTAATCTTGGAGGTTCCAGTCGCTCTGAACCTTCTGGCTGAACCCCTTAAAACAGTTGCAGTACGTGTCACTGACATTGAGGGTGTTGGTGCAGCTGCCGTATGCCCCACAAAGCGCATACACGTCGCACGGTGCCCGTGGCTGGGCCCATAACACGAACCATGCTTGTAGGGAATCAAACCACGTCAGGTGCTTCATCTGTCCGCTCTCGTCAATGACGAACCGCCAGATTTGTAAATCATCCTTCATCGAATAGAAGAGGTAGGCTTCTGTGGCGTTGTTGACGAACTGGAAGTCAAAAAAATTACTGGTACCCTCTGGCATATGGCTGAAGTACTTGCCGTTCCAGAGGCCACTGGTCCAGTAGTTTACGGATTCGTTCCACTGGATTAAAAACTGTGCAGTGCCGTTTGGGTCTAGCTCCACAGAGAAGAGCCCAGGCGATGGGTCTCCGCTGTTCTTCCAAGAAACAAGCCTGTTGCTCACACCAGTGATCCTGTTTATTCTGAGCTTGCCCCCCGGAAGCCAGGTGTCTGTGGGATGGTCTACGCTTCGCCAATAAACCATGGATGAATTGGAGGCATCGGTGAGGTCGAGGCTCCCACTGTCCCTGATGATGGCCATGGTGGAGTTGGAGGATATACTCACGTTGGTCGACCATAGATGCCGGTTCTTGGCATGATCACGGAGGACAAGGTTGCCGTCCTTGGCGATTTCCAAGGACGCCGTGGTCGGGTCAGACACCAGCACGTCGGCGGTTGCCGTCCACACGGGGGTCAGCAGTGGTACAGTGCTGTACCATATGCCTATGTGGTAGTAATTGCCAGAGGTGAAAGAGATGGTGTTACTTTGCGTTTGGGGCGGGGAGTAGAAGCCCAAGGTGAACTTGCTGCCCTGGGACACAATCTTCTGTGACCCGGACAACGGTGTGGCGGAGTTGATGGTGTCGACGCCTGTGCAGAGCAGGATTTGGCCCAACAGGAGAAAGAACATGAGAGGAGCCATGGAAGGGGCCTTGAAGTTTCAACTTTCTGAAATAGAGGTTTTTAGGCTGGAAAGCAACAAAGGCTCCACCTCAAATAGCCTGCTAGGCTGACTGATCAATTAACAGAATGCAAACTAGTCACTACTTAATAGAGAATAGATTGCTCTGCTTATTCAGGTCAGTCCAGCTCAACTTAAGCAATTCCAGAACTTGGCCCAGGTGTCGTTCTCAGTCAACAACCACGCTGAATTTCCAGGAAGCTTTACTTGGAATAGCTTAACAAACTCCCCGCAGATCATGGAATACTTGCGTGTCTAAATCTTCCCCGGAAAAAACGCGACTTGTATATGCTTTGCTCATTGCTACGGTATCACCCCTTCTAACCGATTCTTTGGTCAACAAGTCAAGTAAAAAAGAAAATGTGCAAAAGAACAAATGAAAAAGACATACAAGGATGAATCTCAAACAGTGGCCAACAAGTCAAACTAAGGACTTGTTCTTCTTGTTTGTATTGGCTTGCTATAATCTATTTTCCTACTTTGGTAAGACCTGTTTCTTCTGTTATTTGGAGTATAGAAAATGGAAAACAACATGATGAACAAGGCCTGTTGTTTCCCATTTTGTTTGTTAGGAACATACTTCTTCTTTCAGTTTTAGTATTGATAACAGGATAGATAGATACAGTACGCAAGGACACAAAACCTCAATTCAACAAGCTGGGATCTATTGCATTGTACTACTCCCTCCATCCGTTCCTAAATATTTTTCTTTTTACAGATTTTACCTACATACGAATGTATATAGACATAATTTAGAGCGTAAGTTCACTCATTTTGCTCCGTATGTAGTCTGTAGTTGAATCTTACAAAGACAAATATTCCAGAACGGAGGGAGTACATCATTCGAAACATCAGGTAAAATGAAACAAGGGGGCTTAGAGTTGGTCTTCTACGTTTTCTCAATGCAGCTGCATTTGTAGATGGTCCTGTGCTGCAATGCACGATTGTATATGTACGCTGCTGCTAGATCAATGAAATATCCCCTGTTAAAAAAAAACAGAGCTGGTCTCCTACTGCTTAAAAGCATGCATACACAAGCTAACACGTCAACATGAACAACAGAGGAAAGCTGTTGCTTTCATTCTAGGCCCATCAGGTAACTCAGCCGAGACCAAAACAATGCAATATGACAAGGATCCTACGGCCAATCAAGGAGACACTCTTTAGTTCCCCCAGATGAGATTAAATTATTCCTGCTGAAGAAGATGGGATTAAATCGAGAAATACATGATCAAAACGTTTAGAGCTGTTATGATCAAAAGTCCAATGGTTCATACTTTGACACGTTCCCAATGAGATCAAATGAAGCAAATAGAGAACTGGTCATGTTGAGGTGGTGGGTATTGGCCCAAACGTAAGTTCAAAACTGAAAATTCATAATAACATCTATTCTTTATCGTAACAATGTATACTGAAGTTGTGACTTGTGTTGGATCAGCGATGATAATTCATAAGTAACTATTGACTGCACGTGACAATAAAACAAAGATGACTAATTGGAAAATAGTCTACAATTAATTGAAACTTATTATCATGAGTCAGAATCAGAGTTTTTAGTTGACAATCAAAAGGAATTTGAGGTTCAAACTGTATCCAGCAAACAGGTGGAAATCTCATAATAATCTTTATTAGTCATAGCATGGCTGCACAAAAGGAACTCATCCAGGACCAACTGAAAAGCAGAGAAGAAGAAATTTCAACCAGAGCAAAACAGAAGAGTGTGCGCCCCCCAGTCATCATTTTGAAGAATGAACGAATATTGTCAGCAATTATCAGCTTATATTTTGGTATCTCAAATTGGTCAATAGCCTATAACTAACTAAAACTCATCCAAACAAATGAACAAGTGTCAGAGAAAAAGAATAGCAGAGCACTATGGGCAAAATAGGCTACAATTAGGTAAAACCCATCTAAACCAATGAACCATATCATTGCGAGCCAGTATCAGACTTGTTTAAGTAGACAGTTGATTCTGCCATCACTACCACTACAAAAAAGAACCTTCAGGCGAATGCAAGAGATATTTATCAGTTGTAGCATGGCTGGACAAAAGGGAATTCATTGAGGAATCAAGATGAACTTTAAGCAGAGAAAGAAGAATTTCCATCGACAGCAAAAAAACAGCAGAAGAATTTCCATCCATCAGTCATAATAACTCCTAAAAATAAACGAACAGGGTCAGCTATTATCAGCTTCTATTTCAGTTTCTGAATCCAGCAGTTTATTGTATAACATACATAGTACAAAGAATGGGACGAATTATTAACACCTACAAGTTACCGATGAGGGTCACATTTGAGCGTGCACCTTCCACTCCCCAGGCACCGTGGTCGCGATGCTGTCCAATATGGCAGCCTGATCACCGTCGCCAGCAGCGAAATATGGCAAACCGCGACGAAGACAACAAATTCTGAATTGACTGTGGAGGGCTACTGACGCCACTGCGATCTTGCTCAGATTACCTAGGCAGGCTAGTGAACCTGGAACATTCGTTGCGACAAAATGGAAGAGCAGCATTTGGTTAACTTGATTGAAGAGGGACTTTACACCAGGAGCAGGAGCAGGAGCAGGACACATTGTGCTTGTGCTTGCAGCAGGAGAAACATTTCTCTGTCCCTTGGGTCTAATGTTGTTGTTGATGATGTCTGTGGCTGTGAGCAGCAAAGAGGTTGAGACGCCTCCCTTGGGTCTTGCTCCTGGTGGTGGTGGAGGGGGCGTGGTGGAAGTGCAGCATCCCGGTGTCGGGGCTCCGGCGGGGCGACGGGCAGTGGACGCTGCTGCTGCGGCCGAGCCAGTAGAACCTCCGGAGCAGAGAGTCGCCGCGGCGTCGGCGGGCGGCGCTATGTACATGCGCGTGCAGCGAGTCCGCCGGCGACACCTCCGAGTCGAGGCCACCGGCGGACGAGGACACGGAGTGGCTGCCCCCGTTGATCCGGACCGCGGTGCCGCCCTGCGGGCGGGCGCTCGCCCCGGCGTCCGTCTCCCTCCATGAGTGCGACGAGAGGGATCTGCTGAGGAAGCCCGTGACCGGGTTGGCCGCCCGGCGGGTGCGGTCCCACCACGGCCTGAGCGAGCCCTTGCTGGAGCTGGAGCCGGAGTGGAGGACGAGCGCGGAGGCCGAGGCAGGGGCGGTGGTGCTGGGAGCGGCGGCGGTTGAGGCGGATGCGGAGTCGTTGGCGTCCCAGGACTGGCGGGAGGGGAGCCAGGAGGCGGGGTCGTGGGCGTGCTCGCAGCAGACGATCCACTCGCAGGACTGGCGGAGGGAGCGCTTCCGCTGCAGCGGCGGCGGCGGCGGGTCGGCCTGCGGATCTTGGTCTCCGGGGGGCCGGTCCTGCTGGTCGTGGAGCTGGAAGAGGCGGAGCAGCGTGGTCCGCCCCTCCTCGGCCGGTCGAGGACGAGGAGGAGGTGGAGGTGGGGGAGGGGGAGTGGGAAGGGGGGAGGGGGAGGGGGCCGGGGGCGTGGCCGGGAGCGCGGCGGCGGAGAGGCGCTCGAGGAGGCAGGCGGAGCAGAAGCCCGTGAATGGCGGCTGCGACGGGTGCCTGGCGCACCTGGACAGGTCGGGATTCATCGCCCGCCGGCCACCGCCGCCGGAGCCGGAGCCGGAGCCAACTCCGCGGCGGGGAAAGGGGATCGATTTGGTTTGACCGGAGAAAAAGGCTAGGGCTTTGACCCGCCCGGCGCTCCGCTCCTCTGCTAGCTCACTCTCACTCTCACTCTCACTCTCAGTGGGTCTCAGTGGGTGGGGTGGGGAAGTGGACAGAGAAAGAGAAAGAGAGAGCCGTTGTGTGGCTGGCTCGTTTTGTCTCGCTCCCACCCACGCACACCTCGCTGACACGTGGGCCCTTCCCAACACAACGGCTCTCTCATTCTCATCCACCACCTCTTCCTCTCTCCACCATGCATATGCGCGACGCCGTTCCAATATTCCCCCAAAATTAGAACAAGACCCTTAAAGCGAATTTTTGTCCAAAAAGACCCCCTGTCGAGTGAGATTGTCAAAAGAGACCGCCTGCGAGTGGAAACGAGAAAAAAGACCCCCACCCCGGGTGGCGGCAGGCGCGCCAGGCGGCACGTGGCACCTGCCGCCACCGCGCGAGGCGGCCGTGGGGCCTGCCGCCACCACCCCTGGCGGCCAGCACCGGAACCCGTTCCCGCCCACACCTGTCCGTAACGGACAAAGCCGGGTGGGCCCTGCCGCCTCGGGAGCAGGCGGCCAGTGCACTGTTTCCGCGCGGTGACACTGTTGCTGATTGCGCTGATTTCCGCGCGGCCAGATTCCCAGGCTTATTTCCCGCTCGCACCGACGAAACAGTGGGAATTTTTCCCGTTCTCCACCGACGAACCAGTCAAAATTTACTCCTGCCAACTTGCTCCGGTTCGGACCGTGCAATCCTTTTGAACAAAAATATTGTGCAAGTTGCACGGATGGCTAAGTGCATGGGAGGCATATACTATGGATATTTTGTTGGGCCGTGGTTATCCCCCATCCCTCGAACCAAACCAAGATATCCACGCCGGTGAAGGCGGGCGGTTTTTTCCGTGGTTTCACGGGGCTCTCATCTTCGGGTCAGCATTGTTCACCGCGGCGATTTCAGAGGGACTCTTTGTCTCCTGGTCGACACTGTTCGTTACGGTGGTTTCGTGTGGCTTTTATCTCTTGGTCGACATTGTTTACAATAGCGTTTCTTATATTTATTTATAGAGAAAGTATGGTTTAGCTCTCGATCAAATATTTTGGGAGTGAATGTTTGATTGCTATCGCAGCAGTGACACTGCCATGGAATAAAGTAGAAAACATTACTAACTAATCACTTGGTAATGATGCTCTCGTTGGTCGCCATAATATGTAATCTTAATACTTAAAATGCAACTATCATTTACATGAAAGTAAATGATTTTGAATCCTTGTTCGTATAATCACACACAATTCTCTTTCATGGTTCTATAATGATGCTCTTAGTAAAGTTGGTCTTTTTTTGTATGACGCTTAGAGCTTTGTACTTGTTTCTTCTTTATCTTCTATAATGATCACACACAATTCTCTTTCATGGTTTGAAAAAAATATCATTTATACAAAAGTAACTACAAGAGTCTTTTAAGAGTTCGTACTACAAGACTACATAAGGATGTATATGGACTTATTTTAAAATGTACACGCGATAACGACGGACGAGCAGTGCAATAGTTTCCCGCCTAATTTTCCCGCGTTATTTTCCCGCAAAATTTTCCCGCTGCAGTTTCTCATTTTTGCGCCCTTTTTTCCCGCGTAGACATCCGACAGAGCCTATAAAAGGAGGCAGGGAGTGAAACTCTCTTCACCATCAGACAGACTTCAAAGCACCTGCACCTCCATAGTCAGTATGAGTTTGCCTTGTTCGGATCAGAGCATTAGGCCTAGGAAAATGCAGAGTGCAAGCTTGCCTCGGGGGGTGGAAGCAGTTCGATGTTGGTGCGGAGATGTCTGCAAGGTGAAGGAGGTGACGGATTTTTCAGATTGGTTGGGCATGAAGTTTTTCATGTGCGCCAATTATGAATCTGATCCACCCGAATCTATTTCTGCGTACGTCAGGCCTCCGGTATGCTCAAGTCATCCAGATTATTGTTATTTGATATTATTGTTTACTTGAATCTGATCCATCCTTTAGTCTCCTCCTCCTCTCTGCATGTACTATCGTTGGATTGACACGGAAATGCCGGACTGGGCGGTGACCGAGATTCGTGAAAGAGGTCGCCGTGCATGGGCTAGCTTGGACTTGGAAGAGCGTCGTGAGAAGGCTGAAGCAGAGGAGAAAGCAGAGCAGAAGAAAGAGTGGGAAGATTACTGTGTGGAGCAAAGGGCTTTTCTTGATGAGATGATAAGGAAAAATCAAGAAGAGAAACTTCGGCTGGAGGAGGTTTACAGACAGAGGGAACAGGCCCGTGAAGCTGAGAGGGAGAGAAAGAGAAAAAGGGCTCGTGCCGCCAAGGCAGCAGAAGAAGCTGGTGATGGAAAAGGAAAATATCCACGTTGGACTCAGTAGATTTATTTTATTGTATGTTAAGTTGTGTTAGTTGTATCTTAATTTCTGCAAGTTGTATCTTAATTTCGGCAAATTGTATCTTATTTTCAGTAATGTGTATCTTAATTTCCGCAATGAGTATCTTAATTTCAGCTACGTGTATGTTCATTTTATCCCGCCATTTATTTCCCGCCTCGCTTTCCCGCCATTTTATCCCGCGTATAGCTTTGCCGCCATTTTGTTCCCGCCTCGCTTTCCCGCCCTTGCTTTCCCGCCCTCGCTTTCCCTCCTCGTTTTCCCGCCATTAGTTATTCGTCTCGCTCTGCTGCACCTATAAAACCCCCTCCAGACCAAGGTGGGTAAGGAGTGTGCTGAAAATGTCTCATTATCCTTTCGATCGTAGTTTTCATAGTGGTATGTCCGAGTGTCTTCTGCGCTTAGCTAGCAATTTCAAGATAGATAATAGAATAGTTTCATGGGACGAACTCATCAGTAGTGACACGCTACTGAATGAGGTTGCCCACGCATTAGCTAGGAAGGGGTGGCCTGCATGGACATATGAGGAGATTCGGAAAGAACTTCTGCGGTTGAATGAAAGATGGAAGAAGAAAGGCCAACACATACACGGTGGAGGTGGAGTAAAACATCCCTTCTTATGGATTGACGATAGTGAGGACGAAGACAATATCTTCATGCCGAGTACCAAGAGCGCGTCATCGACGAAGGCCAAGAGCGCATCATCATCGAAGGCCAAGAGTAGCGCTTTGTCAAAGGGCGAGAGCTCTGCATCGTCGAAGGATGACGACGACTTTATGTAGTTTTTTTTATGAACTCTACATCTTAATATATCTTATTTTATGTATGTTATTTTATGTATGTTATTTTATGAATCTTATTTTATGTATCTTATTTTATGGAAGCAACTTCAAATATATCGAGAACTTTTATTTCATGAAACTACATAGATGTCTTGTATGTACATCTGAAAATTTGAAACTGACATAGAGAGATGCAATTGTTCGCACACATACATAGACGAATCACCCTATGCGACGACGACCAGCTGGCCTTGCCCGACGACCGGAGGGTGACAATCGATCAGGGGATCTGTGTTCACGAAGACCACGACCGTACTGTCCGTCGTGTTCCTGTGTCTGCGACTCATGCATAGGTGGTGGAGTCTGAAATCCATATTGAGATGATGACTCTAAATTGTAGGTGAATGGTTGTGACTCAGAATTGATGTAAGATGGACCAATAACGTCCTGCCCGAAAAAATCATTTATCATTCCTGGGAGCGTGCATTGAGTATCATGGGTTTCTGTGAGTATTTCTTTCTGTACGCCACGCTGGGTATGTTCATCTCCCCATGATGGATCATTAATTTCCTGCTCCACGAAAAAATGTTTTTAAAATAAATTGTGTGTAGCAAAAAGATGTATAAATAGAAGTTATGTAATTGCTTATTATAATTGTACATACCTCACCGCTGTTGTAGCTTTGTGCTCCCTCGCTTGTCTCAGCCCAACGATTCTCCTCGGGCATCCTAATCCCTCGCGTGGGCAGATATGGCTGAGATCCTTGAATGTGTGCGCCATATGCTGTATATGCATCCTGCTCCACGAAATGAGTCTGTTCGGGTGTCGAACCTACATCTGGAGCATTTACCTGTGATGTCTGCCCATGTATTGGTAGAGACGAGTCATGTCGTGGAAGTGTCGGCGTAGTATTACGACCCTCTCCCCATCGCATGGACGACGACGGCGCCGCACTCGGTCTAGCTGACCTCGGTTCCGGAATGTTGTACGCTGCAGTGACAACGTCGTTCTCTGTACCGCATCTCGTAAACCTTGTGCTCACGAATTCGCTAATTTTTTTAAACCACGACCTGCCTTTAGGATCAATTCCCTGGGCTCGCATTCCTTCCCTCGCCATCGCTTGTACTTGGGTGCAAATATCAATCTGAAAAAATTGTTGTTCGTTGGTTAAATTGTTCATGAAATGATGGACCTGAATAGCAAGATGTTGATTATTACCGCGGAGTCACGATAGTAAGCTGATGATGTGTCCATCCGTCTCTGCAACTGTTCCATATGCGTTGGATGTGTTGGCATCGTAGGTGGTTCACTCGTCAATCTAGTACGCGTGCTCATGCGATACCAATTATAGTACGCTTTTGTCGTAGTTGCATCGTACGTTCTGCATAAATAAATTAACATTACTAAATTGACATCACATTCTGTATTTTATAAGCACATAATTAAATTAACATTAGTAAAATTACCGTTGCTGAGGCACTATATTTTGTAGAGCTTCATTATTCCACTGATTTATCCATTCAATGTTTTCTGCATTCCAGTCCACACCAGATCTGCCCATATTGCTCATCCTGTAATTATAGATAACAAAAAAAATTCAAGAATAGTTGATGGAATATCTATTTAGCTAGGTCACATCTTACTTACTTATGAGTTTCTTCGTCGATACATCTTGGAACCGGTGGTGGAATATCTTGATATAGACCGAACTGTCTCATGACACGGTCAGGATTATACGGTTCCACAAACCATAGATAGAGTAAATTGCAGCGAGTCATCCAAAAGGCACTATCTCTCACGCATTCCACTGGCATGTGTTGCGAACCAAATACCATATCAATGTGCGCCTCAGTCCATGGGTTCCATGTTATTAGTGAGTCGTTAAGAAGCTCAAACTGATCATGGTATATGGGGTAACAATTTTTTGCAATTTTAGTAGACCATTTTTTTCGACCCAGCATCCACCGAGTGGACATAGTTACAACACCCTCACCATAGTTGTACGGGGTTGCGGGTTCTACTATCTGCGGTCGTCCTACAGGTAAGTATTCCCAGGACCACAACTGTAGAAACTCGTAGGAGACACAAAGTAATGGAGCTTTAGATGTGAATGCCGTTTTTTGAGTGGCATCACACAACCCTCGGTATGTGTGAGAAAGCAAAGCAGAACCAAATCTATATGGTGGATTTTGGGGTAAAGGTTCGTCTACTATATTTGCGGCAAAATAGATGAGACCAGGCAAAACTACATCCCCGTGAGAATTAGGAAACATCACACCGAAGAGCCACAACAAATATGCAAACAAGTGTCTCTTCGTTGTCTCAGGATCAGCATGGGTAGATAAAATTTCGAAGTTAATATGAAGCCAGCTGTGTGGGACACCTCGAGGCGGACTAGAACGATCTGATATGGGCATTTCGAGCCTCAGACGGGCAGAGACATCTGCTCGCCAATTAGGAGAAACTCGTGGATGTACCACTGGCACACCTCTAATTGGTAAAGCTGTGATCATTGACACATCTTTTAGAGTAGGTGCAAGCTCTCCACATCGAAAGTGAAATGTGTGGGTCTCCGGTCTCCATCTATCAACGAGGGATGTCAAAAGGGATGGGTCGGCAGTAAAACTACCTCGACGAGCTGCGATGTTCGCAAAATCTAGGAGTCCATAAGCCTCAAGGTGTTCAAGGAACCGATTCTCTATTGACCAGGGCGTCTTTACAGTTCGAAGCCGGAAGGTCTGAGGAGGATTTTCATGATTTGGATTTATGAAAAGCTGGCAACGGTGGTGGTTGTCGTGATAACCATTCAAAAGCTGGGGCATTTCAGCCATAACCTGCAATCACGATGAAAAAAATTAAATATTCCGAATATTACATCACGATTAAATTAAAATACATATTCCGAATATTACATCACGATTAAATTAAAATACATATTCCGAATATTACATCACGATTAAATTATGAATACATAGCATGATTACATATCACGCAGTGTTGTTGTTACGATACGGACACTCCCTACGCGGGTGACCAGCACACCTACATACGCGGCATCGCCTTGGTTCTCCCAACTGGCTGTGGTCCATGTCATTGCTATGACGCCTAGACTGACGCCGTCCCTTACTGGTTCTCATCAATGCGGGATCTGGAACCCATGTGGTGCCTTCTGGCCATAATTGCTTGTAGTTCGTATCAATGCCCCATGCCCAAAACTCACCGTTCCAAGTGTTGTACAAATTGTGCATGTTGAAGTATGGTGATACGTATGGCTCGACACTAATTTGTTGATCTGCAGCTGCCCGCAATACGTGACTGCAAGGATATCCCAGAAGCTTGGGCTTGTTGCAAGTGCACTCACACGAGGTTGCGCCAAGCGTCACAGCTTGTTTTTTTTCTCCCCTGTGGTGACCCTTCACAAACTTTGCTCGCACACTAACTTCTCATTTATTCCTAAGTGCATCTACCTGCCTGCACCCATGTCTTTGCGACTTCTTTGCTTTGTCATCAAGATGTCTTTGCATCTTCTCAGACCAGGTCTTGTTCAAGTCAACTAGTGCCTTGGCAACGGTGACTCTATCTGCAAAGCATGACACAGTCCGGTTCCAAGTTTCATCAATTAGTGCTGTGATAGGTAGTGCCCTCACCCCTTTAAGAACACCATTGTACACCTCGGACATGTTGCTTGTCATTATACCGTATCTAGCGCCTGTGTCATGAGACTGCGCCCACTTGTACAAATTGGGACAATTCTCATTAATCCACTGGCTCAAATTTATTGCTGGTCGACGACCCCTCCGGTCTTCTCTCGCCGGGAGGGATGCACGCTCGATCTGACCATTGATACCTGCCCAGATAGCATTCATTTTTGCTGTAGTTTTCTGCATGCACATCCTCTTGAATAGCTTGAACCAATCTTTGTTTTTGAATTTCGAATAAAAATTAGCTGCCAAATGCCTCATGCACCACCTTGTCTCCAGATCGGGCCACCCCCAATTTGGATCTTGTGAAGCCTTAATTATCTCAAGCGCGCTTAATAGTCCGGTGTTGCGATCAGAGATGATGCAAACCCCTTCCCGATCTTTGATGACACCCATCTTCAGGCAACACAGGAACCATAGCCAACTATGTTTGTTTTCGCTCTCCACTAGTGCATAGGCAATAGGAAGAAGTTGATTGTTTGCATCAGCTGCCATCGCCACTAAGAGTGTGCCCTTGTACTTTCCAGTGAGAAATGTACCATCAATTGATACAACTGGACGACAATTCTTGAATGCTTGTATAGTCTGGCGAATGCCCAGAATAAGCGGTCCAGGATTTGCTCGTCCGGGTTCAATGGATTTGGACGTTCTTTTCGGAAAACTTGAGTCCCCCTATTAGCAACTGAAATCTGATGCAACATTCTAGGGGCAAAAGAGTACGCCTCCTCATAGGTTCCATACAACCTCTGAAATATCTTTTCCTTTGCATGAAGAGCCTTGCTATAGCTGACAGGGAAACCAATCAGATCAGATGCAGTTGCATGCAAAGCCCTAATACTAATATTAAGACTTTGCTGCACAATGGTTTGCATCACCTGTGACACATATTCTGCAGTCACGTTGCGGTGCTCTGAAAGAGTGCCGGTTTCCTCACAACCATGTTGCTCTATTTTTGTGACATGCCATGGCTGACATACCCCAGGCTTCTGGCGAGCAATAACTCTTCCGCGGCAACCCGCTTCGCGATGGATGCATATGATATTCAACTCCTTTTTATCAGACTGCTTCACTCTATGTTGCCTGTGTATAGCAATTGCATAGCTATGTATTGCTTGTTTAGCAGATTTCTTATCTCGGAAAATCTGTCCAACGGCCAGACTCCCCGCGTCTAGGCCAGCAACAGAGTGAAATTCATTGGTGATGCTCATAACCTGTAAAAACTCTGGGTTGATTGCTGCAGCGACCGCATTCTCAGGAGGAACAACTTCATCATCATCTGATTCCGAAGACGCAGAAGAATGACCATCATCGTCATCATATAGCGCCTCCGGCAATCCCTCGACATGTTCGCTCATGTCAACGACCGTAGACCAATATCCCGTGTCATACACTTGTTGGCCACCTGTTGGTTCCGTTGGGCCGGCGTCGGGGGCTACAGTTATGGCCATATGTTCGCCACCGCTTGGTTCCGATGGGCCGGCGTCGGGGGCTACAGTTATGGCCAACTCGGCCTCACCGGCACCGCTACTGCACTCGGCGACATCACTGGCAGAAATGAACTCCACATAAACCATGGGTTGTCCATACATGGAGTTATTGGGATTGCTTGCAAAACCCATGTACGACGCCCATGCTCTTTCACCAGTAACCCGTCGCAGAACTCAACGATTTCCTTCCTCAACCACGAAAGCCTCCAGGGTCATTTTTTTTCCATTCATCGCTGAACCAAACACCGATCGGATGCACCTTCTAATTGCCGCATACTCTACATTAACCATGTCTTTCACTACAACCGTAGTCATCCCGCACCTAGACACATCCACACCAGAAGGACCCTCATGTACGATGTGCCCATAAAACACTAACAAATTTTCCATAGTACCTAACGAGCAGCCATATTTACATCGTTAGTCCATTAAAAATCATATTTTTAGATTTACATTGTAATAACAACATCCATTACTTATCTTTTTTACATATAACAATTTAACAACATCCATTACATCTACGCATAATAATTTATATTGTATCATTTATCGTGACACTACATCTATAAAATAAATAGAAGATGAATTACAATATGTCATTCATACCTCTGGTTTAAATAAGGATATCCTTCCGAATATAATATATCACCAGAATAATATCAGCGAATTGCACCTATTTTCATATGAACAAAAATATTACACACATAATTATTGCCGTGCTAGCAAAAGTCTAAAAATACATACTGCATATATATATATATATATATATATATATATATATATATATATATATATATATATATATATATATATATATATATATATATATCACGAGTCATATTTCTACGGGGTTGATAAATTATCAAATAAACAAATATATTACACGCGTCTTGCATGTAATAATACTAATGGAGCTAACATATTATTACATGTTTTTTACAAAAATGCTAGTTACATAGGCATTTTTCCGGCTCCTTTCTAAATACCAGTTGCATGCAAACACGAACAAATCATCGGTAATATATGAACATAGTCGACCTATTATCACATGAACACAAATATGAACAAAGTCTCATACCTTGATCTTCAACTTAGTAGTTGATATCGCATGACAAAATAGTTCCACAAAAGTGATAATACGCTCCCTAAGACAAAAGAAAACACACACTTAGAAACTAATCAAACAAAATAAAAACATCATGCATGCAAACACGACCAACAGAAATGGAAAGCTCTTACCTTGATCTATCTTTTCTTCAACTACAATGTCTTCAAAATAGTTCCACAAAAGTGATAATACGCTCCCAAAGACAAAAGAAAACACATACCTAGAAACTAATCAAACAAAATAAATACATCATGCATGCAAACACAACCAACAGATATGGAAAGCTCTTACCTTGATCTATCTTTTCTTCAACTACAATGTCTTCAAAATCTAACTTTAAACCGTCCTAAATCGCCACATAAACATTCATACGGAGTAGCTCTTGTGAGAAAGAGAAGAGAGTGAGAAAGAGAAGAGAGTGACACGGGAGGCAACGACAGGAGAAGAGAGTGAGAGAGGAGGCAGCGACGCGGTTCGCTTATAAAGAAGAAGTTTCGCACTGTTTCGTCGGTGGAGAGCGGGAAAAATTCCCACTGTTTCGTCGGTGCGAGCGGGAAATAAGCCTGGGAATCTGGCCGCGCGGAAATCAGCCAATCAGCAACAGTGTCGGCTCCGCGGAAACAGTGCACTGGCCGCCTGCTCCCGAGGCGGCAGGGCCCACCCGGCTTTGTCTGTTACGGACAGGTGTGGGCGGGAACGGGTTCCGGCGCTGGCCGCCTCTGCCGGTGGTGGCAGGCCCCGGCCACCAGGGGTGGTGGCGGCAGGCCCCACGGCCGCCTCGCGCGGTGGCGGCAGGTGCCACGTGCCGCCTGGCGCGCCTGCCGCCGCCCGGGGTGGGGGTCTTTTTTCTCGTTTCCACTCGCAGGTGGTCTCTTTTAACAATCTCACTCGACAGGGGGTCCTTTTGGACAAAAATTCCCTTAAAGCACCCTTAAAAACGAGTACAAGGACACTGTTAATTGTTTTTATGATACCAAATTGCCACACTGCAATTGAAACTGTATTCTGTTATAGCCTATTTTTTATTTTTATTTTTCTTCGGTCACAGTGTGCCTCGCCCCCGCCTCGTCCCGATGCCGTCATTTCCTGAGCACGCATGCACTGGAGGGGCCCTGCGCCGCCTGCCTCGCCTCGCCCCCGCCTCGTCCTGGTGCCGCCCGTTCCCGGCCATGCATGCAGTGGAGGAGCCCTGTGTCGCCTGCCTCGACCACGCGCTCCCTCGCGCACCTGCCCAGCCGTTGCGTGTGTGTTCACCATTGTGGCCACGCGAGCTCCCCCGCCCCGCTCTTCCGTGGTGCCGCCCCGCCCAGATTCGGGCCGCCGGTGGCCTGCTTCGCCCTGCCTGTGGACGGCCTTGCCTCAGTAGTGGAGTTCGTGCTGGCCATAATTCGGACCGGCGGCGGTAAATTCCGGCGTGCTGCGGCTTTTTCCGATGTGCAGCGACGGATTTAGGTCAGTTCATGGTAGATTACAGTCAGTTTCATGGCGACGCGTCTGCTTCAACGAGGTTTCATCGGTTTACGGGTTGAACTATATACTGCCTTTAAAACTGTACATATAAGGGTTTCGCGGATGGATTTACAATAACATTTAAAAAGTTCAAGGGCCGAACAAGTTTTAGGGGTCTCTTAGGTGTTTTTTCAATCAAAACAGTAAACACCTCATTTTTTTTACAGCTTTGACCACTTGAAGTCCCCTAAGCTGTGCTTCTCAATATTGTATTTGAATCAGTTCTTCGAATTACATTCAGACAAACGACAAACGACGGGGCAACATTTATTTTTCTTACCAAGAGACAAACAAATTTCTATTCCTCTGCTTCCAAGTCCAACCACAACATAAAGAAAGGAATCACGTTACTAATGCAATGCTCTTTTGACATATAGATCTAACGAAAGTCTCATCCTAATGTTAGTAAAGTTTTAGGTTCTCAAGCTTAATGTCAAAAGAGATCATAATGTATCAACCCACAACTGGTTTCCTCTCGGAGTTCAGATAATTTCGAAAATAATATCTAGACACCCAGACGCACTTCATTTTCTTTTTTGGTTGCAAAAATTGTATGTACTCCATAACCTACAATACAACAATGGTGTCAAGAAGGACCGTTTCTTATAAGCAATAACCTTCAACGTATGCGGAGTCCATTTTTTTATGGTAAACAGAATGAAGTTATTTATTTGCAACTCCAATTAGAATCCAAGTGAATGTAACAAATCGCTGAGGAGAAAAATACATATAATTGACCAAAACACGAGCACATACAAGTGTTGCATGTTGAATATTCATGAACCAAAGCCCGTACAATACACAAATTCAGTTAAAGAAAAACAAAATCCGAGGGAGCATTTTGAAACAAAGGAAATACCAATCAACCCAACCCAATTAACATGGTTCTTTAACATTATAAAATGTTAAGGTTGACTCACTGTCGGTGTCAAAACCGACTGATCTCGAGTAGGGGATCCCAACTATGGATCTTGGGTTGATGGGTAACAAGGGATGAAGGAGAAGATATTTTAACCAGGTTCGGACCCTCTTGATGAAGGTAAACCTTACGTGATGCTCTTGTTGTATTGATGAAGTAGTAAAGAGTACATAATTGATCTACCACGAGATCATATGTTGGGGGTCTAAACCCTAGAGGTAATGATCATATGAATACGAGATTGTCTATCGACTAGCATGGCTTCAGTTTATATAATGCACCATAGGTCTAGGATAACAAGAGTCTTAGTCGGCTACGTCGGTGTAGAGTCCTTGTATTGATCACCAAGTCTTGTGGAATACTCCTCGGGTATGTCATCGGCTACCAGAAGTAGCCCAGGAATCCGGCCCGTAGAGATAGGCCGGAGGCCCAAGGACCCCTTGGTCCTAGACTCCCTCAGTAGCCCCCCGAACTGGCCACCAATGTTGTAGTCTTGATCCTCAGCATCTTCACGCGGCCAAAGTCTTCGACTTGCGGTGCGAGTTCTTCTCCCATTTTAAGTTTGGCCAACACCAGTTCGGCCGCGGATGACATCCTGATTTCCGACCATAGGTCCTCAAGTTGGGGACGCTCTTCGGTTCTTCTGAACTGTTCTTCATCTTCGGTCGTCGGTCTTGAGAATTGGTTCAACGGATCTTCCCTTCACTGATCTTGAGTAACGTCGGGGTGAATTCGAAGAGTTCACACGTCGGGCATCCGAGGAGCACCTTTAAGTTACCGACCTTTATAAATGCCTTGTAATTTTTCACGCCACACCTCAGGTTTGAAATGTTTCCCGTGCGGCGGTATCCTCTTGCATCCGAGATCCAATGTAGAGCTACATCCGAGGTGCCCTCTTTGCGTTCGAGCTCCAACGCCGGACTGCATTCGAGGTGTATTTTTGTAGCCTAGATCCAACAGTGGTCGGCATCTGAGGTGTCATAGATTACCTCGGTCTGTGAAAATTTGAAGGAATTCACCCGAGCTTAAATGCCGGAATAGTCTTTTATGGAGCCATCCATTCGCATCCGAACTATATGTCGAAATGCTTCCAAGGTGGTGCACCACCTGAGTCTCAGCCTGTTTTTTGCGGAATTTGTTTCCAATTGGCATTATTTATTTACTACCGAGATGTATAGGCAGTAGCCCTCAAGGTTCGTGTCGGTCTAAAAGCGTGAGATGCACCTCAAGGATAAAAATAAAACCGTTGGTCCCATTAGCCCTCGAGACTCGGGTCGATTCGTGAAATCGGCCTAAAGATCAATTCCGTACTCGGCAACATACTTTAGGAATGAAAACGTGGTGTGCAGTAGCCCCCGAGACTCAAGTTTGTTGCGGTCGACCAACCCGAGGATCATAATCTACTCGAAAATTGTTTTGCATTTGTTGTGTACGTTATGTCAATGCCAAGGTGCGGATCGACAGGGAAGATGGCGAACTATGGGTCAAAAAAGATTTTCGAGCTGGTGTAATTTATTCTCCGACGAGCTATATAACCATTAGCCTCCGAGACTTGGGTTGGGCAACATGGCCGACCCTAGGATCGTATCTCCTGGGGAACTATTTCATCCGTTAAGTGTGTTTGACAACATCAAGGTGGAGCTCGCGAGGGAAGATGTCGAACTGTAGGTTGAAAAAAAATTCTCCGAGCAGAACCACCACGTAGAACACCCCGAACAAGAGGATGCCCCGCCTTTTAAAAGGAAAAACATAAAAATAGGTTAAAGGTGCCATAAGCTCGGCAATACCAATTTTTTTAGCAAAACCTTACTTTTCGAACATTACTTTAGCCTCCGAGACTCGGGTTGGATGCGGCCGACCAACCTAAGGATCGAATCTCCTCACAAACCATATCGCACATTGAATTTGCTGCATTGAACAAGCAATGTAGTAGCCCCCGAGCCTTAATTTTGGCACGGATGGTTGAATTAAGGATCAATATTTGTTTGACACAAACTTTGTTACGTTTGACATGATTTATGTGTGATGATTTTATGTATCCAAGTACTTTACATCATTAATGCTTGGATCCGCATTGTACAAGACTTTATTGACCGGCCATCGGCTTCAACCTCCTCGGCCAATAACCGAGGAGTGTTTGTGCTACTTTATAAAGCTTTTATGAAGGCACGGATTTATGGCAAACAAGGCAATCTGGCCGTACGGTTTTATAAACAAAGGTATGTAGAGAGATTACTTATTTAACGTAAAAAACATCTTCTGGGAAAATAGTTCATTTATAAGTTCCTATTTCCAGGATATTATGTTTGACCATGATCGTGAAAGATCAACTTTGATCAATGTGGGAGGAAAATATTGATGATTTAGTTCCGGGAATGTTCCTGAACTCTATGGTCTTTAATGAACCGAATTTTTCACTTCTGTCGTTGCCAACCAATTATATTCTTAAGATGATTAGCTTTCGGCTTCGATCAGTCTGAGGTACTAACCCGGATGACTCGGAAGTAATAATCACAGAGGTGCTCCCTTTACCCCCTAGCCGAACAATCGGGAACGTAGGGGGTAAGCATAGGAGCCAGGCAACCCAGCTTGTCTAAAATCTTAAGTCAAATTGATACATATTTATGAATTTATAACGATGATTGCGGAAGGCAACACTCGCTATTGAATACAAATGTTTTGTGCTATATGTTATTTTCAATCCATTGCGACTGTTTATAATCTGAAAGTGGCCCATCGTCTGCTTCCACCCCTTTGTAGATACTACGCATGGTGTTTCCGTACTAACAAGACAAACCTTAGCCGACATCTCGGTGCACGGAGGCGGTTGTGTTTAGTGAAAACAAAGCAATCGGATATTCAGGCTTTATAACTTTCACTTAGTCATAGGAGTTTTAAGTGGGAAGGCAAGTTACTAGCCCCCGATTAGTGTTCAGCGTCAGCCGAGGTCAAGCCATTGACACTTCGGCTAATTTTATGTAAGGCCCATGGGGTAACCTCTATCGGTCTATACTTTGACAAAGTCATCGAGTCGCTGACCAGCTTGCGCTCATTGTGACAGTGAGTTTTCGGCTTCATCCACTGAGGTACTTGACCAGTCAAATCGAAGTACAATCGCAGTGGTTCTCCCTTTACATAACTAGCCAAACAAAGCGGGATATAGGAGGCAATCACAGGAGCCGGGCAACTCAACTATTGACCGAAGACACAATTCGAAATTGATGCGTATAAAGCAATATCTGAGAAACCAAGGTGCGGGTTGGCAGGGAAGATGTCAGACTGTGGGTCAGTAAATATTTCCCCAGCTGAATTATTACGTAGGGCACCTTGGTGAATAGGATGTACCTCCTCCAAAAAACATTCAAGGGTTAAAAAATTCATAAGCTTGAAAAACAAAAAATTTATGTACGGACTTGACATCTTAATTAAATCAATTTTTTTGGTGCTAGTCTAAAATTGGTCTTTAAAATTAATATGTGCTTCGATCGTGCTTGAACATGATATATCCGATCTCCAAACTTCAAGCGGGTCAGCCTTTGGCTTCAACCTCCATATCGCGAAGGCGGAGTGTTTCTTCGAGGCATGTTTAGCAACTAAACTGGAGTGGTTTTGGAAAGATACGAGGCTATCCAGCTATTTACCACAAACTAGTGTGAGAAAAAGGAGTACTAAAAAAGACTTTGCAACGATTAAGAAGAAAAACCATTTATTTCTAAAATGGCTCATATAAATTTAAGAGCCCCTAGTTAACATGGGTAAAGGAAACGTTTTTAACAAACAATGCTTTTAACAAGTTCAGTTTTTAACAAACAACTTTTGTGTTTAACACAAATATAATGCTTGGCTGGAACACATCAAATTAAAAATTAAAAAAAGGTTGAGTATGAAAGCGACTTAGCTGGTTAATATGCTCGGTGTGACGTGGGCCGAGCTATGACGGGACAAGGTCCCATCACCCAAGCCTATCATGAGGTAGCCGATGAGGAGCTCGCCTTGATGAAGTGACAACACGACACTTCGGAAGGGCCGAGGCGAAACACCCGGTCCAGCCAAGGACACAGAGTAGTTCGGCAATGTAACGACGAAGCCCCACGTCGGTCAACCATGTCAACGACGCAATTCGGTTGACGGAGGCGTCACGACGATGTCGGCGCGTCGAGATGACTCTCTAACACGATCGGAGACAATCACCTGTGCACATAAAATACTGCAAGCCAAAAGTAATATCAAATAATAATAAAAATTCTCTACTTAATATAGCTTGAGCGTCGAGGTGCCCGAGCGAAGAGCTCGGCTCGATGAACTTGCGATGGGCACGGCCGATGTGGCGAGGCGAAGCCCTTTTGTTTTAATTCTTCTTTGTTTAAATAAAGAGAGTATGGAAGTCTTATGTTGTGGAGGAAAAATTAAGAAAATAATGTGCTAATGAGGCAAAAATTATGTGTGTTGTTACCATGTATTGTATTGACGTTTAAATACTTGATATATATATAGGATGTGTCGATTTACTTAACTACCCTTAAGACCGGATTCTACTAACGAAAACTTATTCCACCCTTCTACACTAAAAACACACACACCAACTCGACCCAAGCAACATCCTAACAAAACCCACCCAACCCAAACTACAGGAATTAGCTTCTTTGTCGTCTGCCATCACAGACGGCAAAGAGTAATCCACCGACGCCAAAGAGTAATACACATGCGGTAAAGAAAACTCCTGTCGGCAAAAATTCTGCGTCAGCCTACGACGGCATTGTAGCTTCTTTGCCGTCAGCCTCACCGAAGAGGACGGCAAAGAGCTTTGCCGTCAGCTTTTCATAAGAGCAGTCGGCAAAGATATCGAGACGGCAGCCGACAGGCGTTGCCTCCGTTAGGGGCTAACGGAGGCTTTGCCGTCTGCCTCGCCCTCTTCTTTGCCGTCTGCCTCCACCTCCTCCCCCTCCACTCTTTGCCGTCTGCCTCCACCTCCTCCCCCCTCCACTCTTTTCCGTCTGCCTCCACCTCCTCCCCCCTCCACTCTTTGCCGTCTGCCTACCCCTCCTCCCCCTCCTCTGTGCCCTCTTCTTTGTCGTCTGCCCCCCAGGAAGCAGACGGCAAAGAGACTATATGGACACCCAGGAAGCACAGCTGGGTGCCATGTGGCACCTTTGCCGTCGGTCAGCTGTTGGCAAAGGACTTTGCGAACAGATGGGAGACGACAAAGAGCCTATATTGTCACATTTTTGTTTATTTTTTCTATTTCACAGCACACACATATATATATAATTCATAGCACATATATGATAAATAGGTCACAACACATATATGATATACATATAAAGCTCATGAATGCCATTTGTTCATCAACGTACATCCCATATATCAAGGGTGTGTTTGGTTCGGGGACGAAGTGGAACGGAATGTCATGGTTCCATTCCACTGGAACGGGTTGGTTCCATCCTTGTGTTTGGTAGAGGAGATTTAAAGGAACGGAATGGTTACATTTTGATGTTTGGTTGGAGGGATGGAATGGAATGGATTTGTTCCCGGCGGCGGTGCGTGCTCCCGGCGGCGGCGCGGCAGATGCAGGGGGCGGCGGCGCGTGCTCCCGACGGCGGTGCGGCAGAAGGTGGCCGGCGGTGCGGCTTAGGGAGGGAGGTGGCCAGCGAGGTTGAGAAAGGGGGCAGCGTCGGGGGAAATGTGAGAGCGCGAGGCGTTCCACATCGTTCCACCGATTCAGAGGTACCAGCGCGTTCCGGATCTGGGAGGAATATGCCATTCCAGGGAATGAGTGGGTTCCGATTCCTGGACCAAACTAAACAGAAGAACGACCTCTAGGAACGGGACGGACCCGTTACATTCCATCCGGTGACACAAACCAAACACACCCCAAAAGAACCAACACATACAAAGTTTCATCCATATATACATACATATAGTTGCACATATATTGTTCATCGATATATACATATACATATAGTTCCACATTGTTCATCAACTCAAATAAAAACGTGAACTAAAGCACTCCAATGCCAGCTTCCATGCATGTAGTACATCAAATCTGCAAAATGGAAATAAGAAAGTCAGAAGAAGAACAACAACATATATATGACAAATAAGCTAAATTGAAGAAAAAAGAGAAGAAGCAAGAAGAGAAGAAGGATAAGAAAAACAAGAATAAGGAGGAGGAGGAGGAGGAGGATGAGGAGAAGGAGAAGGAGAAGGAGGAGGAGAATAGGATAAGAAGAAGGAGAAGAAGAGGAGAAGAAGGAGGGAAGAAGAAGGAGAATAAGGAGGGCTCCTTCTCCTCCTTCTCCTTCTTCTCTTCTTCTTTTTGTTCTTCCTTTTCATTTCTCCTCTTCTCCTCTTCTTGGAGCTAAATTAGCTAACTATGTCTTTTTGGAGCTAAATGGGCTAATTATGTCATTATAGAGGAAAACAAGCTAAGTATATAATATTAATGGGCTAACCAAGGTTCTTATGCCATTTTGAGCTTATAATGTCTTTTTGGAGCTAAATGGGCTAATTATGTCATTGTTGGGGAAATTAAGGCAAGGAGAATATGAAAGAGGAGAAGAAAGAGGAGGAGGAGGATAAGAAGAAGAAATAAAGAAGAAGGAGGAGAAGGACTAGAAGGTCCTTGGCCTTCTCCTCCTCCTTCTCCTCCTCCTCCTCCTCCTCCTCCTTCTCTTCTTCTTCTTCTTCTTCTTCTTCTTCTTCTTCTTCTTCTTTCTTTTCATTTTTTCCTATTTCTTCTCCTCTTCTCCTCTTCTCCTCTTCTTGGAGCTAAATTAGCTAACTATGTCTTTCTGGAGCTAAATGGGCTAATTAGGTGATTATAGAGGAAAACAAGCTAAGTATATAATATTAATGAGCTATCCAAGGTTCTTATGCCATTTTGAGCTTATAATGTCTTTTTGGAGCTAAATGGGCTAATTATGTCATTGTTGGGGAAATTAAGGCAAGGAGAATATGAAAGAGGAGAAGAAAGAGGAGGAGGAGGAGGAGAAGAAGAAATAAATAAGAAGGAGGAGAAGGAGGAGGGGAAGGACTAGAAGGTCCTTGGCCTTCTCCTCCTTCTCCTCCTCCTCCTCCTCCTCCTTCTCCTTCTTCTCTTCTTCTTCTTCTTCTTTCTTTTCATTGTTCCTATTTCTTCTCCTCTTCTTGGAGCTCAATTAGCTAACTATGTATTTTGGAGCTAAATGGGCTAATTATCCCATTTTAGAGGAGGCTAGGAACTACGTACCCTGTTCCAACATTATTATTTAAATTCAAAACATGAATTCCTACTACTTTAGAGTATGTTTGAATGAATTGTCTTCTAAAAGGAAGGTAGCATCTTCCTCAGTCCAACTTTTTATGAGTATGTTCTCTCCGACATCATTCATTGCAGATGTTAATATTTATATAAATAATTAACAAACTTGACTACAAAATCATAGGTTGAAGAGATTCATAAATGTGTTCAATATTCCTATTCCTACATACTATATGTGATTACATAGGCTAAAGTATTTTATTTTACTATGCATTAATTTGTTGACATAAATATGCCATGATCAGTGCCAATTGGCACGAAGAGATTTGGGTGACACATCATCTTATTCATGACCCCAATAACTAAAAATAAATAAATCTCCTCACTAAAAAAATCATTTGGATACCCTCATGCTATGTCATATCTCAAACTTTCTTGAAGCAAGGAATGGTAATCATACATAATTTCTGTAACTTAGAAATCATTGGTATGAATAGGACTGTGCTACCAGAAAATCCAACTATTGTTGCTGGCTTGCTACATAAAAAATCGTATCGATGCTAACCTTCCAAAGAAGATGTGCCACTTATAGATGGAGAGGTAGGCACGCTCGAGTGTCGACGCCATCGCTGCTGCCGCCATCCGGATCGGGGTGTCAAGGAGGAAGCGATCCGAAGCAACAAAAACTGAGCAACATTAAATGCATCAGCTGTAAGAAGCATGTAGGCAACAATACTGGATACAACTGTTACTGCATATAAATACTGAACTATAACAACATACAAGTTTCACTTCACTTCAGTTTAAGGCATTCAGAAGATACAGGACGGCCGTCTTCACTTCTTATACACCCTGCAAGGGGGACAGGGGCTCCCTCGACGCGTCTGCATTGTTGAAATCAATGGACAGGCCGACCGGGCTCGTCTCCTTCAGGCTCGATGACTTGCGCTTCTGCTACAACTCAAAGGGCTTCCACTTCATTGTTGAGTGCAGTAACCTATGCACCCTTGAGTAAGATGAATGTTGGAGGATCAGATTAAACAGCAGAGCATAAATGCAGATAGTTTACACTGCAGAGTAATAGGGCTAGGAAAACAGGGGATGTACAACTTGCTTTCTTCTCCTGCTGCAACTTGCTAGTACCGAATTTAGAAAAAATACTCGCACTAGATGTTATGTATAAACATGGAGAGTGATTGTCAGACAAGTTTGAATACTGCACTACATAGTACCACGCCTACATAGATACCTACACAATCATACGGGTGGCGAAACCAGCAATGATGGATCAAGCGAGAGCAATCCGAGGAGAGGAGGGGAGGGGAGGGGAGCAAGAGAAGGGGGGCGGACCTGGGGAAAGAGGTGGGTGAGCAAGATCCACCGAGAATCAGGGACCGCCATGTCGCCAGCTCGAACTCGGCCTCGAGGAGAGGACGGAGCGGATGGGGTGACGGTCGCCTGCACAGCCCCTCCCGGCGGTTGTCCTCACCGAGCCCTGCCAGCTGCACGCGCACCGCCGGCTCCATTGCGTCTGCAGACCATGCCATTGAAAATCATTTGAAATGAACTCTGAAAAGGTTCCAAGTTGGCATGGTATCATCATTTCACCCACATAGTATGTGCAAGAAAGTAGAGAGGCTTACGGCAAAAACTGGATGCACTTCGTGTACAAAACAGACAATCTCCTTCAAAGTATCACGGTTTCATACAGAAACTCGTCTATTACAAAGGGATTTCAATTTGTTTGAACTTATTTGAACCCCCTTGTTTTCTTGTGTTCAAAATGCACCATTCAAAGCCACATCATCAATTTACAACCCTTTCTGACTTCATTTGTTATTTTTCATGCATTTACTGATTATTTTCAGCTATAAGACCATGCAATTGAAAGCATTTGAAATGAACTCTGAAAAGGTTCCAAGTTGGCATGGTATCATCATTTCACCCACATAGCATGTGCAAGAAAGTAGAGAGGCTTACGGCAAAAACTGGATGCACTTCGTGTACAAAACGGACAATCTCCTTTGAAGTATGAGGGTTTCATACGGAAACTCGTGTGTTACAAAGGGATTTCAATTTTTTTGAACTTATTTGAACCCCCTTGTTTTTTTGTGTTCAAAATGCACCATTCAAAGCCACATCATCAATTTACAACCCTTTCTGACTTCATTTGTTATTTTTCATGCATTTACTGATTATTTTCATCTATAAGACCACGAAATTGAATACTGCACTACATAGTACCACGCCTACATAGATACCTACACAATCATACGGGTGGCGAAACCAGCAATGATGGATCAAGCGAGAGCAATCCGAGGAGAGGAGGGGAAGGGAGGGGAGCAAGAGAAGGGGGACGGACCTGAGGAAAGAGGTGGGCGAGCCAGATCCACCGCGAATCTGGGACCGCCATGTCGCCAGCTCGAACTGGGCCTCTAGGAGAGGACGGAGCGGATGGGGCGACGGTCGCTTGCACAGCCCCTCCCGGCGGTTGTCCTCACCGAGCCCTGCCAGCTGCACGCGCACCGCCGGATCCATTGCGTCTGCAGACGGACGACGACGCCTGGGAGAGCACCGGCGACGGCAGCCGGGGAGGGCACTGGCGACGGCTCGCGACGGAAGAGGGCACCGGCGGCGGCGGAGAGGCTCGCGACAACGGCTGGGAGGCTCACGACGGCGGAGGGCACCGGAGGCGGCTGGGAGGCTCGCAGTGGAACCGTAGCTATTTTGTGTCGCGAGAGGGAGGGGCGCTGCTGCGCGCTAGCTGTGGTGTTTTTTTTTATCCGGTGTTGTCTTTTTTCACTCGCAAGAGGTAGCGTGCTGGCTGTGTTTTTTACACTTTGCCGTCTTCTGTACGACGTACCACACGGCAAAGATTAATTTTTGCCGTCTGCCCTCGCGAAAGCAAGACGGCAAAACAGTTTGCCGTTTAGGTCAGTTAACCGCAGCCGTGGACATCTTTTTGCTGTCATCCATAGCTTAAGTAGACGGCAAAAATCGTGCCTTTGCCGTCAACTGTCCAAACAGTTGACGGCAAAACTATTTTTTCCCGTGTTTTTTTGCTGTCTGCTTTCTATGATTTTTGGCGGTAGTAGTTGTTTGCCGTTTGCCCATGACGGCAAACTTCCCGTTTGCCGTCAGTCCCGGCGATTTGCTAACAGAAATTCGTCTGTTACAAAGGGATTTCAATTTTTTTAAACTTATTTGAACCCCCTTGTTTTTTTTGTGTTCAAAATGCACCATTCAAAGCCACATCATCAATTTACAACCCTTTCTGACTTCATTTGTTATTTTTCATGCATTTACTGATTATTTTCAGCTATAAGACCATGAAATTGAAAAGCATTTGAAATGAACTCTGAAAAGGTTCCAAGTTGGCATGGTATCATCATTTCACCCACATAGCATATGCAAGAAAGTAGAGAGGCTTAAGGCAAAAACTGGATGCACTTCGTGTACAAAATGGACAATCTCCTTCGAAGAATCCGTGTTTCATACGGAAACTCGTCTGTTACAAAGGGATTTTAATTTTTTTGAAATTATTTGAACCCCCTTGTTTTTTTGTGCTCAAAATGCACCATTCAAAGCCACATCATCAATTTACAACCCTTTCTGACTTCATTTGTTATTTTTCATGCATTTACTGATTATTTTCAGCTATAAGACCATGCAATTGAAAAGCATTTGAAATGAACTCTGAAAAGGTTCCAAGTTGGCATGGTATCATCATTTCACCCACATAGCATGTGCAAGAAAGTAGAGAGGCTTACGGCAAAAACTGGATGCACTTCGTGTACAAAACGGACAATCTCCTTTGAAGTATCAGGGTTTCATATGGAAACTCGTCTGTTACAAAGGGATTTCAATTTTTTTGAACTTATTTGAACCCCCTTGTTTTTCTGTGTTTAAACTGCACCATTCAAAGCGACATCATCAATTTACAACCTTTCTGACTTCATTTGTTATTTTTCATGCATTTACTGATTATTTTCAGCTATAAGACCATGCAATTGAAAACCATTTGAAATGAACTCTGAAAGGTTCCAAGTTGGCATGGTATCATCATTTCACCACATAGCATGTGCAAGAAAGTAGAGAGGCTTACGACAAGAAATGGATACACTTTGTGTACAATACAGACAATCTCCTTCGAAGTATCAGGGTTTCATACGGAAACTCGTCTGTTACAAAGGGATTTCAATTTTTTTGAACTTATTTGAACCCCCTTGTTTTTCTGTGTTCAAAATGCACCATTCAAAGCCACATCATCAATTTACAACCCTTTCTGACTTCATTTGTTATTTTTCATGCATTTACTGATTATATTCAGCTATAAGACCATGAAATTGAAAAGCATTCGAAATGAACTCTGAAAAGGTTCCAAGTTGGCATGGTATCATCATTTCACCCACATAGCAAGTGCAAGAAAGTAGAGAGGCTTACAGCAAAAACTGGATGCACTTCGTGTATAAAACGGACAATCTCCTTCGAAGAATGAGGGTTTCATACGGAAACTCGTCTGTTACAAAGGGATTTCAATTTTTTTGAACCTATTTGAACCCCCTTGTTTTTTCCGTCTTCAAAATGCAGCATTGAAAGCCACATCATCAATTTACAACCCTTTCTAACTTCATTTGTTATTTTTCATGCATTTACTAATTATTTTGAGCTATAAGGCCATGAAATTGAAAAGCATTTGAAATGAATTCTGAAAAGGTTCCAAGTTGGCATGGTATCATCATTTCACCCACATAGCATGTGCAAGAAAGTAGAGAGGATTACGGCAAAAACTGGATGCAGGTCGTGTACAAAATGGATAATCTCCTTCGAAGTATGAGGGTTTCATACGGAAACTCGTCTGTTACAAAGGGATTTCAATTTTTTTGAACTTATTTGAACCCCCTTGTTTTTCTGTGTTCAAAATGCACCGTTCAAAGCCACATCATCAATTTACAACCCTTTCTGACTTCATCTGTTATTTTTCATGCATTTACTAATTATTTTCAGCTATAAGACCATGAAATTGAAAAGCATTTGAAATGAACTCTCAAAAGGTTCCAAGTTGGCATGGTATCACCATTTCACCCACATAGCATGTGCAAGAAAGTAGAGAGGCTTACGGCAAAAACTAGATGCACTTCGTGTACAAAACGGACAATCTCCTTCGAAGTATCACGGTTTCATACGGAAACTCGTCTGTTACAAAGGGATTTCAATTTTTTTGAACTTATTTGAACCCCCTTGTTTTTCTGTGTTCAAAATGCACCATTCAAAGCCACATCATCAATTTACAACCCTTTTTGACTTCATTTGTTATTTTTCATGCATTTACTGATTATTTTCAACTATAAGACCATGAAATTGAAAATCATTTGAAATGAACTCTGAAAAGGTTCCAAGTTGGCATGGTATCATCATTTCACCCACATAGCATGTGCAAGAAAGTAGAGAGACTTACGGCAAAAACTGGATGCACTTCGTGTACAAAACAGACAATCTCCTTCGAAGTATCCGTGTTTCATACGGAAACTCGTCTGTTACAAAGGGATTTCAATTTTTTTGAAATTATTTGAACCCCCTTGTTTTTTTGTGCTCAAAATGCACCATTCAAAGCCACATCATCAATTTACAACCCTTTCTGACTTCATTTGTTATTTTTCATGCATTTACTGATTATTTTCAGCTATAAGACCATGCAATTGAAAATCATTTGAAATGAACTCTGAAAAGGTTCCAAGTTGGCATGGTATCATCATTTCACCCACATAGCATGTGCAAGAAAGTAGAGAGGCTTACGGCAAAAACTGGATGCACTTCGTGTACAAAACGGACAATCTCCTTTGAAGTATCAGGGTTTCATATGGAAACTCGTCTCTTACAAAGGGATTTCAATTTTTTTGAACTTATTTGAACCCCTTGTTTTTTTGTGTTTAAACTGCACCATTCAAAGCCACACCATCAATTTACAACCTTTCTGACTTCATTTGTTATTTTTCATGCATTTACTGATTATTTTCAGCTATAAGACCATGAAATTGAAAATCATTTGAAATGAACTCTGAAAGGTTCCAAGTTGGCATGGTATCATCATTTCACCCACATAGCATGTGCAAGAAAGTAGAGAGGCTTACGACAAGAAATGGATACACTTTGTGTACAAAACGGACAATGTGCTTGGAAGTATCACGGTTTCATATGGAAACTCGTCTGTTACAAAGGGATTTCAATTTTTTTGAACTTATTTGAACCCCCTTGTTTTTTTGTGTTCAAAATGCACCATTCAAAGCCACATCATCAATTTACAACCCTTTCTGACATCATTTGTTATTTTTCATGCATTTACTGATTATTTTCAGCTATAAGACCATGAAATTGAAAAGCATTTGAAATGAACTATGAAAAGGTTCCAAGTTGGCATGGTATCATCATTTCACCCACATAGCATGTGCAAGAAAGTAGAGAGGCTTATGGCAAAAACTGGATGCACTTCGTGTACAAAACGGACAATCTCCTTCGAAGTATCAGGGTTTCATACGGAAACTCGTCTCTTACAAAGAGATTTCAATTTTTTTGAACTTATTTGAACCCCCTTGTTTTTCTGTGTTCAAAATGCACCATTCAAAGCCACATCATCAATTTACAACCCTTTCTAACTTCATTTGTTGTTTTTCATGCATTTACTGATTATTTTGAGCTATAAGACCATGAAATTAAAAAGCATTTGAAATGAACTCTGAAAAGGTTCCAAGTTGGCATGGGATCATCATTTCACCCACATAGCATGTGCAAGAAAGTAGAGAGGCTTACGGCAAAAACTAGATGCACTCCGTGTACAAAACGGACAATCTCCTTCGAAGTATCAGGGTTTCATACGGAAACTCGTCTGTTACAAAGGGATTTCAATTTTTTTGAACTTATTTGAACCCCCTTGTTTTTCTGTGTTCAAAATGCACCATTCAAAGCCACATCATCCATTTACAACCCTTTCTGACTTCATTTGTTATTTTTCATGCATTTACTGATTATTTTTAGCTATAAGACCATGCAATTGAAAAGAATTTGAAATGAACTCTGAAAAGGTTCCAAGTTGGCATGGTATCATCATTGCACCCACATAGCATGTGCAATAAAGTAGAGAGGCTTATGGCAAAAACTGGATGCACTTCGTGTACAAAACGGACAATATCCTTCGAAGTATTAGGGTTTCATACGGAAACTCGTCTGTTAGAAAGGGATTTCAATTTTTTTGAACTTATTTGAACCCCCTTGTTTTTGTGTGTTCAAAATGCACCATTCAAAGCCACATCATCAATTTACAACCCTGTCTGACTTTATTTGTTATTTTTCATGCATTTACTGATTATTTTTAACTATAAGACCATGAAATTGAAAAGCATTTGAAATGAACTTTGAAAAGGTTCCAAGTTGGCATGGTATCATCATTTCACCCACATAGCATGTGCAAGAAAGTAGAGAGGCTTACGATAAAAACTGGATACACTATGTGTACAAAACGGACAATGTGCTTGGAAGTATCACGGTTTCATATAGAAACTCGTCTGTTACAAAGGGATTTCAATTTTTTTGAACTTATTTGAACCCCCTTGTTTTTTTGTGTTCAAAATGCACCATTCAAAGCCACATCATCAATTTATAACCCTTTCTGACTTCATTTGTTATTTTTCATGCATTTACTGATTATTTTCAGCTATAAGACCATGAAATTGAAAAGCATTTGAAATGAACTATGAAAAGGTTCCAAGTTGGCATGGTATCATCATTTCACCCACATAGCATGTGCAAGAAAGTAGAGAGGCTTAAGGCAAAAAACTGGATGCACATCGTGTACAAAACAGACAATCTCCTTCGAAGTATCAGGGTTTCATACGGAAACTCGTCTCTTACAAAGAGATTTCAATTTTTTTGAACTTATTTGAACCCCCTTGTTTTTCTGTGTTCAAAATGCACCATTCAAAGCCACATCATCAATTTACAACCCTTTCTAACTTCATTTGTTATTTTTCATGCATTTACTGATTATTTTGAGCTATAAGACCATGAAATTGAAAAGCATTTGAAATGAACTCTGAAAAGGTTCCAAGTTGGCATGGGATCATCATTTCACCCACATAGCATGTGCAAGAAAGTAGAGAGGCTTACGGCAAAAACTGGATGCACTCCGTGTACAAAACGGACAATCTCCTTCGAAGTATCAGGGTTTCATACGGAAACTCGTCTGTTACAAAGGGATTTCAATTTTTTTGAACTTATTTGAACCCCCTTGTTTTTCTATGTTCAAAATGCACCATTCAAAGCCACATCATCCATTTACAACCCTTTCTGACTTCATTTGTTATTTTTCATGCATTTACTGATTATTTTTAGCTATAAGACCATGCAATTGAAAAGAATTTGAAATGAACTCTGAAAAGGTTCCAAGTTGGCATGGTATCATAATTTCACCCACATAGCATGTGCAATAAAGTAGAGAGGCTTATGGCAAAAACTGGATGCACTTCGTGTACAAAACGGACAATCTCCTTCGAAGTATCAGGGTTTCATACGGAAACTCGTCTGTTAGAAAGGGATTTCAATTTTTTTGAACTTATTTGAACCCCCTTGTTTTTGTGTGTTCAAAATGCACCATTCAAAGCCACATCATCAATTTACAACCCTTTCTGACTTTATTTGTTATTTTTCATGCATTTACTGATTATTTTTAGCTATAAGACCATGAAATTGAAAAGCATTTGAAATGAACTCTGAAAAGGTTCCAAGTTGGCATGGTATCATCATTTCACCCACATAGCATGTGCAAGAAAGTAGAGAGGCTTACGGCAAAAACTGGATGCACTTCGTGTATAAAACGAACAATCTCCTTCGAAGTATCAGGGTTTCATACGGAAACTCGTCTGTTACAAAGGGATTTCAAATTTTTTGAACCTATTTGAACCCCCTTGTTTTTTCTATCTTCAAAATGCACCATTGAAAGCCACATCATCAATTTACAACCCTTTCTAACTTCATTTGTTATTTTTCTTGCATTTACTGATTATTATGAGCTATAAGGCCATGCAATTGAAAAGTATTTGAAATGAACTCTGAAAAGGTTCCAAGTTGGCATGGTATCATCATTTCACCCACATAGCATGTGCAATAAAGTAGAGATGCTTATGGCAAAAACTGGATGCACTTCGTGTACAAAACGGACAATCTCCTTCGAAGTATGAAGGTTTCATGCGGAAACTCTTCTGTTACAAAGGGATTTCAATTTTTTTGAACTTATTTGAACCCCCTTGTTTTTCTGTGTTCAAAATGCACCATTCAAAACCACATCATCAATTTACAACCCTTTCTGACTTTATTTGTTATTTTTCATGCATTTACTGATTATTTTCAGCTATAAGACCATGAAATTGAAAAGCATTTGAAATGAACTCTGGAAAGGTTCCAAGTTGGCATGGTATCATCATTTCACCCACATAGCATGTGCAAGAAAGTAGAGAGGCTTACGACAAAAACTAGATGCACTTCGTGTATAAAACGGACAATCTCCTTCGAAGTATCACGGTTTCATACGGAAACTCGTCTGTTACAAAGGGATTTCAAATTTTTTGAACCTATTTGAACCCCCTTGTTTTTTCTGTCTTCAAAATGCACCATTGAAAGCCACATCATCAATTTACAACCCTTTCTAACTTCATTTGTTATTTTTCATGCATTTACTGATTATTTTGAGCTATAAGGCCATGAAATTGAAAAGCATTCGAAATGAATTCTGAAAAGGTTCCAAGTTGGCATGGTATCATCATTTCACCCACATAGCATGTGCAAAAAAGTAGAGAGGCTTACGACAAAAACTGGATGCACTTCGTATACAAAACGGACAATCTCCTTTGAAGTATGAGGGTTTCATATGGAAACTCGTCTGTTACAAAGGGATTTCAATTTTTTTGAACTTATTTGAACCCCCTTGTTTTTTGTGTTCAAAATGCACCATTCAAAGCCACATCATCAATTTACAACCTTTCTGACTTCATTTGTTATTTTTCATGCATTTACTGATTATTTTCAGCTATAAGACCATGAAATTGAAAAGCATTTGAAATGAACTCTGAAAGGTTCCAAGTTGGCATGGTATCATCATTTCACCCACATAGCATGTGCAAGAAAGTAGAGAGGCTTACGGCAAAAACTGTATGCACTTCGTGTACAAAACGGACAATCTCCTTCGAAGTATCAGGGTTTCATACGGAAACTCATCTGTTACAAAGGGATTTCAATTTTTTGAACTTATTTGAACCCCCTTGTTTTTATGTGTTCAAAATGCACCATTCAAAGCCACATCATCAATTTACAACCCTTTCTGACTTCATTTGTTATTTTTGATGCATTTACTGATTATTTTCAGCTATAAGGCCATGAAATTGAAAAGCATTCGAAATGAATTCTGAAAAGGTTCCAAGTTGGCATGGTATCATCATTTCACACCCACATAGCATGTGCAAGAAAGTAGAGAGGCTTACGGCAAAAACTGGATGCACTTCGTGTACAAAACAAACAATCTCCTTCGAAGTATGAGGGTTTCATACGGAAACTCGTCTGTTACAAAGGGATTTCAATTTTTTTGAACTTATTTGAACCCCCTTGTTTTTTTGTGCTCAAAATGCACCATTCAAAGCCACATCATCAATTTACAAACCTTTCTGACTTCATTTGTTATTTTTCATGCATTTACTGATTATTTTCAGCTATAAGACCATGAAATTGAAAAGCATTTGAAATGAACTCTGAAAAGGTTCCAAGTTGGCATGGTCTCATCATTTCACCCACATAGCATGTGCAAGAAAGTAGAGAGGCTTACGGAAAAAAATGGATGCACTTCGTGTACTAAACGGACAATCTCCTTCGAAGTATCACAGTTTCATACGGAAACTCGTCTGTTACAAAGAGACTTCAATTTTTTTGAACTTATTTGAACCCCCTTGTTTTTCTATGTTCAAAATGCACCATTCAAAGCCACATCATCAATTTACAACCCTTTCTGACTTCATTTGTTATTTTTCATGCATTTACTGATTATTTTCAGCTATAAGACCATGAAATTGAAAAGCATTTGAAATGAACTCCGAAAAGGTTCCAAGTTGGCATGGTATCATCATTTCACCCACATAGCATGTGCAAGAAAGTAGAGAGGCTTACGGCAAAAACTGGATGCACTTCCTGTACAAAACAGACAATCTCCTTCGAAGTATCAGGGTTTCATACGAAAACTCGTCTGTTACAAAGGGATTTCAATTTTTTTGAACTTATTTGAGCCCCCTTGTTTTTCTGTGTTTAAGATGCACCATTCAAAGCCACATCATCAATTTACAACCCTTTCTGACTTCATTTGTTATTTTTCATGCGTTTACTGATTATTTTCAGCTACAAGACCATGGAATTGAAAAGCATTTGAAATGAACTCTGAAAAGGTTCCAAGTTGGCATGGTATCATAATTTCACCCACATAGCAGGTGCAAGAAAGTAGAGAGGCTTACGGCAAAAACCGGATGCACTTCGTGTACAAAACGGACAATCTGCTTTGAAGTATCACGGTTTCATACGGAAACTCGTCTCTTACAAAGGGATTTCAATTTTTTTGAACTTATTTGAACCCCCTTGTTTATCTGTGTTCAAAATGCACCATTCAAAGCCATATCCTCAATTTACAACCCTTTCTGACTTCATTTGTTATTTTACATGCATTTACTGATTATTTTGAGCTATAAGACCATGAAATTGAAAAGCATTTGAAATGAACTCTGAAAAGGTTCCAAGTTGGCATGGTATCATCATTTCACCGACATAGCATGTGCAAGAAAGTCGAGAGGCTTACGGCAAAAACTGGATGCACTTCGTGTACAAAACGGACAATCTCCTTCGAAGTATCAGGGTTTCATTCGGAAAACTCGTCTGTTACAACGGGATTTGAATTTTTTTGAACTTATTTGAACCCCCTTGTTTTTCTGTGTTCAAAATGCACCATTCAAAGCCACATCATCAATTTACAACTCTTTCTGACTTCATTTGTTATTTTTCATGCAATTACTGATTATTTTCAGCTATAAGACCATGAAATTGAAAAGCATTTGAAATGAACTCTGAAAAGGTTCCAAGTTGGCATGGTATCATCATTTCACCCACATAGCATGTGCAAGAAAGTAGAGAGGCTTACGGCAAAAACTGGACGCACTTCGTGTACAAAACGGACAATCTCCTTCGAAGTATCAGGGTTTCATACGGAAACTCGTCTGTTACAAAGGGATTTCAATTTTTTTGAATTTATTTGAACCCCTTGTTTTTCTGTGTTCAAAATGCACCATTCAAATCCACATCATCAATTTACAACCCTTTCTGACTTCATTTGTTATTTTTCATGCATTTACTGATTATTTTGAGCTATAAGACCATGAAATTGAAAAGCATTTGAAATGAACTCTGAAAAGGTTCCAAGTTGGCATGGTATCATCATTTCACCCACATAGCATGTGCAAGAAAGTGGAGAGGCTTACGAAAAAAATGGATGCACTTCATGTACAAAACGGACAATCTCCTTCGAAGTATCAGGGTTTCATACGGAAACTCGTCTATTACAAAGGGATTTCAATTTTTTTGAACTTATTTGAACTCCCTTGTTTTTCTGTGTTCAAAATGCACCATTCAAAGCTGTAAGACCATGAAGTTGAAAAGCATTTGAAATGAACTCTGAAACAAAAGTACATACATAGTTCTCTAGAGCATTAAAACCAAAGTACATACATAGTTCTCATTGAACAACATATAGCTCTCCAGAGCATCTAATTAAACCATACATTGAAATCATGTAAAACATTTCAATGCAAAAAAAAATGCGATCATAACCGCAACCAAGGTAACAACTGATCCAACTTCATAATGATACCAAGCCTCGGTATGAATGGCATATTTTCTAATCTTTTTAATCTTCAACCGCATTGCATCCATCTTGATCTTGTGATCATCGACGACATCCGCAACATGCAACTCCAATATCATCTTCTCCTCCTCAATTTTTCTTATTTTTTCCTTCAAGTAATTGTTTTCTTCTTCAACTAAATTTAACCTCTCGACAATAGGGTCGGTTGGAATTTCTGGTTCAACAACCTCCTAGATAAATAAAATCTATGTCACATTGGTCGGCATAATTGTCATAAACAATAAATGTACCAAATAGTTATGAAAAGATAATATATACCACGTCTAAATCATAGACAGGACGAGGGCCGACGGGGGCGGATACCAAAACCATCGCACTATATAATAACAAGGAATAATAAAAGTAAGAAAATTAGACAAGTATCTATCTGAAGTCAGAATTTTTTTTCTTTCAGAAAGAAGATAAGAACAAGAGGCTCACCACGATGGTGTCGGCGATGAGATCGGCGCGGGTGATCGGCGGCGGTGAAGACGGGGCGGGGACGGGGCATGACGGACCGCTAAATCTAGACAAATCTCGTTGAAAATGGAGCTCGGAGGTCGAGTTTCGAGAGGAGAAAGCTTAACTAGTGTGGCTTGGGCATTTCATCGAACACCTCATGTGCATAGGAGGTGAACTAGAGCACCCAAATGCCCTCCCCTCGCCGGCTTGACAAAAACAGAGCACTGTGGAGTGCTCTGCCGCGGCGGTGGGTATATGTAGGCAAGTTATTTGTCCCGGTTCAAGCCACGAACCGGGACCAATGGTTGTGGGCCAGCAGCGAGGACCGTTGGTCCCGGTTCGTGGCTCGAACCGGGACAAATGGTTCCACACGAACCGAGACCAATGCCCACGAGGCCCCAGCCGGCCCCCTGGGCTCACGAATTGGGTCTAATACCCCCATTGGTCCCGATTCTTGAAGAACCGGGACTAATGGGCTGGCCAGGGTGTGACGCCCTCGATTTAATCGTACGCTAACCATACACGCAAATGCGTACGATCAAACCCAAGGACTCACGGGAAGATATCACAACACAACTCTAGACACAAATAAAATAACATCAGCTTCATATTACAAGCCAGGGGCCTCGAGGGCTAGAATACGAAAGCTCGATAAACACACGAGTCAGCGGAAGCAACAAATATCTGAGTACAGACATAAAACAACAAGGGGTGCCTTAGAGAAGGTTAGCACAAAAGATACAACGATCGAACGAGGCGAGGCCTCCTGCCTGGGAACCTCCTAACTACTCCTGATCATCAGCGGCCTCCACGTAGTAGTAGGCACCGTCGGGGTAGCAGTCGTCGGCGGCGGGGATCTCCATCTCCTGGGCTCCATCATCTGGTCGCAGCAAACGGATCGAGGGAACAAGGGGGGGAGCAAAGCAGCGGTGAGTACTCATCCAAAGTACTCGCAAGTCTTACATCAGAACTATTCTAATTATGCATCAGTATCAAAGAAGGGGGGGGGGTGTATATGTGGACTGACTGCAGCAATGCGAGAATAGAGAGAGAAGGCCTAGTCCTATCGAAGACTAGCATCTTCAGGGTCTTGCAGCAATAGAAGAGAGTAGAACAGGGGTAAAACATTAATAGTCATATTGTTGCAGTAATATTAAAGTGAGGTCACACCTAAAGATCCTCCCTCGACTCCCTACGAGGAAGCAATCTGGTTCATGTTCGGCCTTTGGAACTGATCCATGAGCCCTTGCATAAACTGGCGGTTCAGCTCAAACTGTTGGATCATCCCCGCCATATACTCAGGAGGCGGGGGTGGTGCATCGTTGGCAGGGCCACGCGGGCAGCCAGCTGTTCTAACCATCCTGTTAAATATTTAGCAGGGGTAGTTTAGCTTAAAGTAATTGAAAGGCATCGCACACATTCATGAAGTAATCAAGCATAATGAAAGGGAAATGCGATAGATACTCCATAGTAGTTGAGTTCGACATACAGACTCATACATAAGTTCGATTACAGACTAACGATTACAAATTCGAAATTTGGCAATAGCCCGGACGCATTTGACGATACCCTGGACTCACTAGGCGGCGCGCAGGCACGCGGTGGAAGAGTACCACAACGAGATGTAGCGATAAGGCTACATCAACGTCGGAGAGGACGATCGAATCCTGGTAGCTGGCGGTGATAGAAGGTAGGGACAGGACCCTGTGTCCCGTTGTGACTCTGGTGAGGGTACCGCATCCAGTCGAGCAGCTGAGGTCCAAGTGCAGGGGTTCTACCCCCAACATCAGTCCACTCGAGAGCTGATGGTAGCTCTGTCCTGCTCGGCTCGCGAATGCGCATAGGTGGAACCCTCGGATAGTGTGATGGCTGTAGCTCTGTCAATGCGTCATAAAGACGAGCGCGCATAGCATACAACTCCACAGTCAGAGCTCGGAAAGCGCGATCCATTGCCTCAGTGTAGTGCACCAGAATCCGCGCGTCGTAGCGACGCGTCACGTAGGGGGCGCATACAGCGACGTAGGAACGGTCGCTGCGCTCCCGAACGTCAGAAGCGTAGGCAGTGAGATCAGACCCAGTCTCATCCCCAGCATGAGCATGCGGGATGTATCTGAAAGGGCTCTCCTCCAGGTGAGGGTACGCTCCACGGAGACGGGTGATGGCGATGTAGGCCGCATCATGGACGGCCATCTCGACCGACACTCCAATACCACAGAACACGTGGCGCTCGAGGGTCTCGCCGCCCCTCTGGTCGAAGATGCGAACCTCAGCCTAGTACTGGTAATGGTTGTACTCGCGGAAATCCTCGAACACAGTGTACTCGGGGTACCAGCGATATCCCAGCCTGGTCAGGAGATCAACCAAAATGGCCGGGAACCCAGTCATCTCAGTGGCCTGTGTCAGGCGCACGTGCTGTCTTCCGGGACGCATCTGAAAATAAGATTGACGGATGTCAATGACAGTGTGTGTAATACATATTCAGGAGAAAAAGAGTAGATAGTCCAGCGCTCCGGATCGATGTGATTCGAGAACCTAATGTTAGAGTTAGTAAAATCTTTGACCCGAAAGAGAAGAGAAAGTAGAGCCCAGAGTATAGGAAAGGAGTAAAAGATACTAATACCACCCAATTGAGATGTGGGCCCGTAAGCCACAACATCAGTGTTAGTAAGTTTTTTTTAAACACTAGACTCAACTTCGGCCAAGGAGTTGGAAAGGGGGCTACCTACAGGCAGTTGGCTCTGATACCAACTTGTGACGCCCTCGATTTAATCGTACGCTAACCATACACGCAAATGCGTACGATCAAACCCAAGGACTCACGGGAAGATATCACAACACAACTCTAGACACAAATAAAATAACATCAGCTTCATATTACAAGCCAGGGGCCTCGAGGGCTAGAATACGAAAGCTCGATAAACACACGAGTCAGCGGAAGCAACAAATATCTGAGTACAGACATAAAACAACAAGGGGTGCCTTAGAGAAGTCTAGCACAAAAGATACAACGATCGAACGAGGCGAGGCCTCCTGCCTGGGAACCTCCTAACTATTCCTGATCATCAACGGCCTCCACGTAGTAGTAGGCACCGTCGGGGTAGCAGTCGTCGGCGGCGGGGATCTCCATCTCCTGGGCTCCATCATCTGGTCGCAGCAAACGGATCGAGGGAACAAGGGGGGAGCAAAGCAGCGGTGAGTACTCATCCAAAGTACTCGCAAGTCTTACATTAGAACTATTCTAATTATGCATCAGTATCAAAGAAGGGGGGGGGTGTATATGTGGACTGACTGCAGCAATGCGAGAATAGAGAGAGAAGGCCTAGTCCTATCGAAGGCTAGCATCTTCAGGGTCTTGCAGCAATAGACGAGAGTAGAACAAGGGTAAAACATTAATAGTCATATTGTTGCAGTAATATTAAAGTGAGGTCACGCCTAAAGATCCTCCCTCGACTCCCTGCGAGGAAGCAATCCCGAGGCAAACTAATTCCAGTTAAGTAACAATTGTAGTTGTAAAAGATCGGGGCACAACTCCAAGTCGTCCTGTAACCGTGGACACGGCTATCCGAATAGTTAATTTTCATCCCTGCAGGGGTGCACCACATGTCCCGTCACGCTCGATAACACTCTGGCCGGACATACTTTTCTGGGTCCTGCCCGGCCTCGGAATATCGACACGTCGCAGCCCCACCTAAGATTAATCAGAGAGGCCAGCCCGCCGGTCTAAATCCTAAGCACAAAGGGTTCGTGGGCCCAGTTCCCCTTCACGCTCCTGCACGTGGCGTGGGCGGCCGACGTCAGTCCTAGCATCCCTTAATCACAAGCGCGATGCATCTCGGGACCACTCGGGCGCGCGCCGCTACATTGCTGGCATCTGAAAAGCTTCGGCTGATACCGCGACGCCGAGTACCCATAATTCTTCCCACGTAGCCGGTTAGTGCGAAAAGGTCTCCGACCAACCCAGATCAAATACCCAAATCCATTAGCATTTTAATTAGGCCATCAACTCAGTCTCACGGGAATCCACCCGTCTTACAACTAAACACCAATGATCCCAGTAACATGGTCGAGTAACTGTGTGGTTGTAACATCGAGGGGGATCCGAGGTATCACCCTCGTTGGATTCCGAATGATGTACCCGTCAAGGTGGGCTTAGAGGAATCACCCTCGGGGGTCCCACACTCGCGGGGTGGCACGATAGAGGCGTCGTCGGGAATGGTGGAAGAGGAATCACCCTCGGTAACCACGACCGACTAGCTATACTACAGAGATATCATCAGGAGTACTTAGCGAGGTGTCACCCTCGGTACCCGATAGTATCCCTATAGCGTCGTACAACGAAG
Organism: Hordeum vulgare subsp. vulgare; assembly: GCF_904849725.1. Classification (NCBI taxonomy): domain Eukaryota; kingdom Viridiplantae; phylum Streptophyta; class Magnoliopsida; order Poales; family Poaceae; genus Hordeum; species Hordeum vulgare. Next base: position 3,326,248 of record NC_058523.1, on the reverse strand, counting down.
GGGGGTGAATGTGCTGTGTCGGGTCTGGCTCGTCGATCAGGGATCGAGATTTGAAAACAAGCGGGACAACTAGACTACGGGGTCAGAGGGGATGACTGCTCCACCTATACTAAGCAGGTTTAAAGTAGAGGACTGAAAGTAGCAGTTCATCAAAAAATAGGCTATGCATCAGATATAGGAGCTAACTACAAGAGTAGCAAAATACTAATGTAAACAGTAGGAAGAAAGACATAGGCGATATAGGAATGATCAAGGGGAGTTTGCTTGCCTTGCTGCTTTGCGGCAAAGGACTGATCGGCAGGGTCGTAGATGTACCCGGCAGCAGCGTCAGTCTCGGGGTCTACCGGTAAGAAGAGGGGGAAGAAACAATAAATAATAGCACCGATGCAACACAAAGCATGACATGGCAAGATGCAGGCTAGACATGAGCTAACGCAGCAACATCCGTCATAGACGGGTCGGAAGAATATCTGACGATATTTTCCGGGTCTCGGGCTACTACCGGTTATACTGGAAACGATGGAAAAGTTCCATGTTTGCTATGCTAGGGACGCGTGACAGACGAATGGACCGTGTATCCGGGTTCGTCTCGTTTTGCTGATCAACTTTCATGTTGAAATTATTTTGATCTGACTTACGGATTATTTAATATTAATTTTCAAAGTTTTATTAATTATTTAAGAATTAAAAACAGATTTAACTATTTTAATAAAATTCCATTATGACATCATCGCGATGTCATGCTGACATCAGCAGTTGACTGGTCAACTGACCAGCGGGTCCCGAAAGTCATAGGCACAAGTTTTATTTAAGATTAAATATTATTTAATCAGATACATTTAGTGAGGGACCCGCGTGTCATACTCTAATTATGTTAATTAATTATTCTAATTAATAGATTAACATATATATTTATTTAGCTAATTCATAAACTCATTAATTAATTATTATATCTATTTATTTATTTATTTAATAAAAAACATTATTTTTTATTTTTATTTTAACTATCGCGTGGGGCCTCCGTGTCATAGACAGCGGGTCGCTGGCCCCACCGGTAAGTGACCCAAGGCCAAAAACACAATTTTAATCACAAATACATAACCATACAAATGTCGTATTTCTCCACATGCCTATATACGCAAATACATACGTAAATACGGGTATCGAATACATACATACATACATACGGAATACAACCTTTGTTTTTTCTATTTTCTCTCAAAACTCTCATCTCCCTCTCTGTTAACAGAGAGACAGAGAACTCTCTCTGCTCCAACTCAACATAGAAGAACATAAACTTCAATCCCTCCTACCGGAGTCTACCGTCGACGGATCGAGGCCTCGTTTGCCGGAACGGAACCGGGGCGGCGAGGAGAACGACATGGTGGGAGGAACCCGAGGAGGGGCTCACCGACGGTGAAGAGACGGCCCGATGAAGCCGGAGTTCGCACGAAGGTGAAGGTGACGACGGTGACGCGGTTCCGGTGAAGACGGGCGTGCCGGCGAGGAGGAGCCGGCCGGAGGTTCGCCGAGAGGGGCCCCGGTGAGGAGGGCCCCCGGGATGGAGCCGCCGACGGGGGCTCCGGCCGGCGCGGGGTCGCGGTGGATCGGAGAAGAACTGGCGGGAGGGGCCCGATGAAGGGGCCGCCGCGGTCGGTGGGGATCCCGACCGATGCGCCGGCGGGGAGGGGCGGCCACCGGAGACGGGCCCCTCGGAGATGGGGAGGTCGGCCGAAGTGGGGTGGCCAGGGGGGGCCTCGGTTCCTGGGAGTACGAGGGAAAAGGAGACCGGCAAGATGAGGCTCGGGCGAGCAGGGAGAGAGGCGGCAGGGGGCCGCCGACAGGAGGCAGGGGGCCGACGGGAGGGGAGCCAAGGTTGGAGGCGAGGTGGGGAGGGATCTCGGGGGGTGGGGGCTCTCGTGGGGGGAGGGAGTTACGGGACGTGGGATTGTGGGGGTCTCGGTGGGGTGGGGTCTGTCGTGGGAGGAGGAGGCCGTGAGGGGGGGGGGCGCCGGGGGAGGAGGGTCGTGGGGGGAGAGGGGCCTGCGGGAGGGAGTGGGGTCTCGTGGCGTGGGGGAGAGAGTCACGAGATCTGGTGGGGGCTCTCGTGGGGGTGAGGGGCTGGGACGAGGGAGTGGGGGGTGGCGGCGCTAAGGGGAGGGAGAGGGAGCGAGCTAGGGGGGGCTAGGGTTTGAGCGGGAGGGGGCGCGGGGGCCTGGCCAGTTGGGCCTTTTGGCCCAGCTCGGCCAGGGGGGTGGGGTTGCTTTTTTGTTGTTGTTGTTTTGTTTTGTTTTGCCTTTTCTTATTATTTCTTTCTTTCCTATTTATTTTACTAACTGATTTCTCTTTTTAAATACTTTCTTTTATTATACTTTATTTTATCATTATTATTTTTAATACTTTCCTTTTTATCAATTTATTATACATACTTTTCATTCTTTCTTTCATATACATATTCTTTTAATATTTGTAATGAACTTATAAAGTACTTTTCGTTTGTTTTCAAATTTTGAATCCGGACAAACTCGAATCAACGCGGGTCTGAGATGGGAATTCGATGACGTGGCATCATTAGCGGGTGATCACTGTAGCTTAATCACAATAATTACTGTAGCAAAAGTCGAGGATGTCACAATTCTCCCCTACTAACAAGAATTCTCGTCCCGAGAATTAAGAGGTAGAAGGAAAGAGCCCGGGGTATTCATCACGAAGATGATCCTCGCGTTCCCAAGTGGCTTCATCTTCAGAGTGATTTGACCACTGTACCTTAAGGAACTTGGTGACCTTGCGACGAGTCTTACGTTCAGCTTGGTCGAGAATGCGGACCGGATGCTCTTTATAAGAGAGGTCTTGTTGTAGTTCAAGCATATCGTGATCCACTGCTCGAATAGGGTCCTTGAAGCAGCGACGGAGCTGAGAAACATGGAAGACATCGTGAACCTGAGAAAGGTTCGCCGACAGTTCCAATTGATAAGCCACTCTTCCACGCCTTTCGAGAACAGTGAAAGGACCAATGTAACGAGGAGCTAACTTGCCCTTGATTCCGAAACGGTGTGCACCTCTCATTGGTGTGACACGAAGATAAGCCTTTTCGCCAGGTTGATAGACCATATCTTGATGATGACGGTCATACTGACTCTTCTGACGAGACTGAGCAGCCCTCAGATTCTCATGAATAATGCGGACTTGATCTTCGGCATGTTGAATAATATCCGGACCGAAGAGTGATCGTTCCCTAGTTTCTGACCAATTCAGAGGAGTTCGACACCTTCGCCCATACAATACTTCGAAAGGGGCCATCTTCAGACTAGCTTGATAGCTATTGTTGTAAGAGAACTCGGCATACGGGAGAGATTCCTCCCATTTCTTACCGAAAGAAATGACACAAGCTCGAAGCATGTCCTCGAGAATTTGGTTGACTCGTTCAACTTGTCCCTGGGATTGAGGATGAAATGCAGTGTTGAAGGACAGATGAGTCCCCATAGCCTTCTGAAAACTTTCCCAGAATTTTGAAGTGAACAAGCTGCCACGGTCCGAACTGATTACCAACGGAATACTGTGAAGTGAAACAACTCTTGACATATAAAGATCTGCGAGCTGACTAGCATTAATCGTTTCTTTGACGGCCAGGAAATATGCAACTTTGGACAGTCGATCAATGACGACTAGAATAGCATCATTACCTTTCTGAGATCTGGGAAAACCAGTGACAAAGTCCATTTCAACATGGTCCTTTTTCCACTCGGGAATAGAGATAGGTTGCAGAGTTCCAGCAGGCTTTTGGTGTTCTGCTTTGATACGCCGGCATATATCACATTCTGCCACATAGCGTGCAATGTCTTGTTTCATATTGGGCCTCCAGAATCTTTGTCGGATGTCTTGGTACATCTTGGTACTACCCGGGTGAATAGATAATGGTGTGTCATGAGCTTCTTCCATCACCTTCCCAGTCATCTTGAGATTTTCCTTCTTATTTGGGACGAATAGGCGACCCTTGAAATACAAGGCGCCACCTTCATCAACAGTGAAAAAGGAGGGTTTACCCTTCACAATATAGCTCTTAATCCAGTCGACATCATCGTCAATGTCTTGCAGATTCTTTATGGAGCTCACAAGATCTGGTTCAACCACTAGGTTACTGAGGGAACCCTGATTAACAACACGAAGGTTCATCGTTTGAAACTCTTCAGGAGGGGGGACAAGGTAACCCCGAGGAACAATGTGGAGGTTCAGCTTACGGAATTCCTCTTGCAGACGATCGTGAACCTGATGAACCTGGAGGTGGTTGCAGTATGACTTGCGACTTAAGGCATCAGCCATTACATTAGCCTTGCCAGGGGTATATGATATACTACAGTCAAAATCTGCTATATGCTCCATCCATCTTTGTTGACGCAGGTTCAGCTCCGGTTGAGTGAACAAGTACTTCAGACTTTGATGGTCGGTGTAGATTTCACAGCGATTACCGACAAGGTATTGTCGCCATTCCTTCAATGCATGAATGACTACGGCAAGCTCGAGGTCATGAACTGGGTAGTTCTCTTCATGAGCACGCAGTTGACGTGAAGCATAAGCGATCACCTCGCGATCCTGCATTAGGACACAACCTATTCCTTGACGAGAAGCATCACAGTATATGACGAAGTTCCTTTTCGTATCTGGAGGAGCAAGTACTGGAGCGGACGTCAGTTTGTCCTTGAGCGCCTGGAAACTTTCCTGACATTTATCAGTCCATTCATACTTAACACCTTTGTGAAGCAGGTTGGTTAAGGGCTTCGCAATCTTGGAGAAGTTCTCGACGAATCGACGGCAATAGCTGGCGAGTCCGAGAAAACTTCTGACTTGCTTGACATTCTTCGGGGGAGTCCAGTCAAGAATAGCTTGAATTTGTTCGGGGTTGACCGCAATACCATCCTTGGAAATCACATGACCAAGGTAAGTCACTTCGTCTAGCCAGAACTCACATTTGGAATACTTCGCATAGAGTTTATGCTCCCGAAGCTTATCCAGTACAAGACGAAGATGTTCAGCATGCTCTTCTTTGTTCTTCGAAAACACCAGAATATCATCCAGATATACCACGACAAATTTTTCGAGGTAGTCCATGAATATATAATTCATCAGTCGAGAGAAGGTTGCCGGTACATTGGTTAAGCCGAAGGACATGACGGTGTACTCGTATGATCCATATCGAGTAACAAAGGCGGTCTTTGGAATATCCTCCTTGCGAACACGGATCTGGTGGTATCCCAATCTCAAGTCGAGCTTAGAGAAAATGGTGGAACCAGCAAGTTGATCATACAAATCATTTATCCGAGGGAGAGGATATTTGTTTTGAATAGTGGCCTGGTTGATAGGACGATAGTCTTGGACCAATCGATTTGTCCCATCCTTCTTCTTAACAAAGAGAGAAGGTGCTCCCCAAGCAGAGGAACTCGGACGGATGAAACCCAGACGGAGCGAGTTGTCAATTTCTTGCTTAAGTTCAAGGAGTTCATGTGGTGGCTTTTTATAAGGACGCTTGGCAATAGGAGTGGTACCGGGTACCAAGTCAATGACAAACTCGACAGCTCGAGCAGGGGGAATCCCCAGAAGTTCTTCTGGAAAGACATCTTGGAACTCTCGGACCACTCGAATATTTTCAATCCCTTCAAGAGGCGACACATTTAATGCATTCAAAGCATACAGCCGTGCCTCAGCCTTATGGACGAGATGAGCATGGTAGCTTACTAGTTCATCTGAAGGGTGTAGGAGGTGGACGGTTTTGGTGGCACAAACGATCGATGCCGTATGAGCTTTCAACCAGTCCATCCCCAATATGAGATCAATGTTGGATGACTTTAGTAGGATGGGGTTGGCAAGGAATTCTAATCCTTCAATTTCAACTGGAACATGGGGGCAAACCACAGAGGTTCGGCATTCGCCCCCAGGGGTGTTTACCACTATCGGGATGTTCATCTCTTCGCTCCTAATGTCATGCATGTATGCAAAATTTTCCGACATAAAGGAATGCGATGTTCCTGTATCAAACAATACAGAAGCAGGTACTGAGTTAACGAGAAGTGTACCCATCATGGTAGCATACTGGTCTTGAGCTTGACCCATATCAATGTTGTTGCCCTGACCACGAACATAAGCAGGCTTAGTGTAGAAGTTGCGGTTCTGGTTGTTGCCACTGCCAGTTGCGGGAAGTGCCAGCTGATTCGGTTTCTGCCTGCAGTCTCTAGCACGGTGACCTGGACGGCCACACTTGAAGCACAGCCCGTCCTCAGGACGGGAAGGAGGAACTCGAGGTGGTGGAGCTGGAAGCCTCGGCTGCCTAGGTGGTGGAGGAGGCAGGCGAAGTGCAGCATAGGACGGCCTCGGAGTAGGAGCAGGTGCATGGTACATGTTGTTGGGAATCCAGATCTTCCGCTTCTGTGCAGATGAGCCCGAAGATGAGCCCATGTCACGGTTGCGCTTGCTGCTATCTTTGTATTCCTGCAGACCAGTCTCAACCTGAATAGCCTTGTTCACGAGGGTGGCGAAATCAGCATAGTCCTGAACGAGGAGTGTCAGCTTGATATCAGGGTGGAGGCCTTCACGGAACTTCTCCTGCCTGCGTGCATTAGTCGCAATGTGTTCTTCAGCATAGCGAGATAATTCCAGAAATTCCCGCTGATAAGCATCCACAGTCTTGTTGCCCTGGACCAAGTTGCAGAATTCACGCTTCTTCCAGTCCATGATTCCCTAGGGAATGTATCGAGCACGGAAAGCAGCCTTGAACTCTGCCCAAGTGATGATAGTTCCAACGGGCTGAGAGCGCCTGTGGCTTTCCCACCATTGAGCAACGGGACCCTTCAGAAAGTAGGCAACAAAGTTGACATAGCTCGCCAGGGGCACATTGGCAGACTCCAGCTCATAGGAAATGTCACGGAGCCAGTCATCAGCATCTAGAGGCTGAGTTGAGCTGCGGTAGATCGCAGGGTTGAGACGGCAGAAGTCTTGCAGTGTCACGCCTTGTGGTTGGTTCATGTTCGGCCTTTGGAACTGATCCATGAGCCCTTGCATAAACTGGCGGTTCAGCTCAAACTGTTGGATCATCCCCGCCATATACTCAGGAGGCGGGGGTGGTGCATCGTTGGCAGGGCCACGCGGGCGGCCAGCTGGTCTAACCATCCTGTTAAATATTTAGCAGGGGTAGTTTAGCTTAAAGTAATTGAAAGGCATCGCACGCATTCATGAAGTAATCAAGCATAATGAAAGGGAAATGCGATAGATACTCCATAGTAGTTGAGTTCGACATACAGACTCATACATAAGTTCGATTATAGACTAACGATTACAAATTCGAAATTTGGCAATAGCCCGGACGCATTTGACGATACCCTGGACTCACTAGGCGGCGCGCAGGCACGCGGTGGAAGAGTACCACAACGAGATGTAGCGATAAGGCTACATCAACGTCGGAGAGGACGATCGAATCCTGGTAGCTGGCGGTGATAGAAGGTAGGGACAGGACCCTGTGTCCCGTTGTGACTCTGGTGAGGGTACCGCATCCAGTCGAGCAGCTGAGGTCCAAGTGCAGGGGTTCTACCCCCAACATCAGTCCACTCGAGAGCTGATGGTAGCTCTTTCCTTCTCGGCTCGCGAATGCGCATAGGTGGAACCCTCGGATAGTGTGATGGCTGTAGCTCTGTCAATGCGTCATAAAGACGAGCGCGCATAGCATACAACTCCACAGTCAGAGCTCGGAAAACACGATCCATTGCCTCAGTGTACTGCACCAGAATCCGCGCGTCGTAGCGACGCGTCACGTAGGGGGCGCATACAGCGACGTAGGAACGGTCGCTGCGCTCCCGAACGTCAGAAGCGTAGGCAGTGAGATCAGACCCAGTCTCATCCCCAGCATGAGCATGCGGGATGTATCTGAAAGGGCTCTCCTCCAGGTGAGGGTACGCTCCACGGAGACGGGTGATGGCGATGTAGGCCGCATCATGGACGGCCATCTCGACCGACACTCCAATACCACAGAACACGTGGCGCTCGAGGGTCTCGCCGCCCCTCTGGTCGAAGATGCGAACCTCAGCCTAGTACTGGTAATGGTTGTACTCGCGGAAATCCTCGAACACAGTGTACTCGGGGTACCAGCGATATCCCAGCCTGGTCAGGAGATCGACCAAAATGGCCGGGAACCCAGTCGTCTCAGTGGCCTGTGTCAGGCGCACGTGCTGTCTTCCGGGACGCATCTGAAAATAAGATTGACGGATGTCAATGACAGTGTGTGTAATACATATTCAGGAGACAAAGAGTAGATAGTCCAGCGCTCCGGATCGATGTGATTCGAGAACCTAATGTTAGAGTTAGTAAAATCTTTGACCCGAAAGAGAAGAGAAAGTAGAGCCCAGAGTATAGGAAAGTAGTACCCATAATTCTTCCCGCGTAGCCGGTTAGTGCGAAAAGGTCTCCGACCAACCCAGATCAAATACCCAAATCCATTAGCATTTTAATTAGGCCATCAACTCAGTCTCACGGGAATCCACCCGTCTTACAACTAAACACCAATGATCCCAGTAACATGGTCGAGTAACTGTGTGGTTGTAACATCGAGGGGGATCCGAGGTATCACCCTCGTTGGATTCCGAACGATGTACCCGTCAAGGTGGGCTTAGAGGAATCACCCTCGGGGGTCCCACACTCGCGGGGTTGCACGATAGAGGCGTCGTCGGGAATGGTGGAAGAGGAATCACCCTCGGTAACCACGACCGACTAGCTATACTACAGAGATATCATCAGGAGTACTTAGCGAGGTGTCACCCTCGGTACCCGATAGTATCCCTATAGCATCGTACAACGAAGGGGGGTGAATGTGCTGTGTCGGGTCTGGCTCGTCGATCAGGGATCGAGATTTGAAAACAAGCGGGACAACTGGACTACGGGGTCAGAGGGGATGACTGCTCCACCTATACTAAGCAGGTTTAAAGTAGAGGACTGAAAGTAGCAGTTCATCAAAAAATAGGCTATGCATCAGATATAGGAGCTAACTACAAGAGTAGCAAAATACTAATGTAAGCAGTAGGAAGAAAGACATAGGCGATATAGGAATGATCAAGGGGAGTTTGCTTGCCTTGCTGCTTTGCGGCAAAGGACTGATCGGCAGGGTCGTAGATGTACCCGGCAGCAGCGTCAGTCTCGGGGTCTACCGGTAAGAAGAGGGGGAAGAAACAATAAATAATAGCACCGATGCAACACAAAGCATGACATGGCAAGATGCAGGCTAGACATGAGCTAACGCAGCAACATCCGTCATAGACGGGTCGGAAGAATATCTGACGATATTTTCCGGGTCTCGGGCTACTACCGGTTATACTGGAAACGATGGAAAAGTTCCATGTTTGCTATGCTAGGGACGCGTGGCAAACGAATGGACCGTGTATCCGGGTTCGTCTCGTTTTGCTGATCAACTTTCATGTTGAAATTATTTTGATCTGACTTACGGATTATTTAATATTAATTTTCAAAGTTTTATTAATTATTTAAGAATTAAAAACAGATTTAACTATTTTAATAAAATTCCATTATGACATCATCGCGATGTCATGCTGACATCAGCAGTTGACTGGTCAACTGACCAGCGGGTCCCGAAAGTCATAGGCACAAGTTTTATTTAAGATTAAATATTATTTAATCAGATTAATTTAGTGGGGGACCCGCGTGTCATACTCTAATTATGTTAATTAATTATTCTAATTAACAGATTAACATATATATTTATTTAGCTCATTCATTAAGTCATTAATTAATTATTATATGTATTTATTTATTTATTTAATAAAAAACATTATTTTTTATTTTTATTTTAACTATCGCGTGGGGCCTCCCTGTCATAGATAGCGGGTCGCTGGCCCCACCGGTAAGTGACCCAAGGCCAAAAACACAATTTTAATCACAAATACATAACCATACAAATGTCGTATTTCTCCACATGCCTATATACGCAAATACATACGTAAATACGGGTATCGAATACATACATACATACATACGGAATACAACCTTTGTTTTTTCTATTTTCTCTCAAAACTCTCATCTCCCTCTCTGTTAACAAAGAGACAAAGAATTCTCTCTGCTCCAACTCAACATAGAAGAACATAAACTTCAATCCCTCCTACCGGAGTCTACCGTCGACGGATCGAGGCCTCGTTTGCCGGAACGGAACCGGGGCGGCGAGGAGAACGACATGGTGGGAGGAGCCCGAGGAGGGGCTCACCGACGGTGAAGAGACGGCCCGATGAAGCCGGAGTTCGCACGAAGGTGAAGGTGACGACGGTGACGCGGTTCCGGTGAAGACGGGCGTGCCGGCGAGGAGGAGCCGGCCGGAGGTTCGCCGAGAGGGGCCCCGGTGAGGAGGGCCCCCGGGATGGAGCCGCCGACGGGGGCTCCGGCCGGCGCGGGGTCACGGTGGATCGGAGAAGAACTGGCGGGAGGGGCCCGATGACGGGGCCGCCGCGGTCGATGGGGATCCCGGCCGATGCGCCGGCGGGGAGGGGCGGCCACCGGAGAGGTGAGGGCCGCCGAAAACGGGCCCCTCGGAGATGGGGAGGTCGGCCGAAGTGGGGTGGCCAGGGGGGCCTCGGTTCCTGGGAGTACGAGGGAAAAGGAACCGGCAAGATGGGGCTCGGGCGAGCAGGGAGAGAGGCGGTAGGGGGCCGCCGGCGGGAGGCAGGGGGCCGACGGGAGGGGAGCCATGGTGGGAGGCGATGTGGGGAGGGATCTGGGGGGGGGGGGTGGGGGCTCTTGTGGGGGGAGGGAGTTACGGGACGTGGGAGTGTGGGGGTCTCGGTGGGGTGGGGTCTGTCGTGGGAGGAGGAGGCCGTGAGGGGGGGGGGGCGCCGGGGAATGTTGGAAATATGCCCTAGAGGCAATAATAAATTAGTTATTATTATATTTCTTAGTTCATGATAATCGTTTATTATCCATGCTATAATTGTATTGATTGGAAACACAATACTTGTGTGGATACATAGACAAAACACTGTCCCTAGTAAGCCTCTAGTTGACTAGCTCGTTGATCAAAGATGGCCAAGGTTTCCTAGCCATAGGAAAGTGTTGTTACTTGATAGCGGGATCTCATCATTAGGAGAATCATGTGATGGACTAGACCCAAACTAATAGACGTAGCATGTTGATCGTGTCATTTTGTTGCTACTGTTTTCTGCGTGTCAAGTATTTGTTCCTATGACCATGAGATCGTATAACTCACGGACACCGGAGGAATGCTTTGTGTGTATCAAACGTCGCAACGTAACTGGGTGACTATAAAGATGCTCTACAGGTATCTCCGAAGGTGTTCGTTGAGTTAGTATGGATCGAGACTGGGATTTGTCACTCCGTGTGACGGAGAGGTATCTCGGGGCCCACTCGGTAATACAACGTCACACACAAGCCTTGCAAGCAATGTGACTTAGTGTAAGTTGCGGGATCTTGTATTACGGAACGAGTAAAGAGACTTGCCGGTAAACGAGATTGAAATAGGTATGCGGATACTGACTATCGAATCTCGGGCAAGTAACATACCGAAGGACAAAGGGAATGACATACGGGATTATATGAATCCTTGGCACTGAGATTCAAACGATAAGACCTTCGTAGAATATGTAGGATCCAATATGGGCATCCAGGTCCCGCTATTGGATATTGACCGAGGAGTCGCTCGGGTCATGTCTACATAGTTCTCGAACCCGTAGGGTCTGCACACTTAAGGTTCGACGTTGTTTTATGCGTATTTGAGTTATATGGTTGGTTACCGAATGTTGTTCGGAGTCCCGGATGAGATCACGGACGTCACGAGGGTTTCCGGAATGGTCCGGAAACGAAGATTGATATATAGGATGACCTCATTTGATTACCGGAAGGTTTTCGGAGTTACCGGGAATGTACCGGGAATGACGAATGGGTTCCGGGAGTTCACCGGGGGGGGGGGGGCAACCCACCCCGGTGAAGCCCATAGGCCTTGGGGGAGACACGCCAGACCTTAGTGGGCTGGTGGGACAGCCCACAAGTGCCCCATGCGCCAAGGAGAAGAAAATCAAGAGAGAAAGAAAAAAAAGGAGGAGGTGGGAAGGAAGGGGGACTCCCTCCCACCAAACCTAGTCCAACTCGGTTTGGGGGGGGAGAGTCCTCCCCCTTGGACTCGGCCGACCCCCTTGGGGCTCCTTGAGCCCCAAGGCAAGGCCCCCTCCCTCCCACCTATATATACGGAGGTTTTAGGGCTGATTTGAGACGACTTTTCCACGGCAGCCCGACCACATACCTCCACGGTTTTTCCTCTAGATCGCGTTTCTGCGGAGCTCGGGCGGAGCCCTGCTCAGACAAGGTCATCACCAACCTCCGGAGCGCCGTCACGCTGCCGGAGAACTCTTCTACCTCTCCGTCTCTCTTGCTGGATCAAGAAGGCCGAGATCATCGTCGAGCTGTACGTGTGCTGAACGCGGAGGTGCCATCCGTTCGGTACTAGATCGTGGGACTGATCGCGGGATTGTTCGCGGGGCGGATCGAGGGACGTGAGGACGTTCCACTACATCAACCGCGTTCTCTAACGCTTCTGCTATACGGTCTACAAGGGTACGTAGATCACTCATCCCCTCTCGTAGATGGACATCACCATGATAGGTCTTCGTGCGCGTAGGAAAATTTTTGTTTCCCTTGCGATGTTCCCCAACAGGGAGGAGGGTCGTGGGGGGGGGGGAGAGGGGCCTGCGGGAGGGAGTGGGGTCTCGTGGCGTGGGGGAGAGAGTCACGGGATCTAGTGGGGGCTCTCGTGGGGGTGAGGGGCTGGGACGAGGGAGTGGGGGGGGGGGTGGCGGCGCTAAGGGGAGGGAGAGGGAGCGAGCCAGGGGGGCTAGGGTTTGAGCGGGAGGGGGCGCGGGGGCGTGGCCAGTTGGGCCTTTTGGCCCAGCTCGGCCAGGGGGGTGGGGTTCCTTTTTGTTGTTGTTGTTTTGTTTTGTTTTGCCTTTTCTTATTATTTCTTTCTTTCCTATTTATTTTACTAACTGATTTCTCTTTTTAAGTACTTTCTTTTATTATACTTTATGTTATCATTATTATTTTTAATACTTTCCTTTTTATCAATTTATTATACATACTTTTCATTCTTTCTTTCATATACATATTCTTTTAATATTTGTAATGAACTTATAAATTACTTTTCGTTTGTTTTCAAATTTTGAATCCGGACAAACTCGAATCAACGCGGGTGTGAGATGGGAATTCGATGACGTGGCATCATTAGCGGGTGATCACTGTAGCTTAATAACAATAATTACTGTAGCAGAAGTCGAGGATGTCGCACAGGGCCGAAACGGTAGCACTGTTTTCTACTAGTGCTAAAACAAGAAATACAAACTGAAAAGGAAAGAACTAAAACAAAGGTAAAAGCAAAAGATATAAAGGTGATACGATACTAGGGCAACTCCCCCAAGCTTGGCATAAGCCAAGGGGATTGCCCATACCAATGCTTAGTTGTCTTCCTTTGGTGGTGATGGTGGTGTTGTTGGAGCGGTCTGATCCTACGTCTTCCAAGGCATAGGTGCTCCATCATGGCAGGATGAACGAGTCACCGGAATCCTCAAATCTGCAGCCAACCTTATTGATTTAAATCTATACTCATACTCACAGTTTTGATTCTGCAGGTCATAGATCTGGCCCTGAAGTTGGTCAACCCTATCGTAGAGCCTGGAGAGGTGTTTCCCAATATCAATGGCATCCATCTTGTGATTCCTAGTGAACTCCGTGGTCATCGTGTGGTTGGTGCTGAGTCCACGCTCCACCATCCCTTGGCACTTGAAGACTTGTTGCTCCATTGCTTCGAGCCTCGTCTCCATGCTTCCGGTCTTCTTAGGCCCCTCAACATCACGGATGTGCAACATCCCCTCGCTCATCTTGATAGATTGAGGGTGTTTCAGCACTTCCGTGAGATAGGGATTGATGACCTTCTCGAAGATCTTGTCCTTAGGAGCGTTTGGGGAAGTCATGATGATCTAGATGTGCGGCAGAAACAAGCTCGAAACGAAAACAGAAGAAAACTGCGCGATACGGAGATCAAAACCTTCGGGCGACTATATATTGATTTTTTCTGGGCCAGGAGGAGTACTTCGCAAGAAAACAGAGTCCGGGAGGCACACGAGGTGCCCACTGTTGGGGAACGTCGCATGGGAAACACAAATTTTCCTACGCGCACGAAGACCTATCATGGTGATGTCCATCTACGAGAGGGGATGAGTGATCTACGTACCCTTGTAGATCGTACAGCAGAAGCGTTAGAGAACACGGTTGATGTAGTGGAACGTCCTCACGTCCCTCGATCCGCCCCGCGAACAATCCCGCGATCAGTCCCACGATCTAGTACCGAACGGACGGCACCTCCGCGTTCAGCACACGTACAACTCGACGATGATCTCGGCCTTCTTGATCCAGCAAGAGAGACGGAGAGGTAGAAGAGTTCTCCGGCAGCATGACGGCTCTCCGGAGGTTGGTGATGACCTTGTTTCAGCAGGGCTCTGCCCGAGCTCCGCAGAAACGCGATCTAGAGGAAAAACCGTGGAGGTATGTGGTCGGGCAGCCGTGAGAAAGTCGTCTCAAATCAGCCCTAATTGCTCCGTATATATAGGAGGAGGGAGGGGGGGCCTTGCCTTGGGGTCCAAGGACCCCCAAGGAGTCGGCCGAGCCAAGGGGGGGAGGACTCCCCCCCCAAACCGAGTTGGACTTGATTTGGTGGGAGGAGTCCCCCTTCCTTCCCACCTCCTTCCTTTTTTTTTCTGTCCTCTTGATTTTTCTTCTCTTGGCGCATTGGGCACTTGTGGGCTGTCCCACCAGCCCACTAAGGGCTGGTGTGGCTCCCCCAATGCCTATGGGCTTCCCCGGGGTGGGTTGCCCCCCCGGTGAACTCCCGGAACCCATTCGTCATTCCCGGTACATTCCTGGTAACTCCGAAAACTTTCCGGTAATCAAATGAGGTCATCCTATATATCAATCTTCGTTTCCGAACCATTCCGGAAACCCTCGTGACGTCCGTGATCTCATCCTGGACTCAGAACAACATTCGGTAACCAACCATATAACTCAAATACGCATGAAACAACGTCAAACCTTAAGTGTGCAGACCCTGCGGGTTCGAGAACTATGTAGACATGACCCGAGAGACTCCTCGGTCAATATCCAATAGCGGGACCTGGATGCCCATATTGGATCCTACATATTCTACGAAGATCTTATCGTTTGAACCTCAGTGCCAAGGATTCGTATAATCCCGTATGTCATTCCCTTTGTCCTTCGGTATGTTACTTGCCCGAGATTCGATCGTCAGTATCCGCATACCTATTTCAATCTCGTTTACCGGCAAGTCTCTTTACTCGTTCCGTAATACAAGATCCCGCAACTTACACTAAGTTACATTGCTTGCAAGGCTTGTGTGTGATGTTGCATTACCGAGTGGGCCCCGAGATACCTCTCCGTCACACGGAGTGACAAATCCCAGTCTTGATCCATACTAACTCAACTAACACCTTCGGAGATACCTGTAGAGTATCTTTATAGTCACCCAGTTACGTTGCGACGTTTGATACACACAAAGCATTCCTACGGTGTCAGTAAGTTATATGATCTCATGGTCATAGGAATAAATACTTGACACGCAGAAAACAGCAGCAATAAAATGACACGATCAACATGCTACGTCTATTAGTTTGGGTCTACTCCATCACGTGATTCTCCCAATGACGTGATCCAGTTATCAAGCAACAACACTTTGTTCATAATCAGAAGACGCTGACTATCATTGATCAACTGGCTAGCCAACTAGAGGCATGCTAGGGACGGTGTTTTGTCTATGTATCCACACATGTAAATGAGTCTTCATTCAATACAATTATAGCATGGATAATAAACTATTATCTTGATACAGGAATTATAATAATAACTATACATTTATTATTGCCTCTAGGGCATAATTCCAACACCCACAAGCTTGCCCTCTGCCACCAGGGGGTAGGGGGCGGTGGCAGGGCTTGTGGCCGCCTCGTTCGCTCTCCGGACTACTTTTTTATTTTTCTAGTTTTCCAAAAATTCCAAAACGGAAGAAATTTCCTATTGGAAAAGTATCGGAGTCCAATTTCTTGCCGAAACAGATACATCTTCGTTCTCAAGGTCTGAAATAGGCTGATAAACATCCCTTATGTACTCCTCTGGAGTTATGACATTGATGATATTGGTCTCAACATTTATGGGAGTACCAGAGATGTAATGCTTGATTCTTTGCCCATTTACCACTCTAGGAAAATTTCCTTCCGTGTTATTGATTTTGATGGCATCGGAACGATATACTTCCTCGACAACATAGGGACCTTCCCATTTAGAGAGAAGCTTGCCTGCAAAGAATCTCAAACGAGAATTGTATAGCAAGACATAATTGCCTACATTGAACTCTCATTTCTGTATTCGTTTGTCGTGCCATCTCTTAACCTTTTCCTTGAACAACCTGCATTCTCATATGCCTGGGCTCTCCATTCATCTGACGAGCTGATATCAAACAACCGCTTCTCACCGGCAAGTTTGAAATCAAAGTTGAGCTCTTTGATTGCCCAATAAGCTTTGTGTTCCAGCTCAAGAGGTAAATGGCAGGCCTTACCGTAAACCATTTATACGGTGACATGCCCATGGGATTCTTATAAGCAGTCCTATAAGCCCATAGTACATGGTCAAGTTTGCTAGACCAGTTCTTTCGAGATCTATTGACGGTCTTTTGTAGGATCAACTTGATCTCCCTATTACTCAACTCCACTTGACCACTAGACTAAGGATGATAAGGAGATGCAACTCTATGGTTGACATCATACTTAGCTAGCATCTTACGGAAAACACCATGAATGAAGTTTGAACCGCCATCAGTCATCAAGTATCTAGGTACTCCAAATCTTGGGAATATGACTTCCTTAAGCATCTTAATAGAGGTGTGGTGATCAACATTTTTAGTGGGGATAGCTTCTACCCACTTAGTAACATAATCCACAGCAACTAAGATGTGAGTGTACCCATTGGAACTCGGTAACGGTCCCATATAATCAAAGCCCCAGACATCAAATGGTTCAATGACAAGTAAATTGTTCATAGGCATTTCCTGACGCTTACTGATGTTCCCTATCCTTTGGCATTCGTCACAAGACAAGACAAACTTGCGGGCATCCTTGAAGAGAGTGGGCCAATAGAAAACTGATTGCAATACCTTATGGGCAGTTCTATCTCCAGCATGGTGTCCTCCGTAGGCTTCAGAATGACACTTCTGCAGGATCTGTCCCTGTTCATGTTCAGGCACACAACATCTAATAACACCATCTACTCCTTCCTTATAAAGGTGAGGATCATCCCAAAAGTAGTGTCTCAAATCAAAGAAGAATTTCTTATTTTGTTGATAGGTGAAACTGGGTGGTATGTATTTGGCTATGATATAGTTTGCATAATCGGCATACCACGATGCACTAAGTGAAGTGCGGATGACACTTAATTGGTCATCAGGAAAGCTGTCATCAATTGGTAGAGGGTCATCAAGGACATTCTCTAGCCTAGACAAGTTATCTTCTACATGGTTATCAACACCCGTTCGGTCAATGACGTGCAAGTCAAATTCCTATAGCAGGAGAACCCATCTGATCAGCCTAGGCTTAGCATCCTTCTCCATGAGGTACTTAATAGCAGCATGATCAGAGAGAATAGTGACTTTGGAGTCAACTATGTAAGATCTGAACTTTTCACATGCAAACACGACCGCTAAAAATTCCTTCTCCGTAGTGGCATAGTTTCTTTGGGCAGTGTCTAGAGTTTTACTAGCGTAGTGAATGACATTCAACTTCTTGTCAACTCTTTGTCCTAGAACAACACCAACAGCATAATCACTAGCGTCACACATGATTTTGAAGGGCAAGTTCCAGTCAAGTGGTTGAAGAATAGGTGCGGTTATCAAAGCCTTGTTAAGTATTTCAAAGGCTTCCTCACAATCCTCATCAAAAACAAAAGGAACATCCTTCTGCAAGAGGTTGGTAAGAGGCCTAGAAATCTTAGAGAAGTCTTTAATGAACCTTCTATAGAAACCAACATGACCTAGGAAACTTCATATACCTCTCATATCTGTGGGGCGAGGCATTTTCTCAATTGCATCAACCTTAGCCTTATCAACTTCAATGCCTCTTTCAAAGATTTTGTGTCCTAAGACGATACCTTCATTAACCATAAAGTGGCACTTCTCCCAATTCAAGAAGAGGTTGGTTTGTTCGCATCTCTGTAAGACTCGATCAAGGTTGCTGAGGCAATCATCAAAGGAAGACCCGTAAACGGAGAAGTCATCCATGAAAACCTCGACAATCGTTTCACAAAAGTTAGAGAATATAGCCATCATACATCTTTGAAAGGTGGCAGGTGCATTACATAAGCCAAATGGCATACGTCTATAGGCAAAGGTACCGAAAGGGCAGGTGAAAGTGGTTTTCCCTTGATCAGATTGTGCAACAGGTATTTGCGAGAAACCTGAATAACCGTCTAGAAAGCAGAAGTGTGTGTGTTTTGATAGCCTTTCTAGCATTTGGTCGATGAACGACAAAGGATAATGATCTTTCCTGGTTGCCTTGTTCAGTTTCCGAAAGTCTATCACCATTCTTTAGCCAGTAATAATCCTTTGTGGGATTAGTTCATCCTTATCATTAGGAACGACGGTGATACCTCCCTTCTTAGGTACACAATGTACTAGACTTACCCAATCACTATGAGCAACTGGATAAATGATTCCTGCTTCCAGAAGCTTTAATATTTCTTTTCTAACGACCTCTTTCATCTTAGGATTTAATCTCCTTTGATGATCAGCAACTGGTTTAAAGTCAGGATCGGTTTTAATCTTGTGCTGACATAGAGTAGGACTAATACCCTTAAGATCATCAAGAGTATATGTAATAGCAGCGCGGTGCTTCCTCAGAGTTTTTAGTAACTTCTTCTCTTCGCGCTCTGAGAGGAGAGCACTAATAATGACAGGATATATCTCCTTCTCATCAAGATAGGCATACTTAAGAGTATCAGGCAACTGTTTAAGCTCGAACACAGGATCACCCTTTGGTGGGGGAGGATCCCCAAGCAGTTCAACAGGCAGATTATTCTTGAGAATAGGATATTCTTCTAAGACAATTTTATCTATCTCATCTCTCTCCTCCATATGCATATCATTTTCATGCTCAAGCATATATTTCTATAAAGGATCCGTAGGAGGTACGGCAATAGAGGCAAGAACGATGATTTCATCTCTACCAGACGACTCTCTTTCATGGATTTGTCTTCCAAACTTGGAGAAGTGAAATTCATGAGACACACCCTCGAAACTTACTTTCACAGTCTGCTTAATCCAATCAATGTGAGCACTGACAGTGTTGAGAAAGGGTCTACCAAATATGATGGGACAAAAGCTATCTTGTGCAGTACCAAGGACGAGGAAATCAGTAGGATATTTCGTCTTACCACACAGGACTTCTACGTCTCTCACAATTCCCAGAGGGCAGATAGTGTCTCTATTAGCTAGCGTAATAGTGACATCAATGGGTTCTAACTCAGCAGGTGCAATCTCATCTTTGATTTCATCATATAGAGAACGGGGTATTGCACTAACACTAGCTCCCATATCACATAAACCGTGGTAACAGTGATCTCCTATCTTAACAGAAACAACAGGCAGTCCAACTACAAGTCCGTGTTTGTCTTTTGCGTGAGGTTTAGCAATTCTAGCGGAGTCCTCACAGAATTTGATAACATGCCCATCTATGTCTTCGGCTAAGAGATCTTTGATAATAGCAACACTAGGTTCAACTCTAATCTCCTCAGGGTGTGCAAGTGGTCTAATGTAACCCCTACGTATCACAGTTGGAGCTTTAGAATAATCCTTTATCCTAGTAGGGTATGGTGGTTTCTCAGTGTAAGCACAAGGAACAACAGGATCACTAAAAGCAATGACTTTCTCCTCAACTAGATTGGTTTTGGCTATGTTGCTTTCTACAGGAGGATGATATTTAAACCACTTCTCTTTGGGAAGATCAACATGAGCAGCAAAAGATTCAGATAGAGAAGCTACTATCTTAGAGTCAAGTCCATACTTAGCGCTAAAATCTCTAGAAGTGTTTGTCTCAACAAAAGATTTAACACAATCAAACTGGAAATTCATACCTGACTCCTTACCTTCCTCCAGCTCCCAATCTTCAGAGTTGCGTTTGATTCTCTCCAATAAATTTCACTTGTGATCAATATCCTTCTTCATAAAAGAACCAACACAAGAAGTGTCGAGCATGGTACGATCTTCATGAGAAAGCCGAGCATAAAAGTTTTGAGTGATGATTTCTCTCGAGAGCTCATGATTGGGGCATGAATATAGCATTTATTTAAGCCTCCCCCAAGCTTGAGCTATGCTTTCTCTGTCACGAGGCCAAAAGTTATAAATAAAGTTCCGATCACGATGTACTAAATGCATAGGATAGAACTTTTGATGAAATTCCAATTTCAACCGATTGTAGCCCCATGATCCAGTATCATCACATAGTCTATACCATGTCAACGGCTTATCCTTCAAAGATAAAGGAAAGAATTTATTCTTTACCTCATCCTCGGGCAAACCTGCAAGCTTAAATAAACCACAAACTTCATCTACATAGATTAGATGCAAGTCTGGATGTGAAGATCCATCTCCTGTGAAAGGATTAGCCAGCAGTTTCTCAAGCATACCCGAAGGAATTTCATAAAAGATATTTTCAGTAGGTACCTCAGGTTGAGGAGCAACTCCTCGTGCTTCCGTTCGTGGTGAAGATACCCCGAACAAACTCCTCAAAGGAACAATTTCCATAGTGACAAGTGACAATAAATTTCAGCACAGTATAAAAATGTTTCCTTACCAATTTCCACTTACCAAAGGCACTTCATTCCCCAGCAACGGTGCCAGAAAAGAGTCTTGATGACCCACAAGTATAGGGGATCAATCGTAGTCCTTCGATAAATAAGAGTGTCGAACCCAACAAGGAGTAGAAGGCTCTGATAAACGGATTTCAGGAAGGTAATAACTGCAAGCACTGAAAGTAGCGGTAACAAGTGATTGTGTAGCGAGGTGAAACGTAGCAAGCAAAGAGTAACAAGTAACAAGTAGTAGCAACGGTGCATCAAGTGGCCCAATCCCTTTTGTAGCAAGGGACAAGCCTGAAAAAAGTCTTATAGGAGGAATAACGCTCCCGAGGACACACGGGAATTTCTGTCATGCTAGTTTCATCATGTTCATATGATTCGCGTTCGCTACTTTGATAATTTGATATGTGGGTGGACCAGCGCTTGGGTACTGCCCTTACTTGGACAAACATCCCACTTATGATTAACCTCTCTCGCAAGCATCCGCAACTACAAAAGAAGAATTAAGACAAAGTCTAACCATAGCATTAAACTAGTGGATCCAAATCAGACCCTCACGAAGCAACACATGGACTGGGGTTTAAGCTTCTGTCACTCCAGCAACCCATCATCTACTTACTACTTCCCAATGCCTTCCTCTAGGCCCAAATATGGTGAAGTGTTATGTAGTCGACGTTCACATAACACCACTAGAGGAAAAAAACATACAACCTATCAAAATACCGAACGAATATCAAATTCACATGACTATTATTAACATGACTTATCCCATGTCCTCAGGAACAAAAGTAACTACTCACAAGACATAATCATAATCATGACCAGAGGTGTAATGAATAGCATCAAGGATCTGAACATAAACTCTTCGACCAAGTAATCCAACTAGCATCAACTACAAAGAGTAATCAACACTACTAGCAACCTTACAAGTACCAATCGGAGTTGCGAGACGAAGATTGGTTACAAGAGATGAACTAGGGATTGGAGAGGAGTTGGTGCTGATGAAGATGTTGATGAAGATGCCTCCCCTCCAACGAGAGGAGTGTTGGTGATGACGACGACGACGGTTTCCACCTCCGGGAGGGAAGTTTCCCCGGCAGGATCGTCCTGCCGGAGCTCTAGATTTGATCTACTCAAGTTCCGCCTCGTGGTGGCGGCGAAACCACAAAAAAGCTCCCGATTGATTTTTTCCAGACCAAAACCCTTCATATAGCAAAAGGGGGGAGCTAGTGGGCCGCCAGGCAGCCCACAAGCTTGCCCTGCGCCACTAGGGGGGTGGTGGCGGAGTGGGGGCTTGTGGAGCCCTGGTGGCCCCCCTCCGATAGTTCTTTCGCCCAGTATTTTTTATATAATCCAGAAAAAATCCACGTAAGTTTTCAGGGCATTTGGAGATGTGCAGAATAGTGGACTAGGATTTGCTCCTTTTCCAGTCCAGAATTCCAGCTGCGTGAATTCTCCCTCTTCAAAAAAACCTTGCAAAATAAGAGAGAAAAGGCATAAATATGGTACCACAAGTAATATGACAGCCCAAAAGGCAATAAATATCAACATGAAAGCATGATGCAAAATGGACGTATCACTTACTGCTGCAGAGACAACTTTGACCTCAACAAATGAAGCACGACTAATAGCATATGTCGATTTCGCTATTTAAGCAACTTTTGAGTTTCAAAGAAGAGAAAATATACCATGATGGATCGAAATGGTACAAAAAGATTACAAATTGTTGGGGAACGTCGCATGGGAAACAAAAAATTTCCTAGGCGCACGAAGACCTATCATGGTGATGTCCATCTACGAGAGGGGATTTCCGATCTACGTACCCTTGTAGATCGCACAACAGAAGCGTTAGTGAACGCGGTTGATGTAGTGGAACGTCCTCACGTCCCTCGATCCGCCCCGCGAACGTCCCACGAACCGTCCCGCGATCCGCCCCGCGAACCGTCCCACGAACCGTCCCGCGAACCGTCCCACGAACCGTCCCGTGATCCGTCCCACGATCTAGTGCCGAACGGACGGCACCTCCGCGTTCAGCACATGTACAGCTCGACGATGATCTCGGCCTTCTTGATCCAGCAAGAGAGACGGAGAGGTAGATGAGTTCTCCAGCAGCGTGATGGCGCTCCGGAAGTTGGTGGTGATCTAATCTCAGCAGGGCTCCGCCCAAGCTCCACAGAAACGCGATCTAGAGGAAAAACCGTGGAGGTATGTGGTCGGGCTGCCGTGGCAAAAGTTGTCTCAAATCAGCCCTAATACCTCAGTATATATAGGAGGGAGGGGGAGCGACGAGGCAGCCTCAAACCCTCAAGGTTTGGCAGAAATTGGAGGTGGAGGAGTCCTACTCCAATCCTACTTGGAGAAGGATTCCACCTTCCCACTTGGAAACTCTTTCCACCTTGTGTTTTTTCCTTCTCAAACCTTATGGGCCTTAGTGGGAACTTATTCCAGCCCACTAGGGGCTGGTTTATCTCTTCCCATAGCCCATGAGACCCCTTGGGGCGTGACACCCCTCCCGATGGTCCCCGGCACCCCTCCCGGCACTCCCGGTACACTACCGATGAGCCCGAAACTTTTCTGGCAGGACTTCCTATATATCAATCTTTACCACCGGACCATTCCGGAGCTCCTCGTGACGTCCTGGATCTCATCCGGGACTCCGGACAACATTCGGTAACCAACCATATAACTCAAATACGAGGAGTCCCCCTTTCCGGTAATCAAGGACAACATTCGGTAACCAACCATATAACATTCGCTACGAGGAGTCCCCCTTCCTTCCCACCTCCTTCCTTTTTTTTCTTTCCTCTTGATTTTTCTTCTCTTGGCGCATTGTGCACTTGTGGTCTGTCCCACCAGCCCACTAAGGGCTGGTGTGGCTCCCCCAATGCCTATGGGCTTCCCCGGGGTGGGTTGCCCCCCCGGTGAACTCCCGGAACCCATTCGTCATTCCCGGTACATTCCCGGTAACTCCGAAAACTTTCCGGTAATCAAATGAGGTCATCCTATATATCAATCTTCGTTTCTGGACCATTCCGGAAACCCTCGTGACGTCCGTGATCTCATCCTGGACTCCGAACAACATTCGGTAACCAACCATATAACTCAAATACGCATAAAACAACGTCGAACCTTAAGTGTGCAGACCCTGCGGGTTCGAGAACTATGTAGACATGACCCAAGAGACTCCTCGGTCAATATCCAATAGCGGGACCTGGATGCCCATATTGGATCCTACATATTCTACGAAGATCTTATCGTTTGAACCTCAGTGCCAAGGATTCGTATAATCCCGTATGTCATTCCATTTGTCCTTCGGTATGTTACTTGCCCGAGATTCGATCGTCAGTATCCGCATACCTATTTCAATCTCGTTTACCGGCAAGTCTCTTTACTCGTTCCGTAATACAAGATCCCGCAACTTACACTAAGTTACATTGCTTGCAAGGCTTGTGTGTGATGTTGCATTACCGAGTGGGCCCCGAGATACCTCTCCGCCACACGGAGTGACAAATCCCAGTCTTGATCCATACTAACTCAACTAACACCTTCGGAGATACCTATAGAGTATCTTTATAGTCATCCAGTTACGTTGCGACGTTTGATACACACAAAGCATTCCTCCGGTGTCAGTCAGTTATATGATCTCATGGTCATAGGAATAAATACTTGACACGCAGAAAACAACAGCAATAAAATGACACGATCAACATGCTACGTCTATTAGTTTGGGTCTAGTCCATCACGTGATTCTCCCAATGACGTGATCCAGTTATCAAGCAACAACACTTTGTTCATAATCAGAAGACACTGACTATCATTGATCAACTGGCTAGCCAACTAGAGGCATGCTAGGGACGGTGTTTTGTCTATTTATCCACACATGTAAATGAGTCTTCATTCAATACAATTATAGCATGGATAATAAACTATTATCTTGATACAGGAATTATAATAATAACTATACATTTATTATTGCCTCTAGGGCATAATTCCAACAGTCTCCCACTTGCACTAGAGTCAATAATCTAGCCCTCACATCACCATGTGAATTACATTGTAATAAATCTAACACCCATACAGTTCTGGTGTCGATCATGTTTTGGCCGTGCAAGAGGTTTAGTCAGCGGGTCTGCTACATTCAGATCCGTGTGCACTTTGCATATATTTACGTCCTCCTCCTCGACGTAGTCGCGGATGAGGTTGAAGCGTCGTTTGATGTGTCTGGTCTTCTTGTGAAACCTTGGTTCCTTTGCTAAGGCAATGGCACCAGTGTTGTCACAGAACAAGGTTATTGGATCCAGTGCACTTGGCAGCACTCCAAGATCCGTCATGAACTGCTTCATCCAGACACCCTCCTTAGCCGCCTCCGAGGCAGCCATGTACTCCGCTTCACATGTAGAATCTGCTACGACGCTTTGCTTGGAACTGCACCAGCTTACTGCACCCCCATTAAGAATAAATACGTATCCAGTTTGCGACTTAGAGTCGTCCGGATCTGTGTCAAAGCTTGCATCGACGTAACCTTTTATGGCGAGCTCTTCGTCACCTCCATACACGAGAAACATCTCCTTAGTCCTTTTCAGGTACTTCAGGATATTCTTGACCGCTGTCCAGTGATCCACTCCTGGATTACTCTGGAACCTACCTGTCATACTTATGGCCAGGCTAACATCCGGTCTAGTGCACAGCATCGCATACATGATAGAACCTATGGCTGAAGCATAGGGGACGGAGCGCATATGCTCTCTATCTTCATCAGTTGTTGGGCACTGAGTCTTACTCAATCTAGTACCTTGTAACACTGGCAAGAACCCTTTCTTGGACTGTTTCCATTTTGAACCTCTTCAAAACTTTATCAAGGTATGTGCTTTGTGAAAGTCCTATCAGGCGTTTTGATCTATCCCTATAGATCTTAATGCCTAGAATGTAAGCAGCTTCTCCTAGGTCCTTCGTAGAGAAACTTTTATTCAAGTAACCTTTTATGCTCTCCAAAAGCTCTACGTTGTTTCCAATCAGTAATATGTCATCTACATATAATATTAGAAACGACACAGAGCTCCCACTCACTTTCTTGTAAATACAAGATTCTCCAACCACTTGTATAAACCCAAATGCTTTGATCACCTCATCAAAGCGTTTGTTCCAACTCCGAGATGCTTGCACCAGTCCATAAATGGATCGCTGGAGCTTGCACACCTTGTTAGCACTTTTAGGATCGACAAAACCTTCGGGTTGCATCATATACAACTCTTCCTTAAGGAAACCGTTAAGGAACGCCGTTTTGACATCCATCTGCCAGATTTCATAATCGAAAAATGCAACTATTGCTAACATGATTCTGACGGACTTAAGCATCGCTACAGGTGAGAATGTCTCATCGTAGTCAACTCCTTGAACTTGTGAAAAACCCTTTGCCACAAGTCGAGCTTTATAAACGGTCACATTGCCGTCAGCGTCCGTCTTCCTCTTAAAGATCCATTTGTTCTAAATAGCCTTGCGGCCCTCAGGTAGTACCTCCAAAGTCCACACTTTGTTCTCATACATGGATCCTATCTCAGACTTCATGGCTTCCAGCCATTTGTTGGAATCTGGGCCCACCATTGCTTCTTCATAATTTGCAGGTTCATTGTTGTCTAACAACATGATTGATAAGACGGGATTACCGTACCACTCTGGAGCAGCACGTGGTCTCGTCGACCTGCGTGGTTCGACAGAAACTTGAACTGGAGTTTCATGATCATCATCATTAACTTCCTCCTCAACCGGCGTCGCAATGACAGAGGTTTCCCCTTGCCCTGCGCCACCATCCAGAGGGATGAGAGGTTCGACAACCTCATCAAGTTCTATCTTCCTCCCACTCAATTCTCTCGAGAGAAACTCCCTCTCGAGAAAAGTTCCGTTCTTAGCAACAAACACTTTGCCCTCGGATTTGAGATAGAAGGTGTACCCAACTGTCTCTTTTGGGTAACCTATGAAGACGCATTTTTCCGCTTTGGGTTCCAGCTTTTCAGGCTGAAGCTTTTTGACATAAGCATCACATCCCCAAACTTTAAGAAACGACAACTTTGGCCTTTTGCCATACCATAGTTCGTATGGTGTCGTCTCAACGGATTTTGATGGTGCCCTATTTAAAGTGAATGCAGCTGTTTCTAATGCATAACCCCAAAATGATAACGGCAAATCAGTAAGAGACATCATAGATCACACCATCTCTAACAAAGTACGATTACGACGTTCGGACACACCATTACGTTGTGGTGTTCCAGGCGGTGTTAACTGCGAAACAATTCCACATTGTCTTAAGTGAGCACCAAACTCGAAACTCAGATATTCACCCCCACGATCAGACCGCAGGAACTTGATCTTCTTGTTACAATGATTTTCCACATCACTCTGAAATTGCTTGAACTTTTCAAATGTTTCAGACTTGTGCTTCATCAAGTAGACATAACCATATCTACTCAAATCGTCAGTGAAGGTGAGAAAATAACGATATCCGCCGCGTGCCTCTACGCTCATTGGACCACGCACATCGGTATGTATGATTTCCAACAAGTCACTCGCACGCTCCAATGTTCCGGAGAACGGAGTTTTAGTCATCTTGCCCATGAGGCATGGTTCGCACGTGTCAAGTGAATCAAAGTCAAGTGACTCTAAAAGTCCATCAGCATGGAGTTTCTTCATGCGCTTTACACCAATATGACCCAAGCGGCAGTGCCACAAAAATATGGTGCTATCATTGTTTACTCTAACTCTTTTGGTCTCAATGTTATGAACAATCCTCTCAGATTCGGTGCATGACCATAAAAGATGTTACTCATAGAAATAGAACAACCATTATCCTCAGACTTAAAAGAGTAACCGTCTCGCAATAAACAAGATCCAGATATAATGTTCATGCTCAACGCAGGCACTAAATAACAATGATTTAAGTTCATCACTAATCCCGATGGTAGCTGAAGTGACACTGTGCCGACGGCAATTGCATCAACCTTGGAACCATTTCCTACGCGCATCGTCACTTCGTCTTTCGCCAGCCTTCGTCTATTCCGCAGTTCCTGTTTCGAGTTGCAAATGTGAGCAACAGAACCGGTATCGAATACCCAGGCACTACTACGAGAGCCGGTTAAGTACACATCAATAACATGTATATCAAATATACCTGATTTTTCTTTGCCCGCCTTCTTATCTGCCAGATACTTGGGGCAATTGCGCTTCCAGTGACCCATACCCTTGCAATAGAAGCACTCTGTTTCAGGCTTAGGTCCAACCTTGGGTTTCTTCGGCGGATTGGCAACAGGCTTGCCGCTCTTCTTCGAATTGCCCTTCTTGCCTTTGCCGTTTCTCTTGAAACTAGTGGTCTTGCTCACCATCAACACTTGATGCTCTTTACGGAGTTCAGACTCTGCGACTTTCAGCATCGCAAACAACTCGCCGGGAGACTTGTTCATCCCTTGCATGTTGTAGTTCAACACAAAGCTTTTATAGCTTGGCGGCAGTGATTGAAGGATTCTGTCAGTGATAACCTCTTGCGGGAGTTCAATCCCCAGCTCAGCTAGACGGTTTGAGTACCCAGACATTTTGAGCACATGTTCACTGACAGACGAGTTTTCCTCCATCTTGCAAGCATAGAATTTATCGGAGGTCTCATACCTCTCGATCCGGGCGTTCTTCTGAAAGATAAACTTCAACTCCTGGAACATCTCAAATGCTCCATGACGCTCAAAGCGACGTTGAAGTCCCGGTTCTAAGCCATACAAGACTGCACATTGAACTATTGAGTAGTCCTCCTTACGCGCTAACCAAGCGTTCTTAACATCCTGATCAACCGTAGCGGGTGGTTCATCTCCTAGCGCAGCATTAAGGACATAATCCTTCTTCCCAGCTTGTAAGATTAGCTTAAGATTACGAGCCCAGTCTACAAAGTTGCTTCCATCATCTTTGAACTTAGCTTTCTCTAGGAACGTATTAAAATTCAGGATGACACTCGTGTGAGCCATGATCTATAACACAAATATATTCAAAGTGGACTTAGACTATGTTCAAGATAATTAGAGTTCAACTTAATCAAATTATATGCTAAACTCCCACTCAAAAAGTACATCTCTCTTGTCATTTGAGTGGTTCATGATCCACTTACACTATCCCAAGTCCGATCATCACGTGAGTTGAGTATAGTTTCAGTGGTAAGCATCCCTATGCTAATCATATCAACTATATGATTCATGATCGACCTTTCGGTCTCATGTGTTCCGAGGCCATGTCTGCACATGCTAGGCTCGTCAAGCTTAACCCGAGTGTTCCGCGTGCGCAACTGTTTTGCACCCGTTGTATGTGAACGTTGAGTCTATCACACCCGATCATCACGTGGTGTCTCGAAACGACGAACTGTAGCAACGGTGCACAGTCGGGGAGAACACAATTTCGTCTTGAAATTTTAGTGAGAGATCACCTCATAATGCTACCGTCGTTCTAAGCAAAATAAAGGTGCATAAAAGGATTAACATCACATGCAATTCATAAGTGACATGATATGGCCATCATCACGTGCTTCTTGATCTCCATCACCAAAGCACCGGCACGATCTTCTTGTCACCGGCGCCACACCATGATCATCCATCAACGTGTTGCCATCGGGGTTGTCGTGCTACTTATGCTATTACTGCTAAAGCTACATCCTAGCAAAATAGTAAACGCATCTGCAAGCACAAACGTTAGTATAAAGACAACCCTATGGCTCCTGCCGGTTGCCGTACCATCGACGTGCAAGTCGATATTTCTATTACAACATGATCATCTCATACATCCAATATATCACATCACATCGTTGGCCATATCACATCACAATCATACCCTGCAAAAACAAGTTAGACGTCCTCTAATTTTGTTGTTGCATGTTTTATGTGGTGACCAAGGGTATCTAGTAGGATCGCATCTTACTTACGCAAACACCACAACGGAGATATATGAGTTGCTATTTAACCTCATCCAAGAACCTCCTCGGTCAAATCCGATTCAACTAAAGTTGGAGAAACCGTCACTTGCGAGTCATCTTTGAGCAAAGGGGGTTACTCGTAACGATGAAACCAGTCTCTCGTAAGCGTATGAGTAATGTCGGTCCAAGCCGCTTCAATCCAACAATACCGCGGAATCAAGAAAAGACAAAGGAGGGCAGCAAAACGCACATCACCGCCCACAAAAACTTTTGTGTTCTACTCGAGAAGACATCTACGCATGAACCTAGCTCATGATGCCACTATTGGGGAACGTCGCATGGGAAACAAAAATTTTCCTATGCGCACGAAGACCTATCATGGTGATGTCCATCTATGAGAGGGGATGAGTGATCTACGTACCCTTGTAGATCGTACAACAGAAGCGTTAGAGAACGCGGTTGATGTAGTGGAACGTCCTCACGTCCCTCGATCCGCCCCGCGAACAATCCCGCGATCAGTCCCACGATCTAGTACCGAACGGACGGCACCTCCACGTTCAGCACACGTACAGCTCGACCATGATCTCGACCTTCTTGATCCAGCAAGAGAGACGGAGAGGTATAAGAGTTCTCCGGCAGCGTGACGGCGCTCCGGAGGTTGGTGATGACCTTGTTTCAGCAGGGCTCCGCCCGAGCTCCGCAGAAACGCGATCTAGAGGAAAAACCGTGGAGGTATGTGGTCGGGCAGCCGTGAGAAAGTCGTCTCAAATCAGCCCTAATTGCTCCATATATATAGGAGGAGGGAGGGGGGGCCTTGCCTTGGGGTTCAAGGACCCCCAAGGAGTCGGCCGAGCCAAGGGGGGGAGGACTCCCCCCCCCCCAAACCGAGTTGGACTTGGTTTGGTGGGAGGAGTCCCCCTTCCTTCCCACCTCCTTCCTTTTTTTTTTCTTTGCTCTTGATTTTTCTTCTCTGGGCGCATTGGGCACTTGTGGGCTGTCCCACCAGCCCACTAAGGGCTGGTTTGGCTCCCCCAATGCCTATGGGCTTCCCCGGGGTGGGTTGCCCCCCCGGTGAACTCCCGGAACCCATTCGTCATTCCCGGTACATTCCCGGTAACTCCGAAAACTTTCCGGTAATCAAATGAGGTCATCCTATATATCAATCTTCGTTTCCGGACCATTCCGGAAACCCTCGTGACGTCCATGATTTCATCCTGGACTCCGAACAACATTCGGTAACCAACCATATAACTCAAATACGCATAAAACAACGTCAAACCTTAAGTGTGCAGACCCTGCGGGTTCGAGAACTATGTAGACATGACCCGAGAGACTCCTCGGTCAATATCCAATAGCGGGACCTGGATGCCCATATTGGATCCTACATATTCTACGAAGATCTTATCGTTTGAACCTCAGTGCCAAGGATTCGTATAATCCCGTATGTCATTCCCTTTGTCCTTCGGCATGTTACTTGCCCAAGATTCGATCGTCAGTATCCGCATACCTATTTCAATCTCGTTTACCGGCAAGTCTCTTTACTCGTTCCGTAATACAAGTTCTCGCAACTTACACTAAGTTACATTGCTTGCAAGGCTTGTGTGTGATGTTGCATTACCGAGTGGGCCCCGAGATACCTCTCCGTCACACGGAGTGACAAATCCCAGTCTTGATCCATACTAACTCAACTAACACCTTCGGAGATACCTGTAGAGTATCTTTATAGTCACCCAGTTACGTTGCGACGTTTGATACACACAAAGCATTCCTCCGGTGTCAGTAAGTTATATGATCTCATGGTCATAGGAATAAATACTTGACACGCAGAAAACAACAGCAATAAAATGACACGATCAACATGCTACGTCTATTAGTTTGGGTCTAGTCCATCACGTGATTCTCCAAATGACGTGATCCAGTTATCAAGCAACAACACTTTGTTCATAATCAGAAGACACTGACTATCATTGATCAACTGGCTAGCCAACTAGAGGCATGCTAGGGACGGTGTTTTGTCTATGTATCCACACATGTAAATGAGTCTTCATTCAATACAATTATAGCATGGATAATAAACTATTATCTTGATACATGAATTATAATAATAACTATACATTTATTATTGCCTCTAGGGCATAATTCCAACACCCACAAGCTTGCCCTCTGCCACCAGGGGGTAGGGGGCGGTGGCAGGGCTTGTGGCCGCCTCGTTCGCTCTCCGGACTACTTTTTTATTTTTCTAATTTTCCCAAAATTCCAAAACGGAAGAAATTTCCTATTGGAAAAGTATCGGAGTCCAATTTCTTGCCGAAACAGATACATCTTCGTTCTCAAGGTCTGAAATAGGCTGATAAACATCCCTTATGTACTCCTCTGGAGTTATGACATTGATGATATTGGTCTCAACATTTATGGGAGTACCAGAGATGTAATGCTTGATTCTTTGCCCATTTACCACTCTAGGAAAATTTCCTTCCGTGTTATTGATTTTGATGGCATCGGAACGATATACTTCCTCGACAACATAGGGACCTTCCCATTTAGAGAGAAGCTTGCCTGCAAAGAATCTCAAACGAGAATTGTATAGCAAGACATAATTGCCTACATTGAACTCTCATTTATGTATTCGTTTGTCGTGCCATCTCTTAACCTTTTCCTTGAACAACCTGCATTCTCATATGCCTAGGCTCTCCATTCATCTGACGAGCTGATATCAAACAACCGCTTCTCACCGGCAAGTTTGAAATCAAAGTTGAGCTCTTTGATTGCCCAATAAGCTTTGTGTTCCAGCTCAAGAGGTAAATGGCAGGCCTTATAGTAAACCATTTTATACGGTGACATGCCCATGGGATTCTTATAAGCAGTCCTATAAGCCCATAGTACATGGTCAAGTTTGCTAGACCAGTTCTTTCGAGATCTATTGACGGTCTTTTGTAGGATCAACTTGATCTCCCTATTACTCAACTCCACTTGACCACTAGACTAAGGATGATAAGGAGATGCAACTCTATGGTTGACATCATACTTAGCTAGCATCTTACGGAAAACACCATGAATGAAGTTTGAACCGCCATCAGTCATCAAGTATCTAGGTACTCCAAATCTTGGGAATATGACTTCGTTAAGCATCTTAATAGAGGTGTGGTGATCAACATTTTTAGTGGGGATAGCTTCTACCCACTTAGTAACATAATCCACAGCAACTAAGATGTGAGTGTACCCGTTGGAACTCGGTAACGGTCCCATATAATCAAAGCCCCAGACATCAAATGGTTCAATGACAAGTAAATAGTTCATAGGCATTTCCTGACGCTTACTGATGTTCCCTATCCTTTGGCATTCGTCACAAGACAAGACAAACTTGCGGGCATCCTTGAAGAGAGTGGGCCAATAGAAAACTGATTGCAATACCTTATGGGCAGTTCTATCTCCAGCATGGTGTCCTCCGTAGGCTTCAGAATGACACTTCTGCAGGATCTGTCCCTGTTCATGTTCAGGCACACAACATCTAATAACACCATCTACTCCTTCCTTATAAAGGTGAGGATCATCCCAAAAGTAGTGTCTCAAATCAAAGAAGAATTTCTTCTTTTGTTGATAGGTGAAACTGGGTGGTATGTATTTGGCTATGATATAGTTTGCCTAATCGGCATACCACGATGCACTAAGTGAAGTGCGGATGACACTTAATTGGTCATCAGGAAAGCTGTCATCAATTGGTAGAGGGTCATCAAGGACATTCTCTAGCCTAGACAAGTTATCTTCTACATGGTTATCAACACCCGTTCGGTCAACGACGTGCAAGTCAAATTCCTATAGCAGGAGAACCCATCTGATCAGCCTAGGCTTAGCGTCCTTCTCCATGAGGTACTTAATAGCAGCATGATCAGAGTGAATAGTGACTTTGGAGTCAACTATGTAACATCTGAACTTTTCACATGCAAACACGACCGCTAAAAATTCCTTCTCCGTAGTGGCATAGTTTCTTTGGGCAGTGTCTAGAGTTTTACTAGCTAGTGAATGACATTCAACTTCTTGTCAACTCTTTGTCCTAGAACAGCACCAACAGCATAATCACTAGCGTCACACATGATTTTGAAGGGCAAGTTCCAGTCAAGTGGTTGAAGAATAGGTGCGGTTATCAAAGCCTTGTTAAGTATTTCAAAGGCTTCCTCACAATCCTCATCAAAAACAAAAGGAACATCCTTCTGCAAGAGGTTGGTAAGAGGCCTAGAAATCTTAGAGAAGTCTTTAATGAACCTTCTATAGAAACCAACATGACCTAGGAAACTTCATATACCTCTCATATCTGTGGGGCGAGGCATTTTCTCAATTGCATCAACCTTAGCCTTATCAACTTCAATGCCTCTTTCAAAGATTTTGTGTCCTAAGACGATACCTTCATTAACCATAAAGTGGCACTTCTCCCAATTCAAGAAGAGGTTGGTTTGTTCGCATCTCTGTAAGACTCGATCAAGGTTGTTGAGGGAATCATCAAAGGAAGACCCGTAAACGGAGAAGTCATCCATGAAAACCTCGACAATCTTTTCACAAAAGTTAGAGAATATAGCCATCATACATCTTTGAAAGGTGGCAGGTGCATTACATAAGCCAAATGGCATACGTCTATAGGCAAAGGTACCGAAAGGGCAGGTGAAAGTGGTTTTCCCTTGATCAGATTGTGCAACAGGTATTTGCGAGAAACCTGAATAACCGTCTAGAAAGCAGAAGTGTGTGTGTTTTGATAGCCTTTCTAGTATTTGGTCGATGAACGACAAAGGATAATGATCTTTCCTGGTTGCCTTGTTCAGTTTCCGAAAGTCTATCACCATTCTTTAGCCAGTAATAATCCTTTGTGGGATTAGTTCATCCTTATCATTAGGAACGATGGTGATACCTCCCTTCTTAGGTACGCAATGTACTAGACTTACCCAATCACTATGAGCAACAGGATAAATGATTCCTGCTTCCAGAAGCTTTAATATTTCTTTTCTAACGACCTCTTTCATCTTAGGATTTAATCTCCTTTGATGATCAGCAACTGGTTTAAAGTCAGGATCGGTTTTAATCTTGTGCTGACATAGAGTAGGACTAATACCCTTAAGATCATCAAGAGTATATGTAATAGCAGCGCGGTGCTTCCTCAGAGTTTTTAGTAACTTCTTCTCTTCGCGCTCTGAGAGGAGAGCACTAATAATGACAGGATATATCTCCTTCTCATCAAGATAGGCATACTTAAGAGTATCAGGCAACTGTTTAAGCTCGAACACAGGATCACCCTTTGGTGGGGGAGGATCCCCAAGCAGTTCAACAGGCAGATTATTCTTGAGAATAGGATATTCTTCTAAGACAATTTTATCTATCTCATCTCTCTCCTCCATATGCATATCATTTTCATGCTCAAGCATATATTTCTCTAAAGGATCCGTAGGAGGTACGGCAATAGAGGCAAGAACGATGATTTCATCTCTACCAGATGACTCTCTTTCATGGATTTGTCTTCCAAACTTGGAGAAGTGAAATTCATGAGACACACCCTCGAAACTTACTTTCACAGTCTGCTTATTCCAATCAATGTGAGCACTGACAGTGTTGAGAAAGGGTCTACCAAATATGATGGGACAAAAGCTATCTTGTGCAGTACCAAGGACGAGGAAATCAGTAGGATATTTCGTCTTACCACACAGGACTTCTACGTCTCTCACAATTCCTAGAGGGCAGATAGTGTCTCTATTAGCTAGCATAATAGTGACATCAATGGGTTCTAACTCAGCAGGTGCAATCTCATCTTTGATTTCATCATATAGAGAACGGGGTATTGCACTAACACTAGCTCCCATATCACATAAACCGTGGTAACAGTGATCTCCTATCTTAACAGAAACAACAGGCAGTCCAACTACAAGTCCGTGTTTGTCTTTTGCGTGAGGTTTAGCAATTCTAGCGGAGTCCTCACAGAATTTGATAACATGCCCATCTATGTCTTCGGCTAAGAGATCTTTGATAATAGCAACACTAGGTTCAACTCTAATCTCCTCAGGGGGTGCAAGTGGTCTAATGTAACCCCTACGTATCACAGTTGGAGCTTTAGAATAATCCTTTATCCTAGTAGGGTATGGTGGTTTCTCAGTGTAAGCACAAGGAACAACAGGATCACTAAAAGCAATGACTTTCTCCTCAACTAGATTGGTTTTGGCTATGTTGCTTTCTACAGGAGGATGATATTTAAACCACTTCTCTTTGGGAAGATCAACATGAGCAGCAAAAGATTCAGATAGAGAAGCTACTATCTTAGAGTCATTTTCATACTTAGCGCTAAAATCTCTAGAAGTGTTTGTCTCAACAAAAGATTTAACACAATCAAACTGGAAATTCATACCTGACTCCTTACCTTCCTCCAGCTCCCAATCTTCAGAGTTGCGTTTGATTCTCTCCAATAAATTCCACTTGTGATCAATATCCTTCTTCATAAAAGAACCAACACAAGAAGTGTCGAGCATGGTACGATCTTCATGAGAAAGCCGAGCATAAAAGTTTTGAGTGATGATTTCTCTCGAGAGCTCATGATTGGGGCATGAATATAGCATTTATTTAAGCCTCCCCCAAGCTTGAGCTATGCTTTCCCTGTCACGAGGCCAAAAGTTATAAATAAAGTTCCGATCACGATGTACTAAATGCATAGCATAGAACTTTTGATGAAATTCCAATTTCAACCGATTGTAGCCCCATGATCCAGTATCATCACATAGTCTATACCATGTCAACGGCTTATCCTTCAAAGATAAAGGAAATACTTTCTTCTTTACCTCATCCTCGGGCAAACCTGCAAGCTTAAATAAACCACAAACTTCATCTACATAGATTAGATGGAAGTCTGGATGTGAAGATCCATCTCCTGTGAAAGGATTAGCCAGCAGTTTCTCAAGCATACCCGAAGGAATTTCATAAAAGATATTTTCAGTAGGTACCTCAGGTTGAGGAGCAACTCCTCGTGCTTCCGTTCGTGGTGAAGATACCCCGAACAAACTCCTCAAAGGAACAATTTCCATAGTGACAAGTGACAATAAATTTCAGCACAGTATAAAAATGTTTCCTTACCAATTTCCACTTACCAAAGGCACTTCATTCCCCAGCAACGGCGCCAGAAAAGAGTCTTGATGACCCACAAGTATAGGGGATCAATCTTAGTCCTTCAATAAATAAGAGTGTCGAACCCAACAAGGAGTAGAAGGCTCTCATAAACAGATTTCAGGAAGGTAATAACTGCAAGCACTGAAAGTAGCGGTAACAAGTGATTGTGTAGCGAGGTGAAACGGAGCAAGCAAAGAGTAACAAGTAAAAAGTAGTAGCAACGGTGCAGCAAGTGGCCCAATCCCTTTTGTAGCAAGGGACAAGCCTGAAAAAAGTCTTATAGGAGGAATAACGCTCTCGAGGACACACGGGAATTTCTGGTCATGCTAGTTTCATCATGTTCATATGATTCGCGTTCGCTACTTTGATAATTTGATATGTGGGTGGACCAGCGCTTGGGTACTGCCCTTACTTGGACAAACATCCCACTTATGATTAACCTCTCTCGCAAGCATCCGCAACTATAAAAGAAGAATTAAGACAAAGTCTAACCATAGCATTAAACTAGTGGATCGAAATCAGACCCTCACGAAGCAACACATGGACTGGGGTTTAAGCTTCTGTCAGTCCAGCAACCCATCATCTACTTACTACTTCCCAATGCCTTCCTCTAGGCCCAAATATGGTGAAGTGTTATGTAGTCGACGTTCACATAACACCACTAGAGGAAAAAAAACATACAACCTATCAAAATACCGAACGAATATCAAATTCACATGACTATTATTAACATGACTTATCCCATGTCCTCAGGAACAAAAGTAACTACTCACAAGACATAATCATAATCATGACCAGATGTGTAATGAATAGCATCAAGGATCTGAACATAAACTCTTCCACCAAGTAATCCAACTAGCATCAACTACAAAGAGTAATCAACACTACTAGCAACCTTACAAGTACCAATCGGAGTTGCGAGACGAAGATTGGTTACAAGAGATGAACTAGGGATTGGAGAGGAGTTGGTGCTGATGAAGATGTTGATGAAGATGCCTCCCCTCCAACGAGAGGAGTGTTGGTGATGACGACGACGACGGTTTCCACCTCCGGGAGGGAAGTTTCCCCGGCAGGATCGTCCTGCCGGAGCTCTAGATTTGATCTACTCAAGTTCTGCCTCGTGGTGGCGGCGAAACCACAAAAAAGCTCCCGATTGATTTTTTCCAGACCAAAACCCTTCATATAGCAAAAGGGGGGAGCTAGTGGGCCGCCAGGCAGCCCACAAGCTTGCCCTGCGCCACTAGGGGGGTGGTGGCGGAGTGGGGGCTTGTGGAGCCCTGGTGGCCCCCCTCCGATAGTTCTTTCGCCCAGTATTTTTTATATAATCCAGAAAAAATCCACGTAACTTTTCAGGCATTTGGAGATGTGCAGAATAGTGGACTAGGATTTGCTCCTTTTCCAGTCCAGAATTCCAGCTGCGTGAATTCTCCCTCTTCAAATAAACCTTGCAAAATAAGAGAGAAAAGGCATAAATATGGTACCACAAGTAATATGACAGCCCAAAAGGCAATAAATAGCAACATGAAAGCATGATGCAAAATGGACGTATCACTTACTGCTGCAGAGACAACATTGACCTCAACAAATGAAGCACGACTAATAGCATATGTCGATTTCGCTATTTAAGCAACTTTTCAGTTTCAAAGAAGAGAAAATATACCATGATGGATCGAAATGGTACAAAAATATTACAAATTTTTGGGGAACGTCGCATGGGAATCAAAAATTTTCCTACGCGCACGAAGACCTATCATGGTGATGTCCATCTACGAGAGGGGATTTCCGATCTACGTACCCTTGTAGATCGCACAGCAGAAGCGTTAGTGAACGCGGTTGATGTAGTGGAACGTCCTCACGTCCCTCGATCTGCCCCGCGAACGGTCCCATGAACCGTCCCGCGATCCGCCCCGCGAACCGTCCCACGAACCGTCCCGCGATCCGCCCCGCGAACCGTCCCACGAACCGTCCCGCGATCCGTCCCACGATCTAGTGCCGAACGGACGGCACCTCCGCGTTCAGCAGACGTACAGCTCGACGATGATCTCGGCCTTCTTGATCTAGCAAGAGAGACGGAGAGGTAGATGAGTTCTCCAGCAGCGCGACGGCGCTCCGGAGGTTGGTGGTGATCTAATCTCAGCAGGGCTCCGCCCGAGCTCCGCAGAAACGCGATCTAGAGGAAAAACCGTGGAGGTATGTGGTCGGGCTGCCGTGGCAAAAGTTGTCTCAAATCAGCCATAATACCTCAGTATATATAGGAGGGAGGGGGAGCGAAGAGGCAGCCTAAAACCCTCAAGGTTTGGCCGAAATTGGAGGTGGAGGAGTCCTACTCCAATCCTACTTGGAGAAGGATTCCACCTTCCCACTTGGAAACTCTTTCCACCTTGTGTTTTTTCCTTCTCAAACCTTATGGGCCTTAGTGGGAACTTATTCCAGCCCACTAGGGGCTGGTTTATCTCTTCCCATAGCCCATGAGACCCCTTGGGTCGTGAAACCCCTCCCGATGGTCCCCGGACCCCTCCCGGCACTCCCGGTACACTACCGATGAGCCCAAAACTTTTCCGGTGACCAAAACAGGACTTCCTATATATCAATCTTTACCTCCGGACCATTCCGGAGCTCCCTGTGACGTCCTGGATCTCATCCGGGACTCCGGACAACATTCGGTAACCAACCATATAACTCAAATACGTATAAAACAACGTCGAACCTTAAGTGTGCAGACCCTGCGGGTTCGAGAACTATGTAGACATGACCCGAGAGACTCCTCGGTCAATATCCAATAGCGGGACCTGGATGCCCATATTGGATCCTACATATTCTACGAAGATCTTATCGTTTGAACCTCAGTGCCAAGGATTCATATAATCCCGTATGTCATTCCCTTTGTCCTTCGGTATGTTACTTGCCCGAGATTCGATCATCAGTATCCGCATACCTATTTCAATCTCGTTTACCGGCAAGTCTCTTTACTCGTTCGGTAATACAAGATCCCGCAACTTACACTAAGTCACATTGCTTGCAAGGCTTGTGTGTGATGTTGTATTACGAGTGGGCCCCGAGATACCTCTCCGTCACACGGAGTGACAAATCCCAGTCTCGATCCATACTAACTCAACTAACACCTTCGGAGATACCTGTAGAGCATCTTTATAGTCACCCAGTTACGTTGCGACGTTTGATACACACAAAGCATTCCTCCAGTGTCAGTGAGTTATATGATCTCATGGTCATAGGAACAAATACTTGACACGTAGAAAACAGTAGCAACAAAATGACACGATCAACAAGCTACGTCTATTAGTTTGGGTCTAGTCCATCACATTATTCTCCTAATGACGTGATCCCGTTATCAAGTGACAACACTTGCCTATGGTCAGGAAATCTTGACCATCTTTGATCTACGAGCTAGTCAACTAGAGGCTTACTAGGGACAGTGTTTTGTCTATGTATCCACACATGCACTGTGTTTCCAATCAATACAATTATAGCATGGATAATAAACGATTATCATGAACAAAGAAATATAATAATAACTAATTTATTATTGCCTCTAGGGCATATTTCCAACAGTCTCCCACTTGCACTAGAGTCAATAATCTAGTTCACATCACCTTGTGATTCCAACGAATCCAACACCCATATAGTTATGGGGTCTGATCACGTCTTGCTCATGAGAGGGGTTTTAGTCAACGGTTCTGAAATTTTCAGATCCGTGTGTTCTTTACAAATCTTTATGTCACCTTATAGATGCTGCTACTATGTGCTATTCGGAAATACTCCAAATATCTACTCTACTATACGAATCCGTTTCACTACTCATAGTTATTCGGATTAGTGTCAAAGCTTACATCGACGTAACCCTTTACGACGAACTCTTTAACCACCTCCATAATCGAGAAAAATTCCTTAGTCCATCAGTTACTAAGGATAAATTTTGACCGCTGCTAGTGATTCAATCATGGATCACTCTCTGTACCTCTCAACAGACTTGCTGCAAGGCACACATCAGGTGCGGTACTCAGCATGGCATACTTTAGAGTCTACGGCTAAGGCATAGAAGACGACCTTCGTATATTCTCTTTATTCTGCCGTGGTCGGGTTTTGAGTCTTACTCAAATTCACACCTTACAACGCAACCAAGAACTCCTTCTTTGCTGATCTATTTTGAACTCCTTCAAAACTTGTCAAGGCATGCATCTTGTTGAAACTTCCATTAACCGCTTTCGATCTATCTCCATAGATCTGTGATGCTCAATGTTCAAGTAGTTCAATCCAGGTATTCCTTTGAAAACTCCTTTCAAACAACCTTGTATGCTTTACAGAAATTCTACATTTCTTCTGATCCACAATATGTCAACCACATATACTTATCAGAAATTCTATAGTGCTGCCACTCACTTCTTTGTAAATACAAGTTTCTCATAAACCTTGTACAAACCCAAAATCCTTGATGATCTCATCCAAGTGTATATTCCAACTCCGAGATGCTTGCACCAGTCCATTTAAGGATCGCTGGAGCTTGCATACTTGCTAGTATCTTTAGGATCGACAAAACCTCATGGTTGTATCTCATACAATGTTTGCTCAAGGAAACCGTCTAGGAAACAATGTTTTGACATCCTACATGCAATATTTCATAAATAATGCAGCAACTACTAACATAATTCTAACAGACTTTCAGCATCGCTACGAGTGAGAAAGTCTCATCATAGTCAACTGTTTGATCTTGTCGGAAACATCTTTG
This sequence comes from Hordeum vulgare subsp. vulgare, assembly GCF_904849725.1. Taxonomy (NCBI): domain Eukaryota; kingdom Viridiplantae; phylum Streptophyta; class Magnoliopsida; order Poales; family Poaceae; genus Hordeum; species Hordeum vulgare. Next base: position 3,284,489 of record NC_058523.1, on the reverse strand, counting down.
CGACAAGTCGAGCTTTTCTTAATAGTGACTTGTCACTATCATCGTCTGTCTTCCTTTTAAAGATCCATCCTTACTCAATAGTCCTATGACCATCAAGTAGTTCTTCCAAAGTCTACACTTTGTTTTCAAACATGGATCCTCTCTCGGATTTGGTGGCTTCCAGCCATTTGTCGGAATCTGGTCCCACCATTGCTTTCTCCATAACTCGTAGGTTCACTGTTGCTCAACAACATGACCTCCAAGACAGGGTTACCGTACCACTCTGTAGTAGTACGCGACCTTGTCAACCTACGAGGCTTGTAGTAACTTGATCCGATGCTCGATGATCACCATCATCAGCTTTCACTTTAATTGGTGTAGGCGCCACAGGAACAACTTCCTGCGCCCTGCTACACACTGGTCGAAGTGATGGTTCAATAACCTCATCAAGTTCTACCACCCTCCCACTCAATTCTTTCGAGAGAAACCTTTCCTCGAGAAAGGATCCGTTTCTAGCAACAAACAATTTGCTTTCGGATCTGAGATAGGAGATGTACCCAACTGTTTTGGATATCCTATGAAGATGCATTTATCCGCTTTGGGTTCGAGCTTATCAGACTGAAACTTTTTCACATAAGTGTGGAAACCCCAAACTTTCAAGAAACGACAGTTTGGATTTCTCTAAACCTCAGTCTATACTGTGTGATATCAACGGAAATACGTGGTGCCCTATTTAAAGTGAATGCGGTTGTCTCTAATGCTTAACCCATAAACGATAGTGGTAATGCGATAAGAGACATCATAACATGCACCATACCAAATAGTGTGTGGCTATGACGTTCAGACACATCATCACACTATGATGTTCTAGGTGGCATGAACTGCGAAACAATTTCCACATTGTCTTAACTGCGTACCAAAACTCGTAACTCAGATATTCATTTCTATGATCATATCGTAGACAGTTTAACCTCTTGTTACGACGAACTTCACTCCGAAACAGAATTGAACTTTTCAATATTTCAGACTTGTGATTCATTAAGCAAATACTCTAGTATCTACTCAAATCGTCATTGAAGTGAGAACATAATGATATCCACTGCGTGCCTGAGCACCGATTGGACTGCATACATCAAAATGCATCACTTCCAACAAGTTACTATCTTATTTCATCTCAATGAAAACAAGGCCTTGCTCATGTGGTATGATTTGCATGTCACTAGTGATTCAAAATCAAGTGAGTACAAAGATCCATCAGCATGGAGCCTCTTCATGCATTTTATACCAACATGACTCAAGCGGCAGTGCCACAAGTAAGTGGTACTATCATCATTACCTCGTATCTTTTGGCACCAATATCATGAACATGTGTAACACTACGATCGAGATTCAATAAACCATTAAAGGTGATTATTCTAGAAAATAGAGTAACCATTATTCTCTTTAAATGAATAATCGTATTGCAATAAACACGATCCAATCATGTTCATGCTTAACGCAAGCACCAAATAACAATTATTTAGGTTTAACACCAATCCCGATGGTAGAGGGAGCGTGCGACGTTTGATCATATCAACCTTGGAAACACTTCCAACACGTATCGTTACCTCGTCTTTAGCTAGTCTCCGTTTATGCCGTAGCTTTCATTTCATGTTACTAATCACTTAGCAACCGAACCGGTATCCAATACCCTCATGCTACTAGGAGTACTAGTAAAGTACACATCAACATCATGTATATCAAATATACTTCTTTCGACTTTTGCCAGCCTTCTTATCTACCAAGTATCTAGAGTTGCTCCGCCTTAGTGACTGTTCCCCTCATTATAGAAGCACTTAGTCTCGGGTTTGGCTTTAATCTTGGGTCTCTTCATTAGTGCAGCAACTGTTTTGCCTTTCTTGAAACTTAGTGGTTTTACAAACCATCAACTATTGATGCTCCTTCTTGATTTCTACTTTCAAAGTGTCAAACATCGCGAATCGCTCAAGGATCATTGTATCTATCCTTGATATGTTATAGTTCATCACGAAGCTCTCACAGCTTGGTGGCAGTGACTTTGGAGAACCATCACTATCTCATCTGGAAGATTAACTCCCACTTGATTCAAGTGATTGTCCTACTCAGACAATCTGAGCACACGCTCAACGATTGAGCTTTCCTCCTTTACTTTGTGGACAAAGAATCTTGTCGGAGGTCTCGTACCTCTCAACAAGGGCACGAGCATGAAATCACAATTTCATCTCTTTAGAACATCACTTATGTTCCGCGACGTTTCAAAACGTCTTCGGTGCCTTGCTTCTAAGCCATTAAGTATTTTGCACTGAACTATCGTGTAGTCATCAGAAACGTGTATGTCAGATGTTCACAGCATCAGCAGACGACGCTCGAGGTGCAGCACACCGAGTGGTGCATTAAGGACATAAGACTTCTGCGCAGCAATGAGGACAATCCTCTTCAAAGTTTGCTACTATCAACTTTCAACTAAATTTTCTCTAGGAACATATAAAAACAGTAGAGCTATAGCGCAAGCTACATCGTAATTCACAAAGACCATTAGACTATGTTCATGAAAATTAGTTCAATTAATCATATTACTTAAGAACTCCCACTCAAGAAGTACATCTCTCTAGTCATTTGAGTGGTACATGATCCAAATCCACTATCTCAAGTCCGATCATCACGTGAGTCGAGAATAGTTTCAGTGGTAAGCATCTCTATGCTAATCATATCAACTATACGATTCATGCTCGACCTTTCGGTCTCATGTGTTCCGAGGCCATGTCTGCACATGCTAGGCTCGTCAAGCTTAACCCGAGTGTTCTACGTGTGCAACTGTTTTGCACCCGTTGTATGTGAACGTTGAGTCTAATCTCAGCAGGAGCGTTAGTGAACGTGGTTGTGATCTAATCTCAGAAGGGCTCCGCCCGAGCTCCGCAGAAACGCGATCTAGAGGAAAAACCTTGGAGGTATGTGGTCGGGCTGCCGTGGCAAAAGTTGTCTCAAATCAGCCCTAATACCTCAGTATATATAGGAGGGAGGGGGAGGGAATAGGCAGCCTCAAACCCTCCAGGTTTGGCCGAAATTGGAGGAGGAGGAGTCCTACTCCAATCCTACTTGGAGTAGGATTCCACCTTCCCACTTGGAAACTCTTTCCACCTTGTGTTTTTTCCTTCTCAAACCTTATGGGCCTTAGTGGGAACTTATTCCAGCCCACTAGGGGCTGGTTTATCTCTTCCCATAGCCCATGAGACCCCTTGGGGCGTGACACCCCTCCCGATGGTCCCCGGCACCCCTCCCGGCACTCCCGGTACACTACCGATGAGCCCGAAACTTTTCCGGTGACCAAAACAGGACTTCCTATATATCAATCTTTACCTCCGGACCATTCCGGAGCTCCTCGTGACGTCCTGGATCTCATCCGGGACTCCGAACAACATTCGGTAACCAACCATATAACTCAAATACGCATAAAACAACGTCGAACCTTAAGTGTGCAGACCCTGCGGGTTCGAGAACTATGTAGACATGACCCGAGAGACTCCTCGGTCAATATCCAATAGCGGGACCTGGATGCCCATATTGGATCCTACATATTCTACGAAGATCGTATCGTTTGAACCTAAGTGCCAAGGATTCATATAATCCCGTATGTCATTCCCTTTGTCCTTCGGTATGTTACTTGCCCGAGATTCGATCGTCAGTATCCGCATACCTATTTCAATCTCGTTTACCGGCAAGTCTCTTTACTCGTTCCGTAATACAAGATCCCGCAACTTACACTAAGTCACATTGCTTGCAAGGCTTGTGTGTGATGTTGTATTACGAGTGGGCCCCGAGATACCTCTCCGTCACACGGAGTGACAAATCCTAGTCTCGATCCATACTAACTCAACTAACACCTTCGGAGATACCTGTAGAGCATCTTTATAGTCACCCAGTTACGTTGCGACGTTTCATACACACAAAGCATTCCTCCGGTGTCAGTGAGTTATATGATCTCATGGTCATAGGAACAAATACTTGACACGCAGAAAACAGTAGCAACAAAATGACACGATCAACATGCTACGTCTATTAGTTTGGGTCTAGTCCATCACATGATTCTCCTAATGATGTGATCCCGTTATCAAGTGACAACACTTGCCTATGGTCAGGAAATCTTGACCATCTTTGATCAACGAGCTAGTCAACTAGAGGCTTACTAGGGACAGTGTTTTGTCTATGTATCCACACATGCACTGTGTTTCCAATCAATACAATTATAGCATGGATAATAAACGATTATCATGAACAAAGAAATATAATAATAACTAATTTATTATTGCCTCTAGGGCATATTTCCAACACAAATTGTCCGATTTCCACATGTAAGTTGTTGTTTGAGGTACATCATGCAATAAAAATACCCTATAATAATGAAATGGTCGAAAGGCTATTGTTTTCTATCGACGATGCCATATAATATGATTTTCAGTTTTAGACGAACGGAAATCTAAAGTGATAGAATAAGATGATGCGAAAATGATGCTAATGATGTATAATTCCTACATAAGGCGGAGCCATATACTGTTGCACAGAGTAGTGGCAAACTTTGAAATGAAGAAAATGATGTCGTAAGATGGCGACTACCCTATTTGAAAAATATTCCACTTCCTCGAGAAGATAAAATCTATAGTAATGAATTAAACGGTTTCGAGAAAAGGGTTGAAATTATATCATTTCCGCATATAAGTTGTTGCAGGAGCTACATATTGCTGTAGAGACAACTTCGGAAGCAAAAAATGAAGCGGGACTACTAGCATATGCCGATTTGTCTATTTAACCATTTTTTTTTCACATAAGAGAAAATATACCATGATGGACCGAAACAATACGAATAATATTACAAATTGTCCGACTTCCACATGTAAGTCATGGTGTGAGGTATATAATGCAACGATAACTACTCTTGAAAATTAAAATGATGGAAAGGCGAGTGGAATAGGTGAAGATGCTATATAAATAAGTTATCATTTTCACACGAAGTGAAAATCTAGAGTGATGAATCAAGAGGGTGCGAAAATGGTGCTAAAGATGTATGATTCCTATATAAGAGGAGCAACATACTGCTGCAGAGACTAATCCCGAAGCATGAAATGAATGAAATGTTGTTGTAATATGACTTCTATCCTGTTTGAAAAATGTTTCAGTTTACACGGTAGGGAAATTTACAGTAATGAATGAAAAGGTTATGAAAATGTCCTAAAATTATATCATTTGTACAAATAAGTTTTTGGAGGAGCTACATACTGCTGCAGAGACAAGTTTGACAACAACAAAGGAAGCAGGACTGATAGCATATGTCGATTTTGCTATTTAAATAACTTTTCAGTTCCACAGAAGTGAAAAATATACCATGATGGTTCGAAATGGTACAAAACATATTATAAATTGTCTGATTTCGACATGTAAGTTGTTCTTTGAGGTACATAACGCAACAAAAACTTTCCAATTTGTCTATTTAAAGAACTTTTTATTTTCACATAAGAGAAAATATACCATGATGAACCGAAACAATACGAATAATATTACAAATTTTCCGATTTCCACTTGTAAGTCGTCGTGTGAGGTATATAATGCAACGATAACTACGCCTAAAGATTGAAATGATGGAAAGGCGAGTGGAATATGTCGAGATGCTATATAAATATGTTTTCATTTTCACATGAAGTGAAAATTTAGAGTGATGAATCAAGAGGGTATGAAAATGGTGCTAAAGATGTATGATTCCTATATAAGAGGAGCCACGTACTGCTGCAGAGACTAATCCCGAAGCATGAAATGAAGGAAAGGTTGTTGTAATATCACTTTTATCCTGTTTTAGCAATGTTTCAGTTTACAGGGTAGGGAAATTTTTAGTAATGAATGAAAAGGTTATGTAAATGTGTTAAAATTGTATCATTTGTACAAATAAGGTTTTGGAGGAGCTACATACTGCTGCAGAGATAACTTTGACATCAACAAATGAAGCAGGACTAATAGCATATGTTGATTTCTCAATTTAAGCAACTTTTCAGTTTCACAGAAGAGAAAGTATACCATGATGGATCGAAATGGTATAAAACATATTACAAATTGTCCGATTTCCACATATAAGTTATTGTTTGAGGTAGATCATGCAATAAAACTACCCTATAATAATGAAATTGTTGAAAGGCTACTTTTATCTGTCAACGATGCCATATAATATAATTTTCAGTTTTAGACGAACGGAAATCTAAAGTGAAAGATTAAGATGATGCGAAAATGATGCAACTCATGTATAATTTCTACATAAGGCGGAGCCACATACTGCTGCACAGAGTAGTGGCAAACTATGAAATGAAGAAAATGATCTGGTAATATTGCGACTACCCTAGTTGAAAAATATTCCACTTCCCCGAGAAGATGAAATCTATAGTAATGAATAAAACGGTTACAAGAAAAGTGTTGAAATTATATCATTTCCGCATCTAAGTTGTTGAAGGAGCTACATATTGCTGTATAGACAACTTCAGAAGCAAGAAATAAAGCGGGACTACTAGCATATGTCGATTTGTCTAATTAAATAATTTTTTATTTTTACATAAGAGAAAATATACCATGATGGACCGAAACAATACGAATAAAATTACAAATTGTCCGATTTCCACATGTAAGTCATTGTGTGAGGTATATAATGCAATGGTAACTACTCTTGAAAATTGAAATGATGGAAAGGCGAGTGGAATATGTTGAGATGCTATATAAATAAGTTTTCATTTTCACATGAAGTGAAAATCTAGAGTGATGAATCAAGAGGGTGCGAAAATGGTTCTAAAGATGTATGATTCCTATATAAGAGGAGCAACATACTGCTGCAGAGGCTAATCCCGAAGCATGAAATGAATGAAATGTTGTTGTAATATGACTTCTATCCTGTTTGAAAAATGTTTCAGTTTACACGGTAGGGAAATTTACAGTAATGAATGAAAAGGTTATGAAAATGCCCTAAAATTATATCATTTGTACAAATAAGTTTTTGGAGGAGCTACATACTGCTGCAGAGACAAGTTTGACAGCAACAAATGAAGCAGGACTGATAGCATATGTCGATTTCGCTCTTTAAATAACTTTTCTGTTTCACAGAAGTGAAAAATATACCATGATGGTTCGAATGGTACAAAACATATTATAAATTGTCTGATTTCGACATGTAAGTTGTTGTTTGAGGTACATAAGGCAACAAAAAACTTTCCAATTTGTCTATTTAAAGAACTTTTTATTTTCACATCAGAGAAAATATACCATGATGAACCGAAAAATACGAATAATATTACAAATTTTCCGATTTCCACTTGTAAGTCGTCGTGTGAGGTATATAATGCAACGATAACTACGCCTAAAGATTGAAATGATGGAAAGGCGAGTGGAATATGTCGAGATGCTATATAAATTTGTTTTCATTTTATCATGAAGTGAAAATTTAGAGTGATGAATCAAGAGGGTATGAAAATGGTGCTACAGATGTATGATTCCTATATAAGAGGAGCCACGTACTGCTGCAGAGACTAATCCCGAAGCATGAAATGAAGGAAAGGTTGTTGTAATATCACTTTTATCCTGTTTTAGCAATGTTTCAGTTTACAGGGTAGGGAAATTTTTAGTAATGAATGAAAAGGTTATGTAAATGTGTTAAAATTGTATCATTTGTACAAATAAGGTTTGGGAGGAGCTACATACTGCTGCAGAGATAACTTTGACATCAACAAATGAAGCAGGACTAATAGCATATGTTGATTTCTCAATTTAAGAAATTTTCAGTTTCACAGAAGAGAAAGTATACCATGATGGATCGAAATGGTATAAAACATATTACAAATTGTCCAATTTCCACATATAAGTTGTTGTTTGAGGTAGATCATGCAATAAAACTACCCTATAATAATGAAATTGTTGAAAGGCTACTTTTATCTGTCAACGATGCCATATAATATAATTTTCAGTTTTAGACGAACGGAAATCTAAAGTGAAAGATTAAGATGATGCGAAAATGATGCAACTCATGTATAATTTCTACATAAGGCGGAGCCACATACTGCTGCACAGAGTAGTGGCAAACTATGAAATGAAGAAAATGATCTGGTAATATTGCGACTACCCTAGTTGAAAAATATTCCACTTCCCCGAGAAGATAAAATCTATAGTAATGAATAAAACGGTTACAAGAAAAGTGTTGAAATTATATCATTTCCGCATCTCCTTTGATGACCAGCAACTGGTTTAAAGTCAGGATCGGTTTTAATCTTGTGCTGACATAGAGTAGGACTAATACCCTTAAGATCATCAAGAGTATATGTAATAGCAGCGCGGTGCTTCCTCAGAGTTTTTAGTAACTTCTTCTCTTCGCGCTCTGAGAGGAGAGCACTAATAATGACAGGATATATCTCCTTCTCATCAAGATAGGCATACTTAAGAGTATCAGGGAACTGTTTAAGCTCGAACACAGGATCACCCTTTGGTGGGGGAGGATCCCCAAGCAGTTCAACAGGCAGATTATTCTTGAGAATAGGATATTCTTCTAAGACAATTTTATCTATCTCATCTCTCTCCTCCATATGCATATCATTTTCATGCTCAAGCATATATTTCTCTAAAGGATCCGTAGGAGGTACGGCAATAGAGGCAAGAGCGATGATTTCATCTCTACCAGACGACTCTCTTTCATGGGTTTGTCTTCCAAACTTGGAGAAGTGAAATTCATGAGACACACCCTAGAAACTTACTTTCACAGTCTGCTTAATCCAATCAATGTGAGCACTGACAGTGTTGAGAAAGGGTCTACTAAATATGACGGGACAAAAGCTATCTTGTGCAGTACCAAGGACGAGGAAATCAGTAGGATATTTCGTCTTACCACACAGGACTTCTACGTCTCTCACAATTCCCAGAGGGCAGATAGTGTCTCTATTAGCTAGCGTAATAGTGACATCAATGGGTCCTAACTCAGCAGGTGCAATCTCATCTTTGATTTCATCATATAGAGAACGGGGTATTGCACTAACACTAGCTCCCATATCACATAAACCATGGTAACAATGATCTCCTATCTTAACAGAAACAACAGGCAGTCCAACTACAGGTCCGTGTTTATCTTTTGCGTGAGGTTTAGCAATTCTAGCGGAGTCCTCACAGAATTTGATAACATGCCCATCTATGTCTTCGGCTAAGAGATATTTGATAATAGCAACACTAGGTTCAACTCTAATCTCCTCAGGAGGTGCAAGTGGTCTAATGTAACCCCTACGTATCACAGTTGGAGCTTTAGAATAATCCTTTATCCTAGCAGGGTATGGTGGTTTCTCAGTGTAAGCACAAGGAACAACAGGATCACTAAAAGCAATGACTTTCTCCTCAACTAGATTGGTTTTGGCTATGTTGCTTTCTACAGGAGGATGATATTTAAACCACTTCTCTTTGGGAAGATCAACTTGAGCAGCAAAAGATTCAGATAGAGAAGCTACTATCTTAGAGTCAAGTCCATACTTAGCGCTAAAATCTCTAGAAGTGTTTGTCTCAACAAAAGATTTAACACAATCAAACTGGAAATTCATACCAGACTCCTTACCTTCCTCCAGCTCCCAATCTTCAGAGTCGCGTTTGATTCTCTCCAATAAATTCCACTTGTGATCAATATCCTTCTTCATAAAAGAACTAACACAAGAAGTGTCGAGCATGGTACGATCTTCATGAGAAAGCCGAGCATAAAAGTTTTGAGTGATGATTTCTCTCGAGAGCTCATGATTGGGGCATGAATATAGCATTTATTTAAGCCTCCCCCAAGCTTGAGCTATGCTTTCCCTGTCACGAGGCCAAAAGTTATAAATAAAGTTCTGATCACGATGTACTAAATGCATAGGATAGAACTTTTGATGAAATTCCAATTTCAACCGATTGTAGCCCCATGATCCAGTATCATCACATAGTCTATACCATGTCAACGGATTATCCTTCAAAGATAAAGGAAAGACTTTCTTCTTTACCTCATCCTCGGGCAAACCTGCATGCTTAAATAAACCACAAACTTCATCTACATAGATTAGATGCAAGTTTGGATGTGAAGATCCATCTCCTGTGAAAGGATTAGCCAGCAGTTTCTCAAGCATACCCGAAGGAATTTCATAAAAGATATTTTCAGTAGGTACCTCAGGTTGAGGAGAAACTCCTCGTGCTTCCGTTCGTGGTGAAGATACCCCGAACAAACTCCTCAAAGGAACAATTTCCATAGTGACAAGTGACAATAAATTTCAGCACAGTATAAAAATGTTTCCTTACCAATTTCCACTTACCAAAGGCACTTCACTCCCCAACAACGGCGCCAGAAAAGAGTCTTGATGACCCACAAGTATAGGGGATCAATCGTAGTCCTTCGATAAATAAGAGTGTCGAACCCAACAAGGAGTAGAAGGCTCTGATAAACGGATTTCAGGAAGGTAATAACTGCAAGCACTGAAAGTAGCGGTAACAAGTGATTGTGTAGCGAGGTGAAACGTAGCAAGCAAAGAGTAACAAGTAACAAGTAGTAGCAACGGTGCAGCAAGTGGCCCAATCCCTTTTGTATCAAGGGACAAGCCTGAAAAAAGTCTTATAGGAGGAAAAACGCTCCCGAGGACACACGGGAATTTCTGTCATGCTAGTTTCATCATGTTCATATGATTCGCGTTCGCTACTTTGATAGTTTGATATGTGGGTGGACCAGCACTTGGGTACTGCCCTTACTTGGACAAACATCCCACTTATGATTAACCTCTCTCGCAAGCATCCGCAACTACAAAAGAAGAATTAAGACAAAGTCTAACCATAGCATTAAACTAGTGGATCCAAATCAGACCCTCACGAAGCAACACATAGACTGGGGTTTAAGTTTCTGTCACTCCAGCAACCCATCATCTACTTACTACTTCCCAATGCCTTCCTCTAGGCCCAAATATGGTGAAGTGTTATGTAGTCGACGTTCACATAACACCACTAGAGGAAAAAACATACAACCTATCAAAATACCGAACGAATATCAAATTCACATGACTATTATTAACATGACTTATCCCATGTCCTCAGGAACAAAAGTAACTACTCACAAGACATAATCATAATCATGACCAGAGGTGTAATGAATAGCATCAAGGATCTGAACATAAACTCTTCCACCAAGTAATCCAACTAGCATCAACTACAAAGAGTAATCAACACTACTAGCAACCTTACAAGTACCAATCAGAGTTGCGAGACGAAGATTGGTTACAAGAGATGAACTAGGGATTGGAGAGCAGTTGGTGCTGATGAAGATGTTGATGAAGATGCCTCCCCTCCAACGAGAGGAGTGTTGGTGATGACGACGACGACGGTTTCCACCTCCGGGAGGGAAGTTTCCCCGGCAGGATCGTCCTGCCGGAGCTCTAGATTGGATCTACTCAAGTTCCGCCTCGTGGTGGCGGCGAAACCACAAAAAAGCTCCCGATTGATTTTTTCCAGACCAAAACCCTTCATATAGCAAAAGGGGGGAGCTAGTGGGCCGCCAGGCAGCCCACAAGCTTGCCCTGCGCCACCAGGGGGGTGGTGGCGGAGTGGGGGCTTGTGGAGCCCTGGTGGCCCCCCTCCGACAGTTCTTTCGCCCAGGATTTTTTATATAATTCAGAAAAAATCCACGTAACTTTTCAGGGCATTTGGAGATGTGCAGAATAGTGGACTAGGTTTTGCTCCTTTTCCAGTCCAGAATTCTAGCTGCGTGAATTCTCCCTCCTCAAATAAACCTTGCAAAATAAGAGAGAAAAGGCATAAATATGGTACCACAAGTAATATGACAGCCCAAAAGGCATTAAATATCAACATGACAGCATGATGCAAAATGGACGTATCACTTACTGCTGCAGAGACAACTTTGACCTCAACAAATGAAGCACGACTAATAGCATATGTCGATTTCGCTATTTAAGCAACTTTTCAGTTTCAAAGAAGAAAAAATATACCATGATGGATCGAAATGGTACAAAAATATTACAAATTGTTGGGGAACGTCGCATGGGAAACAAAAATTTTCCTACGCGCACGAAGACCTCTCATGGTGATGGCCATCTACGAGAGGGGATTTCCGATCTACGTACCCTTGTAGATCGCACAGCAGAAGCGTTAGTGAACGCGGTTGATGTAGTGGAACGTCCTCACGTCCCTCGATCCGCCCCGCGAACCGTCCCACGAACCGTCCCGCGATCCGCCTCGCGAACCGTCCCACGAACCGTCCCGCGATCCGTCCCACGATCTAGTGCCGAACGGACGGCACCTCCGCGTTCAGCACACGTACAGCTCGACGATGATCTCGGCCTTCTTGATCCAGCAAGAGAGACGGAGAGGTAGATGAGTTCTCCAGCAGCGTGACGGCGCTCCGGAGGTTGGTGGTGATCTAATCTCAGCAGGGCTCCGCCCGAGCTCCGCAGAAACGCGATCTAGAGGAAAAACCGTGGAGGTATGTGGTCGGGATGCCGTGGCAAAAGTTTTCTCAAATCAGCCCTAATACCTCAGTATATATAGGAGGGAGGGGGAGGGAAGAGGCAGCCTCAAACCCTCAAGGTTTGGCCGAAATTGGAGGTGGAGGAGTCCTACTCCAATCCTACTTGGAGTAGGATTCCACCTTCCCACTTGGAAACTCTTTCCACCTTGTGTTTTTTCCTTCTCAAACCTTATGGGCCTTAGTGGGAACTTATTCCAGCCCACTAGGGGCTGGTTTATCTCTTCCCATAGCCCATGAGACCCCTTGGGGCCTGACACCCCTCCCGATGGTCCTCGGCACCCCTCCCGGCACTCCCGGTACACTACCGATGAGCCCGAAACTTTTCCGGTGTCCAAAACAGGACTTCCTATATATCAATCTTTACCTCCGGACCATTCCGGAGCTCCTCGTGACGTCCTGGATCTCATCCGGGACTCCGGAAAACATTCGGTAACCAACCATATAACTCAAATACGCATAAAACAACGTCGAACCTTAAGTGTGCAGACCCTGCGGGTTCGAGAACTATGTAGACATGATCCGAGAGACTCCTCGGTCAATATACAATAGAGGGACCTGGAAACCCATATTGGATCCTACATATTCTACGAAGATCGTATCGTTTGAACCTAAGTGCCAAGGATTCATATAATCCCGTATGTCATTCCCTTTGTCCTTCGGTATGTTACTTGCCCGAGATTCGATCGTCAGTATCCGGATACCTATTTCAATCTCGTTTACCGGCAAGTCTCGTTACTCGTTCCGTAATACAAGATCCCGCAACTTACACTAAGTCACATTGCTTGCAAGGCTTGTGTGTGATGTTGTATTACGAGTGGGCCCCGAGATACCTCTCCGTCACACGGAGTGATAAATCCCAGTCTCGATCCATACTAACTCAACTAACACCTTCGGAGATACCTGTAGAGCATCTTTATAGTCACCCAGTTACGTTGCGACGTTTGATACACACAAAGCATTCCTCCGGTGTCAGTGAGTTATATGATCTCATGGTCATAGGAACAAATACTTGACACGCAGAAAACAGTAGCAACAAAATGACACGATCAACATGCTACGTCTATTAGTTTGGGTCTAGTCCATCACATGATTCTCCTAATGACGTGATCCCGTTATCAAGTGACAACACTTGCCTATGGTCAGGATATCTTGACCATCTTTGATCAACGAGCTAGTCAACTAGAGGCTTACTAGGGACAGTGTTTTGTCTATGTATCCACACATGCACTGTGTTTCCAATCAATACAATTATAGCATGGATAATAAACGATTATCATGAACAAAGAAATATAATAATAACTAATTTATTATTGCCTCCCACTTGCACTAGAGTCAATAATCTAGTTCACATCACCATGTGATTCCAACGAATCCAACACCCATATAGTTATGGGGTATGATCACGTCTTGCTCATGAGAGAGGTTTTAGTCAACGGTTCTGAAATTTTCAGATCCGTGTGTTCTTTACAAATCTTTATGTCACCTTATAGATGCTGCTACTATGTGCTATTCGGAAATACTCCAAATATCTACTCTACTATACGAATCCGTTTCACTACTCATAGTTATTCGGATTAGTGTCAAAGCTTACATCGACGTAACCCTTTACGACGAACTCTTTAACCACCTCCATAATCGAGAAAAATTCCTTAGTCCATCAGTTACTAAGGATAAATTTTGACTGCTGCTAGTGATTCAATCATGGATCACTCTCTGTACCTCTCAACAGACTTGCTGCAAGGCACACATCAGGTGCGGTACTCAGCATGGCATACTTTAGAGTCTACGGCTAAGGCATAGAAGACGACCTTCATCTATTCTCTTTATTCTGCCGTGGTCGGGTTTTGAGTCTTACTCAAATTCACACCTCACAACGCAACCAAGAACTCCTTCTTTGCTGATCTATTTTGAACTCCTTCAAAACTTGTCAAGGCATGCATCTTGTTGAAACTTCCATTAACCGCTTTCAATCTATCTCCATAGATCTTTGATGCTCAATGTTCAAGTAGTTCAATCCAGGTATTCCTTTGAAAACTCCTTTCAAACAACCTTGTATGCTTTACAGAAATTCTACATTTCTTCTGATCCACAATATGTCAACCACATATACTTATCAGAAATTCTATAGTGCTGCCACTCACTTCTTTGTAAATACAAGTTTCTCATAAACCTTGTACAAACCCAAAATCCTTGATGATCTCATCCAAGTGTATATTCCAACTCCGAGATGCTTGCACCAGTCCATTTAAGGATCGCTGGAGCTTGCATACTTGCTAGTATCTTTAGGATCGACAAAACCTCATGGTTGTATCTCATACAATGTTTGCTCAAGGAAACCGTCTAGGAAACAATGTTTTGACATCCTACATGCAATATTTCATAAATAATGCAGCAACTACTAACATAATTCTAACAGACTTTCAGCATCGCTACGAGTGAGAAAGTCTCATCATAGTCAACTGTTTGATCTTGTCGGAAACATCTTTGCGACAAGTCGAGCTTTTCTTAATAGTGACTTGTCACTATCATCGTCTGTCTTCCTTTTAAAGATCCATCCTTACTCAATAGTCCTATGACCATCAAGTAGTTCTTCCAAAGTCTACACTTTGTTTTCAAACATGGATCCTCTCTCGGATTTGGTGGCTTCCAGCCATTTGTCGGAATCTGGTCCCACCATTGCTTTCTCCATAACTCGTAGGTTCACTGTTGCTCAACAACATGACCTCCAAGACAGGGTTACCGTACCACTCTGTAGTAGTACGCGACCTTGTCAACCTACGAGGCTTGTAGTAACTTGATCCGATGCTCGATGATCACCATCATCAGCTTTCACTTTAATTGGTGTAGGCGCCACAGGAACAACTTCCTGCGCCCTGCTACACACTGGTCGAAGTGATGGTTCAATAACCTCATCAAGTTCTACCACCCTCCCACTCAATTCTTTCGAGAGAAACCTTTCCTCGAGAAAGGATCCGTTTCTAGAAACAAACACTTTGCTTTCGGATCTGAGATAGGAGATGTACCCAACTGTTTTTGATATCCTATGAAGATGCATTTATCCGCTTTGGGTTCGAGCTTATCAGACTGAAACTTTTTCACATAAGTGTCGAAACCCCAAACTTTCAAGAAATGACAGTTTGGATTTCTCTAAACCTCAGTCTATACTATGTCATCTCAATGGAAATACGTGGTGCCCTATTTAAAGTGAATGCGGTTGTCTCTAATGCTTAACCCATAAACGATAGTGGTAATTCGATAAGAGACATCATAACATGCACCATACCAAATAGTGTGTGGCTATGACGTTCAGACACATCATCACACTATGATGTTCTAGGTGGCATGAACTGCGAAACAATTTCCACATTGTCTTAACTGCGTACCAAAACTCGTAACTCAGATATTCATTTCTATGATCATATCGTAGACAGTTTAACCTCTTGTTACGACGAACTTCACTCCGAAACAGAATTGAACTTTTCAATATTTCAGACTTGTGATTCATTAAGCAAATACTCTAGTATCTACTCAAATCGTCATTGAAGTGAGAACATAATGATATCCACTGCGTGCCTGAGCACCGATTGGACTGCATACATCAAAATGCATCACTTCCAACAAGTTACTATCTTATTTCATCTCAATGAAAACAAGGCCTTGCTCATGTGGTATGATTTGCATGTCACTAGTGATTCAAAATCAAGTGAGTACAAAGATCCATCAGCATGGAGCCTCTTCATGCATTTTATACCAACATGACTCAAGCGGCAGTGCCACAAGTAAGTGGTACTATCATCATTACCTCGTATCTTTTGGCACCAATATCATGAACATGTGTAACACTACGATCGAGATTCAATAAACCATTGAAGGTGATTATTCTAGAAAATAGAGTAACCATTATTCTCTGTAAATGAATAATCGTATTGCAATAAACACGATCCAATCATGTTCATGCTTAACGCAAGTACCAAATAACAATTATTTAGGTTTAACACCAATCCCGATGGTAGAGGGAGCGTGTGACGTTTGATCATATCAACCTTGGAAACACTTCCAACACGTATCGTCACCTCGTCTTTAGCTAGTCTCCATTTATGCCGTAGCTTTCATTTCATGTTACTAATCACTTAGGAACCGAACCGGTATCCAATACCCTCATGCTACTAGGAGTACTAGTAAAGTACACATCAACATCATGTATGTCAAATATACTTCTTTCGACTTTTGCTAGCCTTCTTATCTACCAAGTATCTAGAGTTGCTCTACCTTAGTGACTGTTCCCCTAATTACAGAAGCACTTAGTCTCGGGTTTGGGTTTAATCTTGGGTCTCTTCATTAGTGCGGCAACTGTTTTGCCGTTTCACGAAGTATCCCTTCTAGCCCTTGCCTTTCTTGAAACTTAGTGGTTTTACAAACCATCAACTATTGATGCTCCTTCTTGATTTCTACTTTCAAAGTGTCAAACATCGCGAATCGCTCAAGGATCATTGTATCTATCCTTGATATGTTATAGTTCATCACGAAGCTCTCACAGCTTGGTGGCAGTGACTTTGGAGAACCATCACTATCTCATCTGGAAGATTAACTCCCACTTGATTCAAGTGATTGTCGTACTCAGACAATCTGAGCACACGCTCAACGATTGAGCTTTCCTCCTTTACTTTGTGGACAAAGAATCTTGTCGGAGGTCTCGTACCTCTCAACAAGGGCACGAGCATGAAATCACAATTTCATCTCTTTAGAACATCATTTATGTTCCGCGACGTTTCAAAACGTCTTCGGTGCCTTGCTTCTAAGCCATTAAGTATTTTGCACTGAACTATCGTGTAGTCATCAGAAACGTGTATGTCAGATGTTCACAGCATCAGCAGACGACGCTCGAGGTGCAGCACACCGAGTGGTGCATTAAGGACATAAGCCTTCTGCGCAGCAATGAGGACAATCCTCTTCAAAGTTTGCTACTATCAACTTTCAACTAAATTTTCTCTAGGAACATATAAAAACAGTAGAGCTATAGCGCAAGCTACATCGTAATTCACAAAGACCATTAGACTATGTTCATGAAAATTAGTTCAATTAATCATATTACTTAAGAACTCCCACTCAAGAAGTACATCTCTCTAGTCATTTGAGTGGTACATGATCCAAATCCACTATCTCAAGTCCGATCATCACGTGAGTCGAGAATAGTTTCAGTGGTAAGCATCTCTATGCTAATCATATCAACTATACGATTCATGCTCGACCTTTCGGTCTCATGTGTTCCGAGGCCATGTCTGCACATGCTAGGCTCGTCAAGCTTAACCCGAGTGTTCTACGTGTGCAACTGTTTTGCACCCGTTGTATGTGAACGTTGAGTCTATCACACCCGATCATCACGTGGTGTCTCGAAACGAAGAACTGTCGCAACGGTGCACAGTCAGGGAGAACACAATTTCGTCTTCAAATTTTAGTGAGAGATCACCTCATAATGGTACCGTCGTTCTAAGCAAGATAAGGTGCAAAAGGATTAACATCACATGCAATTCATAAGTGACATGATATGGCCATCATCATGCGCTTCTTGATCCCCATGACCAAAGCACCGGCACGATCTTCTTGTCACCGGCGTCACACCATGATCTCCATCATCATGATCTCCATCAACGTGTCGCCATCGGGGTTGTCGTGCTACTCATGCTATTACTACTAAAGCTACGTCCTAGCAATATAGTAAACGCATCTGCAAGCACAAACGTTAGTTTAAAGACAACCCTATGGCTCCTGTCGGTTGTCGTACCATCGACGTGCAAGTCGATATTAACTATTACAACATGATCATCTCATACATCCAATATATCACATCACATCGTTGGCCATATCACATCACAAGCATACCCTGCAAAAACAAGTTAGACGTCCTCTAATTTTGTTGTTGCATGCTTTACGTGGTGACCATGGGTATCTAGTAGGATCGCATCTGACTTACGTAAACACCACAACGGAGATATATGAATTGCTATTTAACCTCATCCAAGGACTTCCTCAGTCAATTCTGATTCAACTAAAGTTGGAGAAACTGACACCCGCCAGTCATCTTTGAGCAACGGAGTTACTCGTAGCGATGAAACCAGACTCTCGTAAGCGTACGAGTAATGTCGGTCCGAGCCGCTTCGATCCAACAATACCACGGAATCAAGAAAAGACTAAGGAGGGCAGCAAAACGCACATCACCGTCCACAAAAACTTTTGTGTTCTACTCGAGAAGACATCTACGCATGAACCTAGCTCTGATACCACTGTTGGGGAACGTCGCATGGGAAACAAAAATTTTCCTACGCGCACGAAGACCTATCATGGTGATGTCCATCTACGAGAGGGGATTTCCGATCTACGTACCCTTGTAGATCGCACAGCAGGAGCGTTAGTGAACGCGGTTGATGTAGTGGAACGTCCTCACGTCCCTCGATCCGTCCCGCGAACCGTCCCACGAACCGTCCCGCGATCCGTCCCACGATCTAGTGCCGAACGGACGGCACCTCCGCGTTCAGCACACGTATAGCTCGACGATGATCTCGGCCTTCTTGATCCGGCAAGAGAGACGGAGAGGTAGATGAGTTCTCCGGCAGTGTGACGACGCTCCGGAGGTTAGTTGTGATCTAATCTCAGCAGGGCTCCGCCCGAGCTCCGCAGAAACGCGATCTAGAGGAAAAACCTTGGAGGTATGTGGTCGGGCTGCCGTGGCAAAAGTTGTCTCAAATCAGCCCTAATACCTCAGTATATATAGGAGGGAGGGGGAGGGAATAGGCAGCCTCAAACCCTCAAGGTTTGGCCGAAATTGGAGGAGGAGGAGTCCTACTCCAATCCTACTTGGAGTAGGATTCCACCTTCCCACTTGGAAACTCTTTCCACCTTGTGTTTTTTCCTTCTCAAACCTTATGGGCCTTAGTGGGAACTTATTCCAGCCCATTAGGGGCTGGTTTATCTCTTCCCATAGCCCATGAGACCCCTTGGGGCGTGACACCCCTCCCGATGGTCCCCGGCACCCCTCCCGGCACTCCCGGTACACTACCGATGAGCCCGAAACTTTTCCGGTGACCAAAACAGGACTTCCTATATATCAATCTTTACCTCCGGACCATTCCGGAGCTCCTCGTGACGTCCTGGATCTCATCCGGGACTCCGAACAACATTCGGTAACCAACCATATAACTCAAATACGCATAAAACAACGTCGAACCTTAAGTGTGCAGACCCTGCGGGTTCGAGAACTATGTAGACATGACCCGAGAGACTCCTCGGTCAATATCCAATAGCCGGACCTGGATGCCCATATTGGATCCTACATATTCTACGAAGATCGTATCGTTTGAACCTAAGTGCCAAGGATTCATATAATCCCGTATGTCATTCCCTTTGTCCTTCGGTATGTTACTTGCCCGAGATTCGATCGTCAGTATCCGCATACCTATTTCAATCTCGTTTACCGGCAAGTCTCTTTACTCGTTCCGTAATACAAGATCCCGCAACTTACACTAAGTCACATTGCTTGCAAGGCTTGTGTGTGATGTTGTATTACGAGTGGGCCCCGAGATACCTCTCCGTCACACGGAGTGACAAATCCTAGTCTCGATCCATACTAACTCAACTAACACCTTCGGAGATACCTGTAGAGCATCTTTATAGTCACCCAGTTACGTTGCGACGTTTGATACACACAAAGCATTCCTCCGATGTTTGTGAGTTATATGATCTCATGGTCATAGGAACAAATACTTGGCACGCAGAAAACAGTAGCAATAAAATGACACGATCAACATGCTACGTCTATTAGTTTGGGTCTAGTCCATCACATGATTCTCCTAATGATGTGATCCCGTTATCAAGTGACAACACTTGCCTATGGTCAGAAAATCTTGACCATCTTTGATCAACGAGCTAGTCAACTAGAGGCTTACTAGGGACAGTGTTTTGTCTATGTATCCACACATGCACTGTGTTTCCAATCAATACAATTATAGCATGGATAATAAACGATTATCATGAACAAAGAAATATAATAATAAATAATTTATTATTGCCTCTAGGGCATATTTCCAACACAAATTGTCCGATTTCCACATGTAAGTTGTTGTTTGAGGTACATCATGCAATAAAAATACCCTATAATAATGAAATGGTCGAAAGGCTATTGTTTTCTATCGACGATGCCATATAATATGATTTTCAGTTTTAGATGAACGGAAATCTAAAGTGATAGAATAAGATGATGCGAAAATGATGCTAATGATGTATAATTCCTACATAAGGCGGAGCCATATACTGTTGCACAGAGTAGTGGCAAACTTTGAAATGAAGAAAATGATGTCGTAAGATGGCGACTACCCTATTTGAAAAATATTCCACTTCCTCGAGAAGATAAAATCTATAGTAATGAATTAAACGGTTTCGAGAAAAGGGTTGAAATTATATCATTTCCGCATATAAGTTGTTGTAGGAGCTACATATTGCTGTAGAGACAACTTTGGAAGCAAGAAATGAAGCGGGACTACTAGCATATGCCGATTTGTCTATTTAATCAAATTTTTTTCACATAAGAGAAAATATACCATGATGGACCGAAACAATACGAATAATATTACAAATTGTCCGACTTCCACATGTAAGTCATGGTGTGAGGTATATAATGCAACGACAACTACTCTTGAAAATTAAAATGATGGAAAGGCGAGTGGAATATGTCGAGATGCTATATAAATAAGTTATCATTTTCACATGAAGTGAAAATCTAGAGTGATGAATCAAGAGGGTGTGAAAATGGTGCTAAAGATGTATGATTCCTATATAAGAGGAGCAACATACTGCTGCAGAGACTAATCCCGAAGCATGAAATGAATGAAATGTTGTTGTAATATGACTTCTATCCTGTTTGAAAAATGTTTCAGTTTACACGGTAGGGAAATTTACAGTAATGAATGAAAAGGTTATGAAAATGTCCTAAAATTATATCATTTGTACAAATAAGTTTTTGGAGGAGCTACATACTGCTGCAGAGACAAGTTTGACAGCAACAAATGAAGCAGGACTGATAGCATATGTCGATTTCGCTCTTTAAATAACTTTTCAGTTTCACAGAAGTGAAAAATATACCATGATGGTCCGAAATGGTACAAAACATATTATAAATTGTGTGATTTCGACATGTAAGTTGTTGTTTGAGGTACATAATGCAACAAAAAACTTTCCAATTTGTCTATTTAAAGAACTTTTTATTTTCACATAGGAGAAAATATACCATGATGAACCGAAACAATACGAATAATATTACAAATTTTCCGATTTCCACTTGTAAGTCGTCGTGTGAGGTATATAATGCAACGATAACTACGCCTAAAGATTGAAATGATGGAAAGGCGAGTGAAATATGTCGAGATGCTATATAAATATGTTTTCATTTTCACATGAAGTGAAAATTTAGAGTGATGAATCAGGAGGGTATGAAAATGGTGCTAAAGATGTATGATTCCTATATAAGAGGAGCCACGTACTGCTGCAGAGACTAATCCCGAAGCATGAAATGAAGGAAAGGTTGTTGTAATATCACTTTTATCCTGTTTTAGCAATGTTTCAGTTTACAGGGTAGGGAAATTTTTAGTAATGAATGTCAAGGTTATGTAAATGTGTTAAAATTGTATCATTTGTATAAATAAGGTTTTGGAGGAGCTACATACTGCTGCAGAGATAACTTTGACATCAACAAATGAAGCAGGACTAATAGCATATGTTGATTTCTCAATTTAAGCAACTTTTCAGTTTCACAGAAGAGAAAGTATACCATGATGGATCGAAATGGTATAAAACATATTACAAATTGTCCGATTTCCACATATAAGTTGTTGTTTGAGGTAGATCGTGCAATAGAACTACCCTATAATAATGAATTTGTTGAAAGGCTACTTTTATCTGTCAACGATGCCATATAATATAATTTTCAGTTTTAGACGAACGGAAATCTAAAGTGAAAGATTAAGATGATGCGAAAATGATGCAACGCATGTATAATTTCTACATAAGGCGGAGCCACATAGTGCTGCACAGAGTAGTGGCAAACTATGAAATGAAGAAAATGATCTCGTAACATTGCGACTACCCTAGTTGAAAAATATTCCACTTCCCCGAGAAGATAAAATCTATAGTAATGAATAAAACGGTTACAAGAAAAGTGTTGAAATTATATCATTTCCGCATCTAAGTTGTTGAAGGAGCTACATATTGCTGTAGAGACAACTTCAGAAGCAAGAAATGAAGCGGGACTACTAGCATATGTCGATTTTTCTAATTAAATAATTTTTTATTTTTGCACAAGAGAAAATATACCATGATGGACCGAAACAATACGAATAAAATTACAAATTGTCCGATTTCCACATGTAAGTCATTGTGTGAGGTATATAATGCAATGGTAACTACTCTTGAAAATTGAAATGATGGAAAGGCGATTGGAATATGTTGAGATGCTATATAAATAAGTTTTCATTTTCACATGAAATGAAAATCTAGAGTGATGAATCAAGAGGGTGCGAAAATGGTTCTAAAGATGTATGATCCCGATATAAGAGGAGCCACATACTGCTGCAGAGACTAATCCCGAAGCATAAAATGAAGAAAGGTTGTTGTAATATGACTTCTACCCTGATTGAAAAATGTTTCAGTTTACACGGTAGGGAAATTTACAGTAATAAATGAAAAGGTAAATAAAATATGCTAAAATAATATCATTTGTACAAATAAGTTTTTGGAGGAGCTACATACTGCTGCAGAGACAACTTTGACAACAACAAATGAAGCAGGACTAATAGCATATGTCGATTTCGCTATTTAAACAACTTTGCAGCTTCATAGAAGTGAAAAATATACCATGATGGTTCGAAATGGTACTAAACATATATTACAAATTGTCCAATTTCCACATGTAAGTCATGGTGTGAGGTATATAATGCAACGACAACTACTCTTGAAAATTAAAATGATGGAAAGGCGAGTGGAATATGTCGAGATGCTATATAAATAAGTTATCATTTTCACATGAAGTGAAAATCTAGAGTGATGAATCAAGAGGGTGTGAAAATGGTGCTAAAGATGTATGATTCCTATATAATAGGAGCAACATACTGCTGCAGAGACTAATCCCGAAGCATGAAATGAATGAAATGTTGTTGTAATATGACTTCTATCCTGTTTGAAAAATGTTTCAGTTTACACGGTAGGGAAATTTACAGTAATGAATGAAAAGGTTATGAAAATGTCCTAAAATTATATCATTTGTACAAATAAGTTTTTGGAGGAGCTACATACTGCTGCAGAGACAAGTTTGACAGCAACAAATGAAGCAGGACTGATAGCATATGTCGATTTCGCTCTTTAAATAACTTTTCAGTTTCACAGAAGTGAAAAATATACCATGATGGTCCGAAATGGTACAAAACATATTATAAATTGTGTGATTTCGACATGTAAGTTGTTGTTTGAGGTACATAATGCAACAAAAAACTTTCCAATTTGTCTATTTAAAGAACTTTTTATTTTCACATAGGAGAAAATATACCATGATGAACCGAAACAATACGAATAATATTACAAATTTTCCGATTTCCACTTGTAAGTCGTCGTGTGAGGTATATAATGCAACGATAACTACGCCTAAAGATTGAAATGATGGAAAGGCGAGTGAAATATGTCGAGATGCTATATAAATATGTTTTCATTTTCACATGAAGTGAAAATTTAGAGTGATGAATCAGGAGGGTATGAAAATGGTGCTAAAGATGTATGATTCCTATATAAGAGGAGCCACGTACTGCTGCAGAGACTAATCCCGAAGCATGAAATGAAGGAAAGGTTGTTGTAATATCACTTTTATCCTGTTTTAGCAATGTTTCAGTTTACAGGGTAGGGAAATTTTTAGTAATGAATGTCAAGGTTATGTAAATGTGTTAAAATTGTATCATTTGTATAAATAAGGTTTTGGAGGAGCTACATACTGCTGCAGAGATAACTTTGACATCAACAAATGAAGCAGGACTAATAGCATATGTTGATTTCTCAATTTAAGCAACTTTTCAGTTTCACAGAAGAGAAAGTATACCATGATGGATCGAAATGGTATAAAACATATTACAAATTGTCCGATTTCCACATATAAGTTGTTGTTTGAGGTAGATCGTGCAATAGAACTACCCTATAATAATGAATTTGTTGAAAGGCTACTTTTATCTGTCAACGATGCCATATAATATAATTTTCAGTTTTAGACGAACGGAAATCTAAAGTGAAAGATTAAGATGATGCGAAAATGATGCAACGCATGTATAATTTCTACATAAGGCGGAGCCACATAGTGCTGCACAGAGTAGTGGCAAACTATGAAATGAAGAAAATGATCTCGTAACATTGCGACTACCCTAGTTGAAAAATATTCCACTTCCCCGAGAAGATAAAATCTATAGTAATGAATAAAACGGTTACAAGAAAAGTGTTGAAATTATATCATTTCCGCAGCTAAGTTGTTGAAGGAGCTACATATTGCTGTAGAGACAACTTCAGAAGCAAGAAATGAAGCGGGACTACTAGCATATGTCGATTTTTCTAATTAAATAATTTTTTATTTTTGCACATGAGAAAATATACCATGATGGACCGAAACAATACGAATAAAATTACAAATTGTCCGATTTCCACATGTAAGTCATTGTGTGAGGTATATAATGCAATGGTAACTACTCTTGAAAATTGAAATGATGGAAAGGCGATTGGAATATGTTGAGATGCTATATAAATAAGTTTTCATTTTCACATGAAGTGAAAATCTAGAGTGATGAATCAAGAGGGTGCGAAAATGGTTCTAAAGATGTATGATCCCTATATAAGAGGAGCCACATACTGCTGCAGAGACTAATCCCGAAGCATAAAATGAAGGAAAGGTTGTTGTAATATGACTTCTACCCTGATTGAAAAATGTTTCAGTTTACACGGTAGGGAAATTTACAGTAATAAATGAAAAGGTAAATAAAATATGCTAAAATAATATCATTTGTACAAATAAGTTTTTGGAGGAGCTACATACTGCTGCAGAGACAACTTTGACAACAACAAATGAAGCAGGACTAATAGCATATGTCGATTTCGCTATTTAAACAACTTTGCAGCTTCATAGAAGTGATAAATATACCATGATGGTTCGAAATGGTACTAAACATATATTACAAATTGTCCAATTTCCACATGTAAGTCATGGTGTGAGGTATATAATGCAACGATAACTACTCTTGAAAATTAAAATGATGGAAAGGCGAGTGGAATATGTCGAGATGCTATATAAATAAGTTATCATTTTCACATGAAGTGAAAATCTAGAGTGATGAATCAAGAGGTGCAAAAATGGTGATAAAGATGTATGATTCCTATATAAGAGGAGCAACATACTGCTGCAGAGACTAATCCCGAAGCATGAAATGAATGAAATGTTGTTGTAATATGACTTCTATCCTGTTTGAAAAATGTTTCAGTTTACACGGTAGGGAAATTTTCAGTAATGAATGAAAATGTTATGAAAATGTCCTAAAATTATATCATTTGTACAAATAAGTTTTTGGAGGAGCTACATACTGCTGCAGAGACAAGTTTGACAGCAACAAATGAAGCAGGACTGATAGCATATGTCGATTTCGCTCTTTAAATAACTTTTCAGTTTCACAGAAGTGAAAAATATACCATGATGGTCCGAAATGGTACAAAACATATTATAAATTGTGTGATTTCGACATGTAAGTTGTTGTTTGAGGTACATAATGCAACAAAAAACTTTCCAATTTGTCTATTTAAAGAACTTTTTATTTTCACATAGGAGAAAATATACCATGATGAACCGAAACAATACGAATAATATTACAAATTTTCCGATTTCCACTTGTAAGTCGTCGTGTGAGGTATATAATGCAACGATAACTACGCCTAAAGATTGAAATGATGGAAAGGCGAGTGAAATATGTCGAGATGCTATATAAATATGTTTTCATTTTCACATGAAGTGAAAATTTAGAGTGATGAATCAGGAGGGTATGAAAATGGTGCTAAAGATGTATGATTCCTATATAAGAGGAGCCACGTACTGCTGCAGAGACTAATCCCGAAGCATGAAATGAAGGAAAGGTTGTTGTAATATCACTTTTATCCTGTTTTAGCAATGTTTCAGTTTACAGGGTAGGGAAATTTTTAGTAATGAATGTCAAGGTTATGTAAATGTGTTAAAATTGTATCATTTGTATAAATAAGGTTTTGGAGGAGCTACATACTGCTGCAGAGATAACTTTGACATCAACAAATGAAGCAGGACTAATAGCATATGTTGATTTCTCAATTTAAGCAACTTTTCAGTTTCACAGAAGAGAAAGTATACCATGATGGATCGAAATGGTATAAAACATATTACAAATTGTCCGATTTCCACATATAAGTTGTTGTTTGAGGTAGATCGTGCAATAGAACTACCCTATAATAATGAATTTGTTGAAAGGCTACTTTTATCTGTCAACGATGCCATATAATATAATTTTCAGTTTTAGACGAACGGAAATCTAAAGTGAAAGATTAAGATGATGCGAAAATGATGCAACGCATGTATAATTTCTACATAAGGCGGAGCCACATAGTGCTGCACAGAGTAGTGGCAAACTATGAAATGAAGAAAATGATCTCGTAACATTGCGACTACCCTAGTTGAAAAATATTCCACTTCCCCGAGAAGATAAAATCTATAGTAATGAATAAAACGGTTACAAGAAAAGTGTTGAAATTATATCATTTCCGCAGCTAAGTTGTTGAAGGAGCTACATATTGCTGTAGAGACAACTTCAGAAGCAAGAAATGAAGCGGGACTACTAGCATATGTCGATTTTTCTAATTAAATAATTTTTTATTTTTGCACAAGAGAAAATATACCATGATGGACCGAAACAATACGAATAAAATTACAAATTGTCCGATTTCCACATGTAAGTCATTGTGTGAGGTATATAATGCAATGGTAACTACTCTTGAAAATTGAAATGATGGAAAGGCGATTGGAATATGTTGAGATGCTATATAAATAAGTTTTCATTTTCACATGAAGTGAAAATCTAGAGTGATGAATCAAGAGGGTGCGAAAATGGTTCTAAAGATGTATGATCCCTATATAAGAGGAGCCACATACTGCTGCAGAGACTAATCCCGAAGCATAAAATGAAGGAAAGGTTGTTGTAATATGACTTCTACCCTGATTGAAAAATGTTTCAGTTTACACGGTAGGGAAATTTACAGTAATAAATGAAAAGGTAAATAAAATATGCTAAAATAATATCATTTGTGCAAATAAGTTTTTGGAGGAGCTACATACTGCTGCAGAGACAACTTTGACAACAACAAATGAAGCAGGACTAATAGCATATGTCGATTTCGCTATTTAAACAACTTTGCAGCTTCATAGAAGTGATAAATATACCATGATGGTTCGAAATGGTACTAAACATATATTACAAATTGTCCAATTTCCACATGTAAGTCATGGTGTGAGGTATATAATGCAACGATAACTACTCTTGAAAATTAAAATGATGGAAAGGCGAGTGGAATATGTCGAGATGCTATATAAATAAGTTATCATTTTCACATGAAGTGAAAATCTAGAGTGATGAATCAAGAGGTGCAAAAATGGTGATAAAGATGTATGATTCCTATATAAGAGGAGCAACATACTGCTGCAGAGACTAATCCCGAAGCATGAAATGAATGAAATGTTGTTGTAATATGACTTCTATCCTGTTTGAAAAATGTTTCAGTTTACACGGTAGGGAAATTTTCAGTAATGAATGAAAATGTTATGAAAATGTCCTAAAATTATATCATTTGTACAAATAAGTTTTTGGAGGAGCTACATACTGCTGCAGAGACAAGTTTGACAGCAACAAATGAAGCAGGACTGATAGCATATGTCGATTTCGCTCTTTAAATAACTTTTCAGTTTCACAGAAGTGAAAAATATACCATGATGGTCCGAAATGGTACAAAACATATTATAAATTGTGTGATTTCGACATGTAAGTTGTTGTTTGAGGTACATAATGCAACAAAAAACTTTCCAATTTGTCTATTTAAAGAACTTTTTATTTTCACATAGGAGAAAATATACCATGATGAACCGAAACAATACGAATAATATTACAAATTTTCCGATTTCCACTTGTAAGTCGTCGTGTGAGGTATATAATGCAACGATAACTACGCCTAAAGATTGAAATGATGGAAAGGCGAGTGAAATATGTCGAGATGCTATATAAATATGTTTTCATTTTCACATGAAGTGAAAATTTAGAGTGATGAATCAGGAGGGTATGAAAATGGTGCTAAAGATGTATGATTCCTATATAAGAGGAGCCACGTACTGCTGCAGAGACTAATCCCGAAGCATGAAATGAAGGAAAGGTTGTTGTAATATCACTTTTATCCTGTTTTAGCAATGTTTCAGTTTACAGGGTAGGGAAATTTTTAGTAATGAATGTCAAGGTTATGTAAATGTGTTAAAATTGTATCATTTGTATAAATAAGGTTTTGGAGGAGCTACATACTGCTGCAGAGATAACTTTGACATCAACAAATGAAGCAGGACTAATAGCATATGTTGATTTCTCAATTTAAGCAACTTTTCAGTTTCACAGAAGAGAAAGTATACCATGATGGATCGAAATGGTATAAAACATATTACAAATTGTCCGATTTCCACATATAAGTTGTTGTTTGAGGTAGATCGTGCAATAGAACTACCCTATAATAATGAATTTGTTGAAAGGCTACTTTTATCTGTCAACGATGCCATATAATATAATTTTCAGTTTTAGACGAACGGAAATCTAAAGTGAAAGATTAAGATGATGCGAAAATGATGCAACGCATGTATAATTTCTACATAAGGCGGAGCCACATAGTGCTGCACAGAGTAGTGGCAAACTATGAAATGAAGAAAATGATCTCGTAACATTGCGACTACCCTAGTTGAAAAATATTCCACTTCCCCGAGAAGATAAAATCTATAGTAATGAATAAAACGGTTACAAGAAAAGTGTTGAAATTATATCATTTCCGCAGCTAAGTTGTTGAAGGAGCTACATATTGCTGTAGAGACAACTTCAGAAGCAAGAAATGAAGCGGGACTACTAGCATATGTCGATTTTTCTAATTAAATAATTTTTTATTTTTGTACAAGAGAAAATATACCATGATGGACCGAAACAATACGAATAAAATTACAAATTGTCCGATTTCCACATGTAAGTCATTGTGTGAGGTATATAATGCAATGGTAACTACTCTTGAAAATTGAAATGATGGAAAGGCGATTGGAATATGTTGAGATGCTATATAAATAAGTTTTCATTTTCACATGAAGTGAAAATCTAGAGTGATGAATCAAGAGGGTGCGAAAATGGTTCTAAAGATGTATGATCCCTATATAAGAGGAGCCACATACTGCTGCAGAGACTAATCCCGAAGCATAAAATAAAGGAAAGGTTGTTGTAATATGACTTCTACCCTGATTGAAAAATGTTTCAGTTTACACGGTAGGGAAATTTACAGTAATAAATGAAAAGGTAAATAAAATATGCTAAAATAATATCATTTGTACAAATAAGTTTTTGGAGGAGCTACATACTGCTGCAGAGACAACTTTGACAACAACAAATGAAGCAGGACTAATAGCATATGTCGATTTCGCTATTTAAACAACTTTGCAGCTTCATAGAAGTGATAAATATACCATGATGGTTCGAAATGGTACTAAACATATATTACAAATTGTCCAATTTCCACATGTAAGTCATGGTGTGAGGTATATAATGCAACGATAACTACTCTTGAAAATTAAAATGATGGAAAGGCGAGTGGAATATGTCGAGATGCTATATAAATAAGTTATCATTTTCACATGAAGTGAAAATCTAGAGTGATGAATCAAGAGGTGCAAAAATGGTGATAAAGATGTATGATTCCTATATAAGAGGAGCAACATACTGCTGCAGAGACTAATCCCGAAGCATGAAATGAATGAAATGTTGTTGTAATATGACTTCTATCCTGTTTGAAAAATGTTTCAGTTTACACGGTAGGGAAATTTTCAGTAATGAATGAAAATGTTATGAAAATGTCCTAAAATTATATCATTTGTACAAATAAGTTTTTGGAGGAGCTACATACTGCTGCAGAGACAAGTTTGACAGCAACAAATGAAGCAGGACTGATAGCATATGTCGATTTCGCTCTTTAAATAACTTTTCAGTTTCACAGAAGTGAAAAATATACCATGATGGTCCGAAATGGTACAAAACATATTATAAATTGTGTGATTTCGACATGTAAGTTGTTGTTTGAGGTACATAATGCAACAAAAAACTTTCCAATTTGTCTATTTAAAGAACTTTTTATTTTCACATAGGAGAAAATATACCATGATGAACCGAAACAATACGAATAATATTACAAATTTTCCGATTTCCACTTGTAAGTCGTCGTGTGAGGTATATAATGCAACGATAACTACGCCTAAAGATTGAAATGATGGAAAGGCGAGTGAAATATGTCGAGATGCTATATAAATATGTTTTCATTTTCACATGAAGTGAAAATTTAGAGTGATGAATCAGGAGGGTATGAAAATGGTGCTAAAGATGTATGATTCCTATATAAGAGGAGCCACGTACTGCTGCAGAGACTAATCCCGAAGCATGAAATGAAGGAAAGGTTGTTGTAATATCACTTTTATCCTGTTTTAGCAATGTTTCAGTTTACAGGGTAGGGAAATTTTTAGTAATGAATGTCAAGGTTATGTAAATGTGTTAAAATTGTATCATTTGTATAAATAAGGTTTTGGAGGAGCTACATACTGCTGCAGAGATAACTTTGACATCAACAAATGAAGCAGGACTAATAGCATATGTTGATTTCTCAATTTAAGCAACTTTTCAGTTTCACAGAAGAGAAAGTATACCATGATGGATCGAAATGGTATAAAACATATTACAAATTGTCCGATTTCCACATATAAGTTGTTGTTTGAGGTAGATCGTGCAATAGAACTACCCTATAATAATGAATTTGTTGAAAGGCTACTTTTATCTGTCAACGATGCCATATAATATAATTTTCAGTTTTAGACGAACGGAAATCTAAAGTGAAAGATTAAGATGATGCGAAAATGATGCAACGCATGTATAATTTCTACATAAGGCGGAGCCACATAGTGCTGCACAGAGTAGTGGCAAACTATGAAATGAAGAAAATGATCTCGTAACATTGCGACTACCCTAGTTGAAAAATATTCCACTTCCCCGAGAAGATAAAATCTATAGTAATGAATAAAACGGTTACAAGAAAAGTGTTGAAATTATATCATTTCCGCAGCTAAGTTGTTGAAGGAGCTACATATTGCTGTAGAGACAACTTCAGAAGCAAGAAATGAAGCGGGACTACTAGCATATGTCGATTTTTCTAATTAAACAATTTTTTATTTTTGTACAAGAGAAAATATACCATGATGGACCGAAACAATACGAATAAAATTACAAATTGTCCGATTTCCACATGTAAGCCATTGTGTGAGGTATATAATGCAATGGTAACTACTCTTGAAAATTGAAATGATGGAAAGGCGAGTGGAATATGTTGAGATGATATATAAATAAGTTTTCATTTTCACATGAAGTGAAAATCTAGAGTGATGAATCAAGAGGGTGCGAAAATGGTTCTAAAGATGTATGATTCCTATATAAGAGCAGCCACATACTGCTGCAGAGACTAATCCCGAAGCATAAAATGAAGGAAAGGTTGTTGTAATATGACTTCTACCCTGTTTGAAAAATGTTTCAGTTTACACGGTAGGGAAATTTACAGTAATAAATGAAAAGGTTATAAAAATATGCTAAAATAATATCATTTGTACAAATAACTTTTTGGACGAGCTACATACTGCTGCAGAGACAACTTTGACAACAACAAATGAAGCAGGACTAATAGCATATGTCGATTTCGCTATTTAAACAACTTTTCAGCTTCATAGAAGTGAAAAATATACCATGATGGTTCGAAATGGTACAAAACATATATTACAAATTGTCCGATTTCCACATGTAAGTCATGGTGTGAGGTATATAATGCAACGATAACTACTCTTGAAAATTAAAATGATGGAAAGGCGAGTGAAATATGTCGAGATGCTATATAAATAAGTTATCATTCTCACATGAAGTGAAAATCTAGAGTGATGAATCAAGAGGGTGCAAAAATGGTGATAAAGATGTATGATTCATATATAAGAGGAGCTACATACTGCTGCAGAGACTAATCCCGAAGCATCAAATGAATGAAATGTTGTTGTAATATGACTTCTATCCTGTTTGAAAAATGTTTCAGTTTACACGGTAGGGTAATTTACAGTAATGAATTAAAAGGTTATGAAAATGTGCTAAAATTATATCATTTGTACAAATAAGTTTTTGGAGGAGCTACATTCTGCTGCAGAGACAAGTTTGACAGTATCAAATGAAGCAGGACTGATAGCATATGTCGATTTCGCTCTTTAAATAACTTTTCAGTTTCACAGAAGTGAAAAATATACCATGATGGTTCGAAATGGTACAAAACATATTATAAATTGTGTGATTTCGACATGTAAGTTGTTGTTTGAGGTACATAATGCAACAAAAAACTTTCCAATTTGTCTATTTAAAGAACTTTTTATTTTCACATAAGAGAAAATATACCATGATGAACCGAAACAATACGAATAATATTACAAATTTTCCTATTTCCACTTGTAAGTCGTCGTGTGAGGTATATAATGCAACGATAACTACGCCTAAAGATTGAAATGATGGAAAGGCGAGTGGAATATGTCGAGATGCTATATAAATATGTTTTCATTTTCACATGAAGTGAAAATTTAGAGTGATGAATCAAGAGGGTATGAAAATGGTGCTAAAGATGTATGATTCTTATATAAGAGGAGCCACGTACTGCTGCAGAGACTAATCCCGAAGCATGAAATGAAGGAAAGGTTGTTGTAATATCACTTTTATCCTGTTTTAGCAATGTTTCATTTTACAGGGTAGGGAAATTTTTAGTAATGAATGAAAAGGTTATGTAAATGTGTTGAAATTGTATCATTTGTACAAATAAGGTTTTGGAGGAGCTACATACTGCTGCAGAGATAACTTTGACATCAACAAATGAAGCAGGACTAATAGCATATGTTGATTTCTCAATTGAAGCAACTTTTCAGTTTCACAGAAGAGAAAGTATACCATGATGGATCGAAATGGTATAAAACATATTACAAATTGTCCGATTTCCACATATAAGTTGTTGTTTGAGGTAGATCGTGCAATAAAACTACCCTATAATAATGAAATTGTTTAAAGGCTACTTTTATCTGTCAACGATGCCATGTATATAATTTTCAGTTTTAGAGGAACGGAAATCTAAAGTGAAAGATTAAGATGATGCGAAAATGATGCAACTCATGTATAATTTCTACATAAGGCGGAGCCACATACTGCTGCACAGAGTAGTGGCAAACTATGAAATGAAGAAAATGATCTGGTAATATTGCGACTACCCTATTTGAAAAAGATTCCACTTCCCTGAGAAGATAAAATCTATAGTAATGAATAAAACGGTTACAAGAAAAGTGTTGAAATTATATCATTTCCGCATCTACTTTGTTGAAGGAGCTACATATTGCTGTAGAGACAACTTCAGAAGCAAGAAATGAAGCGGGACTACTAGCATATGTCGATTTGTCTAATTAAATAATTTTTTATTTTTACATAAGAGAAAATATACCATGATGGACCGAAACAATACGAATAAAATTACAAATTGTCCGATTTCCACATGTAAGTCATTGTGTGAGGTATATAATGCAATGGTAACTACTCTTGAAAGTTGAAATGATGGAAAGGCGAGTGGAATATGTTGAGATGCTATATAAATAAGTTTTCATTTTCACATGAAGTGAAAATCTAGAGTGATGAATCAAGAGGGTGCGAAAATGGTTCTAAAGATGTATGATTCCTATATAAGAGGAGCCACATACTGCCGTAGAGACTAATCCCGAAGCATAAAATGAAGGAAAGGTTGTTGTAATATGACTTCTACCCTGATTGAAAAATGTTTCAGTTTACACGGTAGGGAAATTTACAGTAATAAATGAAAAGGTTATGAAAATATGCTAAAATAATATCATTTGTACAAATAAGTTTTTGGAGGAGCTACATACTGCTGCAGAGACAACTTTGACAACAACAAATGAAGCGGGACTAATAGCATATGTCGATTTCGCTATTTAAACAACTTTTCAGCTTCATAGAAGTGAAAAATATACCATGATGGTTCGAAATAGTACAAAACATATATTACAAATTGTCCGATTTGCACATGTAAGTCATGGTGTGAGGTATATAATGCAACGATAACTACTCTTGAAAATTAAAATGATGGAAAGGCGAGTGGAATATGTCGAGATGCTATATAAATAAGTTATCATTCTCACATGAAGTGAAAATCTAGAGTGATGAATCAAGAGGGTGCAAAAATGGTGATAAAGATGTATGATTCCTATATAAGACGAGCTACATACTGCTGGAGAGACTAATCCAAAAGCATCAAAAGAATGCAATGTTGTTGTAATATGACTTCTATCCTGTTTGAAAAATGTTTCAGTTTACACGGTAGGGAAATTTACAGTAATGAATGAAAAGGTTATGAAAATGTCTTAAAATTATATCATTTGTACAAATAAGTTTTTGGAGGAGCTACATACTGCTGCAGAGACAATTTTGACAGTAACAAATGAAGCAGGACTGCTAGCATATGTCGATTTCGCTCTTTAAATAACTTTTCAGTTTCACAGAAGTGAAAAATATACCATGATGGTTCGAAATGGTACAAAACATATTATAAATTGTCTGATTTCGACATGTAAGTTGTTGTTTGAGGTACATAACGCAACAAAAAACTTTCCAATTTGTCTATTTAAAGAACTTTTTATTTTCACATAAGAGAAAATATACCATGATGAACCGAAACAATACGAATAATATTACAATTTTTCCGATTTCCACTTGTAAGTCGTTGTCTGAGGTATATAATGCAACGATAACTACGCCTAAAGATTGAAATGATGGAAAGGCGAGTGGAATATGTCGAGATGCTATATAAATATGTTTTCATTTTCACATGAAGTGAAAATTTAGAGTGATGAATCAAGAGGGTATGAAAATGGTGCTAAAGATGTATGATTCCTATATAAGAGGAGCCACGTATTGCTGCAGAGACTAATCTCGAAGCATGAAATGAAGGAAAGGTTGTTGTAATATCACTTTTATCCTGTTTTAGCAATGTTTCAGTTTACAGGGTAGGGAAATTTTTAGTAATGAATGAAAAGGTTATGTAAATGTGTTAAAATTGTATCATTTGTACAAATAAGGTTTTGGAGCAGCTACATACTGCTGCAGAGATAACTTTGACATCAACGAATGAAGCAGGACTAATAGCATATGTTGATTTCTCAATTTAAGCAACTTTTCAGTTTCACAGAAGAGAAAGTATACCATGATGGATCGAAATGGTATAAAACATATTACAAATTGTCCGATTTCCACATATAAGTTGTTCTTTGAGGTAGATCGTGCAATAAAACTACCCTATAATAATGAAATTGTTGAAAGGCTACTTTTATCTGTCAACGATGCCATATAATATAATTTTTCAGTTTTAGACGAACGGAAATCTAAAGTGAAAGATTAAGATGATGCGAAAATGATGCAACTCATGTATAATTTCTACATAAGGCGGAGCCACATAGTGCTGCACAGAGTAGTGGCGAACTATGAAATGAAGAAAATGATCTGGTAATATTGCGACTACCCTATTTGAAAAAGATTCCACTTCCCCGAGAAGATAAAATCTATAGTAATGAATAAAACGGTTACAAGAAAAGTGTTGAAATTATATCATTTCCGCATCTAAGTTGTTGAAGGAGCTACATATTGCTGTAGAGACAACTTCAGAAGCAAGAAATGAAGCGGGACTACTAGCATATGTCGATTTGTCTAATTAAATAATTTTTTATTTTTACATAAGAGAAAATATACCATGATGGACCGAAACAATACGAATAAAATTACAAATTGTCCGATTTCCACATGTAAGTCATTGTGTGAGGTATATAATGCAATGGTAACTACTCTTGAAAGTTGAAATGATGGAAAGGCGAGTGGAATATGTTGAGATGCTATATAAATAAGTTTTCATTTTCACATGAAGTGAAAATCTAGAGTGATGAATCAAGAGGGTGCGAAAATGGTTCTAAAGATGTATGATTCCTATATAAGAGGAGCCACATACAGCCGTAGAGACTAATCCCGAAGCATAAAATGAAGGAAAGGTTGTTGTAATATGACTTCTACCCTGATTGAAAAATGTTTCAGTTTACACGGTAGGGAAATTTACAGTAATAAATGAAAAGGTTATGAAAATATGCTAAAATAATATCATTTGTACAAATAAGTTTTCGGACGAGCTACATACTGCTGCAGAGACAACTTTGACAACAACAAATGAAGCGGGACTAATAGCATATGTCGATTTCGCTATTTAAACAACTTTTCAGCTTCATAGAAGTGAAAAATATACCATGATGGTTCGAAATAGTACAAAACATATATTACAAATTGTCCGATTTGCACATGTAAGTCATGGTGTGAGGTATATAATGCAACGATAACTACTCTTGAAAATTAGAATGATGGAAAGGTGAGTGGAATATGTCGAGATGCTATATAAATAAGTTATCATTCTCACATGAAGTGAAAATCTAGAGTGATGAATCAAGAGGGTGCAAAAATGGTGATAAAGATGTATGATTCCTATATAAGACGAGCTACATACTGCTGTAGAGACTAATCCCGAAGCATCAAATGAATGAAATGTTGTTGTAATATGACTTCTATCCTGTTTGAAAAATGTTTCAGTTTACACGGTAGGGAAATTTACAGTAATGAATGAAAAGGTTATGAAAATGTCCTAAAATTATATCATTTGTACAAATAAGTTTTTGGAGGAGCTACATACTGCTGCAGAGACAATTTTGACAGTAACAAATGAAGTAGGACTGATAGCATATGTCGATTTCTCTCTTTAAATAACTTTTCAGTTTCACAGAAGTGAAAAATATACCATGATGGTTCGAAATGGTACAAAACATATTATAAATTGTCTGATTTCGACATGTAAGTTGTTGTTTGAGGTACATAACGCAACAAAAAACTTTCCAATTTGTCTATTTAAAGAACTTTTTATTTTCACATAAGAGAAAATATACCATGATGAACCGAAACAATACGAATAATATTACAATTTTTCCGATTTCCACTTGTAAGTCGTTGTCTGAGGTATATAATGCAACGATAACTACGCCTAAAGATTGAAATGATGGAAAGGCGAGTGGAATATGTCGAGATGCTATATAAATATGTTTTCATTTTCACATGAAGTGAAAATTTAGAGTGATGAATCAAGAGGGTATGAAAATGGTGCTAAAGATGTATGATTCCTATATAAGAGGAGCCACGTATTGCTGCAGAGACTAATCTCGAAGCATGAAATGAAGGAAAGGTTGTTGTAATATCACTTTTATCCTGTTTTAGCAATGTTTCAGTTTACAGGGTAGGGAAATTTTTAGTAATGAATGAAAAGGTTATGTAAATGTGTTAAAATTGTATCATTTGTACAAATAAGGTTTTGGAGCAGCTACATACTGCTGCAGAGATAACTTTGACATCAACGAATGAAGCAGGACTAATAGCATATGTTGATTTCTCAATTTAAGCAACTTTTCAGTTTCACAGAAGAGAAAGTATACCATGATGGATCGAAATGGTATAAAACATATTACAAATTGTCCGATTTCCACATATAAGTTGTTCTTTGAGGTAGATCGTGCAATAAAACTACCCTATAATAATGAAATTGTTGAAAGGCTACTTTTATCTGTCAACGATGCCATATAATATAATTTTTCAGTTTTAGACGAACGGAAATCTAAAGTGAAAGATTAAGATGATGCGAAAATGATGCAACTCATGTATAATTTCTACATAAGGCGGAGCCACATAGTGGTGCACAGAGTAGTGGCGAACTATGAAATGAAGAAAATGATCTGGTAATATTGCGACTACCCTATTTGAAAAAGATTCCACTTCCCCGAGAAGATAAAATCTATAGTAATGAATAAAACGGTTACAAGAAAAGTGTTGAAATTATATCATTTCCGCATCTAAGTTGTTGAAGGAGCTACATATTGCTGTAGAGACAACTTCAGAAGCAAGAAATGAAGCGGGCCTACTAGCATATGTCGATTTTTCTAATTAAATAATTTTTTATTTTTACATAAGAGAAAATATACCATGATGGACCGAAACAATACGAATAAAATTACAAATTGTCCGATTTCCACATGTAAGTCATTGTGTGAGGTATATAATGCAATGGTAACTACTCTTGAAAGTTGAAATGATGGAAAGGCGAGTGGAATATGTTGAGATGCTATATAAATAAGTTTTCATTTTCACATGAAGTGAAAATCTAGAGTGATGAATCAAGAGGGTGCGAAAATGGTTCTAAAGATGTATGATTCCTATATAAGAGGAGCCACATACTGCCGCAGAGACTAATCCCGAAGCATAAAATGAAGGAAAGGTTGTTGTAATATGACTTCTACCCTGATTGAAAAATGTTTCAGTTTACACGGTAGGGAAATTTACAGTAATAAATGAAAAGGTTATGAAAATATGCTAAAATAATATCATTTGTACAAATAAGTTTTTGGACGAGCTACATACTGCTGCAGAGACAACTTTGACAACAACAAATGAAGCAGGACTAATAGCATATGTCGATTTCGCTATTTAAACAACTTTTCAGCTTCATAGAAGTGAAAAATATACCATGATGGTTCGAAATGGTACAAAACATATTTTACAAATTGTCCGATTTCCACATGTAAGTCATGGTGTGAGGTATATAATGCAACGATAACTACTCTAGAAAATTAAAATGATGGAAAGGCGAGTGGAATATGTCGAGATGCTATATAAATAAGTTATCATTCTCACATGAAGTGAAAATCTAGAGTGATGAATCAAGAGGGTGCAAAAATGGTGATAAAGATGTATGATTCCTATATAAGACGAGCTACATACTGCTGCAGAGACTAATCCCGAAGCATCAAATGAATGAAATGTTGTTGTAATATGACTTCTATCCTGTTTGAAAAATGTTTCAGTTTACACGGTAGGGAAATTTACAGTAATGAATGAAAAGGTTATGAAAATGTCCTAAAATTATATCATTTGTACAAATAAGTTTTTGGAGGAGCTACATACTGCTGCAGAGACAATTTTGACAGCAACAAATGAAGCAGGACTGATAGCATATGTCGATTTCGCTCTTTAAATAACTTTTCAGTTTCACAGAAGTGAAAAATATACCATGATGGTTCGAAATGGTACAAAACATATTATAAATTGTCTGATTTCGACATGTAAGTTGTTGTTTGAGGTACATAACGCAACAAAAACTACCCTGTAATAATGAAATGGTCGATTGGCTACTGTTATCTGTCGACGATACCATATAAATTAGTTTTCAGTTTTAGACGAACAGAAATCTAAAGTAACAGATTAAGATGATGCGAAAATGATGCTAATGATCTATAATTTCTACATAAGGGGGGAGCCACATACTGCTGCAGAGTGTAGTGGCAAACTATGAAATGTAGAAAATGATGTCGTAATAGGGCGACTAGCCTATTTGAAAAATATTCCACTTCCCTAGGAAGATAAAACCTATAGTAATGAATAAAAAGGTTATGACAAAAGTGTTGAAATTATATCATTTCCACATATAAGTTGGTAGAGGAGCTACATATTGCTGTAGAGATAACTTCGGAAACAAGAAATGAATCGGGACTACTAGCATATGCCGATTTGTCTATTTAAAAAACTTTTTATTTTCACATAAGAGAAAATATACCATGATGAACCGAAACAATATGAATAATATTACAAATTTTCCGATTTCCACTTGTAAGTCGTTGTGTGAGGTATATAATGCAATTGTAACTACGCATTAAGATTGAAATGATGGAAAGGCGAGTGGAATATGTCGAGATGTTGTATAAATATGTTTTCATTTTCACATGAAGTGAAAATCTAGAGTGATGAATCAAGAGGGTATGAAAATGGTGCTAAAGATGTATGAGTCCTATAT
This sequence comes from Hordeum vulgare subsp. vulgare, assembly GCF_904849725.1. Taxonomy (NCBI): domain Eukaryota; kingdom Viridiplantae; phylum Streptophyta; class Magnoliopsida; order Poales; family Poaceae; genus Hordeum; species Hordeum vulgare. Next base: position 3,243,550 of record NC_058523.1, on the reverse strand, counting down.
AAGAGGAGCCACGTACTGCTGCAGAGACTAATCCCGAAGCATGAAATGAAGGAAAGGTTGTTGTAATATCACTTTTATTCTGTTTTAGAAATGTTTCAGTTTACAGGGTAGCTAAATTTACAATAATGAATGAAAAGGTTATGTAAATGTGTTAAAATTGTATCATTTGTACAAATAAGTTTTTGAAGGAGCTACATACTGCTGTAGAGATAACTTTGACATCAACAAATGAAGTAGGACTAATAGCATATGTTGATTTCTGAATTTAAGCAACTTTTGAGTTTCACAGAAGAGAAAGTATAATATGATGGATCGAAATGGTATAAAACATATTACAAATTGTCCGATTTCCACATATAAGTTGTTGTTTGAGGTAGATCATACAATAAAACTACCCTATAATAATGAAATTGTTGAAAGGCTACTTTTATCTGTCAACGATGCCATATAATATAATTTTGAGTTTTAGGCGAACGTAAATCTAAAGTGAAAGATTAAGATGATGCGAAAATTATGCTACTTATGTATAATTTCTACATAAGGCGGAGCCACATACTGCTGAACAGAGTAGTGGCAAACTATGAAATGAAGAAAATGATCTCATAATATTGCGACTACCCTATTTGAAAAATATTCCACTTCCCCGAGAAGATAAAATCTATAGTAATGAATAAAACGGTTACAAGAAAAATGTTGAAATTATATCATTTCTGCATCTAAGTTGTTGAAAGAGCTACATATTGCTGTAGAGACAACTTCAGAAGCAAGAAATGAAGTGGGACTACTATCATATGTCGATTTGTCTAATTAAATAACTTTTTCTTTTCACATAAGAGAAAATATACCATGACGGACCAAAACAATACGAATAAAATTACAAATTGTCCGATTTCCACATGTAAGTCATTGTGTGAGGTATATAATGCAATGGTAACTACTCTTGAAAATTGAAATGATGGAAAGGCGAATGAAATATGTTGAGATGCTATATAAATAAGTTTTCATTTTCACATGAAGTGAAAATCTAGAGTGATGAATCAAGAGGGTGCGAAAATGGTTCTAAAGATGTATGATTCCTATATAAGAGGAGCCATATACTACTGCAGAGACTAATCCCGAAGCATGAAGTGAAGGAAAGGTTGTTGTAATATGACTTCTATCCTGTTTGAAAAATGTTTCAATTTACATGGTAGGGAAATTTACAGTAATAAATGAAAAGGTTATGAAAATATGTTAAAATAATATCATTTGTACAAATGAGTTTTTAGAGGAGCTACATATTGTTGCAGAGACAACTTTGACAACAACAAATGAAGCATGACAAATAGCATATGTCGATTTCGCTATTTAAACAACTTTTCAGCTTCATAGAAGTGAAAAATATACCATGATGGTTCGAAATGGTACAAAACATATTACAAATTGTCTGATTTCCACATGTAAGTCATGGTGTGAGGTATATAATGCAACGATAACTACTCTTGAAAATTAAAATGATGGAAAGGCGAGTGGAATATGTTGAGATGTTATATAAATAAGTTATCATTTTCACATGAAGTGAAAATCTAGAGTGATGAATCAAGAGGGTGCGAAAATGGTGCTAAAGATGTATGATTCCTATATAAGAGGAGCAACATAAAGCTGTAGAGACTAATCCCGAAGCATGAAATGTTGTTGTAATATGACTTCTATCCTGTTTGAAAAATGTTTCAGTTTACACGGTAGGGAAATTTAGAGTAATGAATGAAAAGGTTATGAAAATGTCCTAAAATTATATCATTTGTACAAATAAGTTTTTGGAGGAGGTACATACTGCTGCAGAGACAAGTTTGACAGCAACAAATGAAGCAGGACTTATAGCATATGTCGATTTCGCTATTTAAATAACTTTTCAGTTTCACAGAAGTGAAAATTATACGAGGATGGTTCAAAATGGTACAAAACATATTATAAATTGTCTGATTTCGACATGTAAGTTGTTGTTTGAGGTACATTACACAACAAAAACTACCCTGTAATAATGAAATGGTCGATTGGCTACTGTTATCTGTCGACGATACCATATAAATTATTTTTCAGTTTTAGACGAACAGAAATCTAAAGTAACAGATTAAGATGATGCGAAAAAGATGCTAATGATCTATAATTTAAACATAAGGGGGAGCCACATACTGCTGCATAGTGTAGTGGCAAACTATAAAATATAGAAAATGATCTCATAATAGGGCGACTACCCTATTTGAAAAATATTCCACTTCCCTAGGAAGAGAAAACCTATAGTAATGAATAAAAATGTTATGCAAAAAGTGTTGAAATTATATCATTTCCACATATAAGTTGGTAGAGGAGCTACATATTGCTGTAGAGATAACTTCGGAAACAAGAAATAAAGCGGGACTCCTAGCATATGCCGATTTGTCTATTTAAAAAACTTTTTATTTTCACATAAGAGAAAATATACCATGATGAACCGAAACAATACGAATAATATTAAAAAATTTCCGATTTCCACTTGTAAGTCGTTGTGTGAGGTATATAATGCAACAATAACTACGCTTGAAGATTGAAATGATGGAAAGGCGAGTGGAATATGTCGAGATGCTATATAAATATGTTTTCATTTTATCATGAAGTGAAAATCTAGAGTGATGAATCAACAGGGTATGAAAATGGTGCTAAAGATGTATGATTCCTATATAAGAGGAGCCACGTACTGCTGCAGAGACTAATCCCGATGCATGAAATGAAGGAAAGGTTGTTGTAATATCACTTTTATCCTGTTTTAGAAATGTTTCGGTTTACTGGGTAGGTAAATTTACAGTAATGAATGAAAAGGTCATGTAAATGTGTTAAAATTGTATCATTTGTACAAATAAGTTTTTGGAGGAGCTACATACTGCTGCAGAGATAACTTTGACATCAACAAATGAAGCAGGACTAATAGCATATGTTGATTTCTCAATTTAAGCAACTTTTCAGTTTCACACAAGAGAAAGTATACCTTGATGGATCGAAATGGTATAAAACATATTACAAATTGTCCCATTTCCACATATAAGTTGTTGTTTGAGGTAGATCATGCAATAAAGCTACCCTATAATAATAAAATTGTTGAAAGGCTACTTTTATCTGTCAACGATGCCATATAATATAATTCTCACTTTTAGACGAACGGAAATCTAAAGTGAAAGATTAAGATGATGCGAAAATGATGCGACTGATGTATACTTTCTACATAAGGCGGAGCCACATACTGCTGAACAGAGTAGTGGCAAACTATGAAATGAAGAAAAAGATCTCATAATATTGCGACTACCCTATTTGAAAAACATTCCACTTCCCCGAGAAGATAAAATCTATAGTAATGCATAAAACGGTTACAAGAAAAGTGTTGAAATTATATCATTTTCGCATCTAAGTTGTTGAAGGAGCTACATATTGCTGTAGAGACAATTTCAGAAGCAAGAAATGAAGGGGGACTACTAGCATATGTCGATTTGTCTAATTAAATAACTTTTTATTTTCACATAAGAGAAAATATACCATGATGGACCGAAACAATACGAATAAAATTACAACTTGTCTGATTTCCACATGTAATTCATTGTGTGAGGTATATAATGCAATGGTAACTACTATTGAAAATTGAAATAATGGAAAGGCGAGTGGAATATGTTGAGATGCTATATAAATAAGTTTTCATTTTCACATGAAGTGAAAATCTAGAGTGATGAATCAAGAGGGTGCGAAAATGGTTCCAAATATGTTTGATTCCTATATAACAGGAGCCACATACTGCTGCAGAGATTAATCCTGGAGCATGAAATGAAGGAAAGGTTGTTGTAATATGACTTCTATCCTGTTTAAAAATGTTTCAGTTTACACGGTAGGGAAATTTACAGTAATAAATGAAAAGGTTATGAAAATATGTTAAAATAATATCATTTGTACAAATAAGTTTTTGGAGGAGCTACATACTGCTGCAGAGACAACTTTGACAACAACAAATGAAGCAGGACTGATAGCATATGTCGATTTCGCTATTTAAACAACTTTTCAGCTTCATAGAAGTGAAAAATATACCATGATGGTTCGAAATGTTACAAAACATATTACAAATTGTCTGATTTCCACATGTAAGTCATGGTGTGAGGTATATAATGCAACGATAACTACTCTTGAAAATTAAAATGATGGAAAGGCGAGTGGAATATGTCGAGATGCTATATAAATAAGTTATCATTTTCACATGAAGTGAAAATCTAGAGTGATGAATCAAGAGGGTGCGAAAATGTGCTAAAGATGTATGATTCCTATATAAGAGGAGCAACATACTACTGCAGAGACTAATCCCGAAGCATGAAATGGAAATGTTGTCGTAATATGACTTCTATCCTGTTTCGAAAATGTTTCAGTTTACACGGTAGGGAAATTTACAGTAATGAATGAAAAGGTTATGAAAATGTCCTAAAATTATATCATTTGTACAAATAAGTTTTTGGAGGAGCTACATACTGCTGCAGAGACAGGTTTGACAGCAACAAATGAAGCTGGACTCATAGCATATGTCGATTTCGCTATTTAAATAACTTTTTCAGTTTCACAGAAGTGAAAAATATACCATGATGGTTCGAAATGGTACAAAACATATTATAAATTGTCTGATTTCGACATGTAAGTTGTTGTTTGAGGTACATAACGCAACAAAAACTACCCTGTAATAATGAAATGGTCGATTGGCTACTGTTATCTGTCGAGGATACCATATAAATTAATTTTCAGTTTTAGACGATTAGAAATCTAAAGTAACAAATTAAGATGATGCGAAAATGATGCTAATTATCTATAATTTCTACATAAGGGGGAGCCACATACTGCTGCATAGTGTAGTGGCAAACTATGAAATATAGAAAATGATGTCGTAATAGGGCGACTACCCTATTTGAAAAATATTCCACTTCCCTAGGAAGAGAAAACCTATAGTAATAAATAAAAAGGTTACCCAAAAGGTGTTGAAATTATATCATTTCCACATATAAGTTGGTAGAGGAGCTACATATTGCTGTAGAGATAACTTCGGAAACAAGAAATGAAGCGGGACTACTAGCATATGCCGATTTGTCTATTTAATTTTTTTTTTATTTTCACATAAGTGAAAATATACCATGATGAACCGAAACAATACGAATAATATTACAAATTTTCCGATTTCCACTTGTAAGTCGTTGTGTGAGGTATATAATGCAACAGTAACTACGCTTGAAGCTTGAAATGATGGAAAGGCGAGTGGAATATGTCGAGATGCTATATAAATATGTTTTCATTTTCACATGAAGTGAAAATCTAGAGTGACGAATCAACAGGGTATGAAAATGGTGCTAAAGATGTATGATTCCTATATAAGAGGAGCCACGTACTGCTGCAGAGACTAATCCCGAAGCATGAAATGAATGAAAGGTTGTTGTAATATCACTTTTATCCTGTTTTAGAAATGTTTCAGTTTACAGGGTAGGTAAATTTACAGTAATGAATGAAAAGGTTATGTAAATGTGTTAAAATTGTATCATTTGTACAAATAAGTTTTTCAAGGAGCTACATACTGCTGCAGAGATAACTTTGACATCAACAAATGAAGCAGGACTAATAGCATAGGTTGATTTCTCAATTTAAGCAACTTTTAAGTTTCACAGAAGAGAAAGTATACCATGATGGATCGAAACGGTATAAAACATATTACAAATTGTCCGATTTCCACATATAAGTTGTTGTTTGAGGTAGATCATGCAATAAAACTACCCTATAATAATGAAATTGTTGAAAGGCTACTTTTATCTGTCAACGATGCCATATAATGTAATTTTCAGTTTTAGACAAACGGAAATCTAAAGTGAAAGATTAAGATGATGCGAAAATGAGGCTACTGATGTATAATTTCTACATAAGGCGGAGCCATATACTGCTGAACAGAGTAGTGGTGTGACATCCTCGACTTTTGCAACAGTAATTATTGTAATTAAGCTACAGTGATCACCCGCTAATGATGCCACGTCATCGAATTCCCATCTCAGACCCGCGTTGATTCGAGTCTGTCCAGATCCAAAATTTGAAAACAAAAGAAAAGTATTTTATAAATTCATGTTAAATATCAAAAGAATATATATATAAAAAGAAAGTATTAAAAAACCATAGTGATAAAAGGAAGTATAAAAAAAGTATTTAAAAAGAAAAATCAAATAGTAAAATAAATAATGAAAGAAAGAAAAGAAAAGAAATTAAAAACAAAGAAAAAAAAAGAAATTAAACTCCCCCTTGGCCCAACTGGGCCTCAAGGCCCAGCCGGCCTCCCCAACCCCTCTCAAACCCTACGGAGAGCCCCCCTCCCGTGGCTCGTTCCCTCCCTCCCCTGGCAGCGCCGCCACCCCCCCCCCCCCCACGCTCCCCCTCCCACCGACAGCTCCCCACGAGGGGCTCTCTCTCCCTCTCGTGATTCTCTCCCACCGAGACCCCCACGACACCAGAGCCCCTCGCCTCCCCACCCGAAGCCTCTCCCTCCCCTCGCTCTTGGTCCCAACCGAGACCGAGCCCCCTCAGATCCGCCCCCTCCCTGGCCGGCGAGCCCTCCCGCTGGCGAGCTCCCGTCAGCCCCGCCCCCCCCCTCGGCCCTCCACCCCGCCGGCAGGAGCCCCGGCCCCCTCGGCCCTCCTCCCCGCCGGCAGGAGCCCCGGCCCCCCTCGACCCTCCACCCCGCCGGCAGGAGCCCCCTCGGCCCTCCACCGCGCCGGCGAGCCCGTCCCGCTCGGTCCAAGAGGGACCGGGCAGGGAGACTCCCTCTCCTGGTCACGCCGGTTGGCCACCTCCAAGAGGCTTCTCCGACGACCGTCCTCACCGGCATCACCACCACCTCGTCATCACCACCGTCAACCCCGCCTTTCCCGCGAACTCCGGCTTCCTCGGGCCGTCTCGTCAACGTTGGTGAGCCCCTCCTCGGGCTCCTCCCACCGTCGCGTTCCCCTCACCGTCCCGGTTCCGTTCCGGCAAACGGGACCCCGATCCGTCGACGGTAGTGACCGGTAGGAGGGATTGAAGTTTATGTTCTTCTATGTTGAAGGAGTTAGCAAAGAGACTCTCTGTTATATTTGTTAACAGAGAGAGAGAGATGAGATTTTTGAGAGAAATAAAAACAAATGTTGTATTCTGTATGTATGTATGTATGTATTTGGTACCCGTATTTATGTAAGTATTTGCGTATATAGGTATGTGGAGAAATACGACATTGGTATGGTTATGTATCTGTAAAAAAATGAGTAAATAGCCTTAGATCACTTACCGGTGGGGCCAACGCAACCGCTGTCTATGACAGGGAGGCCCCACGCGATAGTTAAAATAAAAATAAAAATAATGTTAATGTTTTTATTAAATAGATAAATAGATATATTAGTTAAATTAATTAATTGGAATAATTAGAGTATGACACGTGGGTCCCCCACTAAATTAATCTGATTAATTAATATTTAATCTTAATTAAAACTTGTGCCCATGACGTTCGGGACCCGCTGGTCAATTGACCAGTCAACTGTTGATGTCATCATGACATCATGCTGATGTCATAATAGCCTTTTATTAAATCATTTAAATATGTTTTTTAATCCTAATTACTAAATAAAACTTTAAAAATTAATATTAAATAATCCATAAGTCAGATCAAAATATTTTCAACATGAAAGTTGATCAGCAGAACGAGACGAACCCAGATACACGGTCCATTCGTCTGTCACGCGTCCCTAGCATATCAAACATGGAACTTTTCCATCGTTTCGAGTATAACCGGTAGTGGCCCGAGACCCGGAAAATATCGTCAGATATTCTTCCGACCCGTCTATCACGGATGTTGCTGCGTTAGCTCATGTCTAGCCTGCATCTTGCCATGTCATGCTTTGTGTTGCATCGATGCTATTATTTATTGTTTCTTCCCCCTCTTCTTACCGGTAGACCCCGAGACTGACGCTGCTGCCACGTACATCTACGACCCTGCGGATCAGTCCTTTGCCGCAGAGCAGCAAGGCAAGCAAACCCCCCTTGATCATTCCTATATCGCCTATGTATTTCTTCCTACTGCTTGCATTAGTATTATGCTACTGTTGTAGTTAGCTCCTATATCTGATGCATAGCCTATTTTTGATGAACTGCTACTTTCAGTCCTGTACCTTTAATCTGCTTAGTATAGGTGGAGCAGTCATCCCCTCTGACCCCGTAGTCCAGTTGCCCCGCTTGTTTTAAAACCTCGATCTCTGATCGACGAGCCAGGCCTGACACAGCACATACACCCCCTTCGTTGTACGACGCTATAGGGATACTATCGGGTACCCAGGGTGACACCTCGCTAAGTACTCCTAATGATATCTCTGTAGTATAGCTAGTCGGTCGTGGTTATCGAGGGTGATTCCTCTTTCACCATTCCCGATGACGCCCCTGTCTTGCAACCCCTCAAGTGTGGGACCCCCGAGGGCGATTCCTCTAAGCCCACCTTGACGGGTACATCGTTCGGAATCCAACGAGGGTGATACCTCGGATCCCCCCGATGTTACAACCACACAGTTACTCGACCATGTTACTGGGGACATTGGTGATTAGTTGTAAGACGGGTGGATTCCCGTGAAACTGTGTTGTTGGCCTAATTAAAAATGTTAATGGATTTGGGTATTTGATCTGGGTTGGTCGGAGACCTTTTCGCACTAACCGGCTACGCGGGAAGAATTATGGGTACTCGGCGTCGCGGTATCAGCCGAAGCTTTTCAGATGCCAGCATTGTAGCAGGGGGCGCCCGAGGGGTCCCGAGATGCATCGCGCTTGGGATTAAGGGATGCTAGGACTGACGTCGGCCGCCCACGGCACGTGCAGGAGCGTGAAGGGGAACTGGGCCCACGAACCCTTTGTGCTTAGGAGTTAGACCGGCGGGCTGGCCTCTCTCATTAGTCTTAGGTGGGGCTGCGACGTGTCGATATTCCGAGGCCGGGCAGGACCCAGAAAAGTATGTCCGGCCAGAGTGTTATCGAGCGTGACGGGACATGTGGTGCACCCCTGCAGGGATGAAAATTAACTATTCGGATAGCCGTGTCCACGGTTACAGGACGACTTGGAGTTGTGCCCCGATCTTTTACAACTACAATTGTTACTTAACTGGAATTAGTTTGCCTCGGGATTGCTTCCTCGCAGGGAGTCGAGGGAGGATCTTTAGGCGTGACCTCACTTTAATACTGCTGCAACAATATGACTATTAATGTTTTACCCCATGTTCTACTCTCGTCTATTGCTGCAAGACCCCTGAAGATGCTAGTCTTCGATAGGACTAGGCCTTCTCTCTCTATTCTCGCTTTGCTGCAGTCAGTCCACATATAACCCCCCTTCTTTGATACTGATGCATAATTAGAATAGTTCTGATGTAAGACTTGCGAGTACTTTGGATGAGTACTCACCGTTGCTTTGCTCCCCCTTGTCCCCTTGATCCGTTGCTGCGACCAGATGATGGAGCCCAGGAGATGGAGGTCCTCGCCACCGACGACTGCTACCCCGACGGTGCCTACTACTACGTGGAGGCCGCTGATGATCAGGAGTAGTTAGGAGGTTCCCAGGCAGGAGGCCTCGCCTCGTTCGATCGTTGTATCTTTTGTGCTAGCCTTCTCTTAGGCACCCCATGTTTTATGTCTGTACTCAGATATTTGTTGCTTCCGCTGACTCGTGTGTTTATCGAGCTTTCGTATTCTAGCCCTCGAGGCCCCTGGCTTGTAATATGAAGCTGATGTTATTTTATTTGTGTCTAGAGTTGTATTGTGATATCTTCCCGTGAGTCCTTGTGTTTGATCGTACGCATTTGCGTGTATGGTTAGCGTACGATTAAATCGAGGGCGTCACAAGTTGGTATCAGAGCCAAGTTTCGATCTTGGGACCTGTGGGTTATGGGCCCACATCTCAATTGGGTGGTATTAGTATCTTTTACTCCTTTCCTATACTCTGGGCTCTACTTTCTCTTCTCTTTCGGGTCAAAGATTTTACTAACTATAACATTAGGTTCTCGAATCACATAGATCCGGAACGCTGGACTATCTACTCTTTCTCCTGAATGTATATTACACACACTGACATTTGACATTCGTCAATCTTATTTTCAGATGCGTCCCGCAAGACAGCACGTGCGCCTGACACAGGCCACTGAGACGACTGGGTTCCCGGCCATTTTGGTCGATCTCCTGACCAGGCTGGGATATCGCTGGTACCCCGAGTACACTATGTTCGAGGATTTCCGCGAGTACAACCAGTACCAGTACCAGGCTGAGGTTCACATCTTCGACCAGAGGGGCGGCAAGATGCTCGAGAGCCACGTCTTCTGTGGTATTGGAGTGTCGGTCGAGATGGCTGTCCATGATGCGGCCTACATCGCCATCACCCGTCTCCGTGGAGCGTACCCTCACCTGGAGGAGAGCACTTTCAGATACATCCCGCATGCTCCTGCTGGGGATGAGACTGGGTCTGATCTCACTGCCTACGCTTCTGACGTTCGGGAGCGCGGCGACTGTTCCTACGTCGCTGTCTGCGCCCCCTACGTGACGCGTCGCTACGACGCGCGGGTTCTGGTGCAGTACACTGAGGCAATGGATCGTGCTTTCCGAGCTCTGACTGTGGAGCTGTATGCTACGCGCGCTCGTCTTTACGACGCGTTGACAGAGCTACAGCCATCACATTGTCCGAGGGTTCCCCCTATGCGCATCCGCGAGCCGAGCTACCATCAGCTCTCGAGTGGACTGATGTTGGGGGTAGAACCCCTGCACTTGGACCTCAACTGCTCGACTGGATGCGGTACCCTCACCAGAGTCACAACGGGACACAGGGTCCTGTCCCTACCTTCTATCACCGCCAGCTACCAGGATACGATCGTCCTCTCCGACGTTGATGTAGCCTTATCGCTACATCTCGTTGTGGTACTCTTCCACCGCGTGCCTGTGCGCCAACTAGTGAGTCCAGGGTATCGTCAAATGCGTCCGGGCTATCGCCAAATTTCGAATTTGTAATCGTTAGTCTGTAATCGAACTTATGTATGGGTCTGTATGTCGAACTCAACTACTATGGAGTATCTATCGCATTTCCCTTTCATTATGCTTGATTACTTCATGAATGCGTGCGATGCCTTTCAATTTATTTAATGCTAAACTACCCCTGCTAAATATTTAACAGGATGGTTAGACCAGCTGGCCGCCCGCGTGCCCCTGCCAACGATGCACCACCCCCGCCTCCTGAGTATATGGCGGGGATGATCCAACAGTTTGAGCTGAACCGCCAGTTTATGCAAGGGCTCATGGATCAGTTCCAAAGGCCGAACATGAACCAACCGCAAGGCGTGACACTGCAAGACTTCTGCCGTCTCAACCCTGCGATCTACCGCAGCTCAACTCAGCCTCTTGATGCTGATGACTGGCTCCGTGACATTTCTTATGAGCTAGAGTCTGCCAATGTGCCCCTGGCGAGCTATGTCAACTTGGCCACCTACTTTCTGAAGGGTCCCGCTGCTCAATGGTGGGACAGCCACAGGCGCTCTCAGCCCGGTGGAACTATCATCACTTGGGCAGAGTTCAAGGCTGCTTTCCATGCTCGATACATTCCCCAGGGGATCATGGACCGGAAGAAGCGTGAGTTCCGCAACTTGGTCCAGGGCAACAAGACTGTGGATGCTTATCAGCGGGAATTTCTGGAATTATCCCGCTATGCTAAAGAAGACATTGCGACTGATGCACGCAGGCAGGAGAAGTTCCGTGAAGGCTTCCACCCTGATATCAAGCTGACACTCCTCGTTTAGGACTATGCTGACTTCCCCACCCTCGTGAACAAGGCTATTCAGGTTGAGACTGGTCTGCAGGAATACAAAGATAGCAGCAAGCGTAACCATGACATGGGCTCATCTTCGGGCTCATCTGCACAGAAGTGGAAGATCTGGATTCCCAACAACATGTACCATGCACCTGGTCCTACTCCGAGGTCGTCCTATGCTGCACCTCGCCTGCCTCCTCCACCACCTAGGCAGCCGAGGCTTCCAACTCCACCGCCTCGAGTTCCTCCTTCCCGTCCTGAGGACGGGCTGTGCTTCAAGTGTGGCCGTCCAGGTCACCGTGCTAGAGACTGCAGGCAGAATCCGAACCAGCTAACACTTCCCGCAACTCGCAGTGGCAACAACCAGAACCGCAATTTCAACGCTAAGCCTGGTTATGTTCGTGGTCAGGCCAACAACATTGATATGAGTCAAGCTCAAAACCAGCCTGCTACCGTGATGGGTACACTTCTCGTTAACTCAATACCTGCTTCTGTATTGTTTGATAGAGGAGCATCGCATTCTTTTATGTCGGAAAATTTTGCATACATGCATGACATTAGGAGCGAAGAGATGAACATACCGATAGTGGTAAACACCCCTGGGGGCGAATGCCGAACCTCTGTGGTTTCCCCCCATGTTCCAGTTTAAATTGAAGGATTAAAATTCCTTGCCAACCCCATCCTACTGAAGTCATCCAACATTGATCTCATATTGGGGATGGACTAGTTGAAAGCTCATACGGCATCGATCGTTTGTGCCACCAAAACCGTCCACCTCCTACACCCTTCAGATGAACTAGTAAGCTACCATGCTCACCTCGTCCGAAGTGCTGAGGCACGACTGTATGCTTTGAATGCATTAAATGCGTCGCCTCTTGAAGGGATTGAAAACATACCGGTGGTCCGAGAATTTCAAGATGTCTTTCCAGAAGAACTTCCGGGGATTCCCCCTGCTCGAGCTGTCGAGTTTGTCATTGACTTGGTACCCGGTACCACTCCTATTGCCAAGCGTCCTTATAAAATGCCACCACATGAACTCCTTGAACTTAAGCAAGAAATTGACAACTCGCTCCGTCTGGGTTTCATCCATCCGAGTTCCTCTGCTTGGGGAGCACCTTCTCTCTTTGTTAAGAAGAAGGATGGGACAAATCGATTGGTCCAAGACTATCGTCCTATCAACCAGGCCACTATTCAGAACAAATATCCTCTCTCTCGGATAAATGATTTGTATGATCAACTTGCTGGTTCCACCGTTTTCTCTAAGCTCGACTTGAGATTGGGATACCACCAGATCCGTGTTCGCAAGGAGGATATTCCAAAGACTGCCTTTGTTACTCGATATGGATCATACGAGTACATCGTCATGTCCTTCGGCGTAACCACTGCACCGGCAACCTTCTCTCAACTGATGAATTATATATTCATGGACTACCTCGACAAATTTGTCGTGGTATATCTGGATGATATTCTGGTGTTTTCGAAGAATAAAGAAGAGCATGCTGAACATCTTCGTCTTGTACTAGATAAGCTTCGGGAGCATAAACTCTATGCGAAGTATTCCAAATGTGAGTTCTGGCTAGACGAAGTGACTTACCTTGGTCATGTGATTTCCAAGGATGGTATTGCGGTCAACCCCGAACGAATTCAAGCTATTCTTGAATGGACTCCCCCGAAGAATGTCAAGCAAGTCAGAAGTTTTCTCGGACTCGCCAGCTATTGTCGTCGATTCGTCGAGAACTTCTCCAAGATTGCGAAGCCCTTAACCAACCTGCTTCACAAAGGTCTTAAGTATGAATGGACTGATAAATGTCACGAAAGTTTCCAGGCGCTCAAGGACAAATTGACGTCCTCTCCAGTACTTGCTCCTCCAGATACGAAAAGGGATTTCGTCATATACTGTGATGCTTCTCGTCAAGGAATAGGTTGTGTCGTAATGCAGGATCACAAGGTGATCGCTTATGCCTCACGTCAACTGCGTGCTCATGAAGAGAACTACCCAGTTCATGACCTCGAGCTTGCCGTAGTCATTCATGCATTGAAGGAGTGGCGACAATACCTTGTCGGTAATCGCTGTGAAATCTACACCGACCATCAAAGTCTGAAGTACTTGTTCACTCAACCGGAGCTGAACCTGCGTCAACAAAGATGGATGGAGCGTATAGCAGATTTTTACTGTAGTATATCATATACCACTGGCAAGGCTAACGTAATGGCTGATGCCTTAAGTCGAAAGTCATACTGCAACCACCTCCAAGTTCATCAGGTTCACGATCGTCTGCAAGAGGAATTCCGTAAGCTGAACCTCCACATTGTTCCTCAGGGTTACCTTGTTTCCCCCCCTGAAGAGTGTCAAAAGATGAACCTTCGTGTTGTTAATCAGGGTTCCCTCAGTAACCTAGTGGTTGAACCAGATCTTGTGAGCTCCATAAAGAATCTGCAAGACTTTGACGATGATGTCGACAGGATTAAGAGCTATATTGCGAAGGGTAAACCCTCGTTTTTCACTGTTGATGAAGGTGGCGCCTTGTATTTCAAGGGTCGCCTATTCGTCCCAAATAAGAAGGAAAATCTCAGGATGACTGGGAAGGTGATGGAAGAAGCTCATGACACACCATTGTCTATTCACCCGGATAGTACCAAGATGTACCAAGACATCCGGCAAAGATTCTGGTGGCCCAATATGAAACAAGACATTGCACGCTATGTTGCAGAATGTGATATATGCCGGCGTATCAAAGCAGAACACCAAAAGCCTGCTGGAACTCTGCAACCTATCTCTATTCCCGAGTGGAAATGGGACCATGTTGAAATGGACTTCGTCACTAGTTTTCCCAGATCTCAGAAAGGTAATGATGCTATTCTTCTCGTCATTGATCGACTGTCCAAAGTTGCACATTTCCTGGCCGTCAAAGAAACGATTAATGCTAGTCAGCTGGCAGATCTTTATATGTCAAGAGTTGTTTCACTTCACGGTATTCCGTTGGTAATTAGTTCGGACCGTGGCAGCTTGTTCACTTCAAAATTCTGGGAAAGTTTTCATAAGGCTATGGGGACTCATCTGTCCTTCAGCACTGCATTTCATCCTCAATCCCAGGGACAAGTTGAACGAGTCAACCAAATTCTCGAGGACATGCTTCGAGCTTGTGTCGTTTCTTTCGGTAAGAAATGGGAGGAATCTCTCCCGTATGCCGAGTTCTCTTACAACAATAGCTATCAAGCTAGTCTGAAGATGGCCCCTTTCGAAGTATTGTATGGGCGAAGGTGTCGAACTCCTCTGAATTGGTCAGAAACTGGGGAACGATCACTCTTCGGTCCGGATATTATTCAACATGCCGAAGATCAAGTCCGCATTATTCATGAGAATCTGAAGGCTGCTCAGTCTCGTCAGAAGAGTCAGTATGACCGTCATCATCAAGATATGGTCTATCAACCTGGCGAAAAGGATTATCTTCGTGTCACACCAATGAGAGGTGCACACCGTTTGGGAATCAAGGGCAAGTTAGCTCCTCGTTATATTGGTCCTTTCACTGTTCTCGAAAGGCGTGGAAGAGTGGCTTATCAATTGGAACTGCCGGCGAACCTTTCTCAGGTCCACGATGTCTTCCATGTTTCTCAGCTCTGTCGCTGCTTCAAGGACCCTATTCGAGCAGTGGATCACGATATGCTTGAGCTACAACAAGACCTCTCTTATAAAGAGCATCCGGTCCGCATTCTCGACCAAGCTGAACGTAAGACTCGTCGCAAGGTCACCAAGTTCCTTAAGGTGCAGTGGTCAAATCATTCTGAAGATGAAGCCACTTGGGAACGCGAGGATCATCTTCGTGATGAATACCCCGAGCTTTTTCCTTCTACCTCTTAATTCTCGGGACGAGAATTCTTGTTAGTAGGGGAGAATTGTGACATCCCCGACTTTTGCAACAGTAATTATTGTAATTAAGCTACAGTGATCACCCGCTAATGATGCCACGTCATCGAATTCCCATCTCAGACCCGCGTTGATTCGAGTCTGTCCGGATCCAAAATTTGAAAACAAAAGAAAAGTATTTTATAAATTCATGTTAAATATCAAAAGAATATATATATAAAAAGAAAGTATTAAAAAAATCATAGTGATAAAAGGAAGTATAAAAATAAGTATTTAAAAAGAAAAATCAAATAGTAAAATAAATAATGAAAGAAAGAAAAGAAAAGAAATTAAACTCCCCCCTTGGCCCAACTTGGCCTCAAGGCCCAGCCGGCCTCCCCAACCCCTCTCAAACCCTAGGGCGAGGCCCCCCTCCCCTGCCTCGTTCCCTCCCTCCCCTGGCAGCGCCGCCACCCCCCCACGCTCCCCCTCTCGGGTCCCACCCCCCCACTGACAGCTCCCCGCGAGGGGCTCTCTCTCTCTCTCGTGATTCTCTCCCACCGAGACCCCCACGACACCAGAGCCCCTCGCCTCCCCACCCGAAGCCTCTCCCTCCCCTCGCTCTCGGTCCCAACCGAGACCGAGCCCCCTCAGATCCGCCCCCTCCCTGGCCGGCGAGCCCTCCCGCAGGCGAGCTCCCGTCAGCTCCGCCTCCCCCCTCGGCCCTCCACCCCGCCGGCAGGAGCCCCGGCCCCTCGGCCCTCCACCGCGCCAGCAGGAGCCCCGGCCCCCTCGGCCCTCCACCCCGCCGGAAGGAGCCCCCCTCGGCCCTCCACCCCGCCGGCGAGCCCCTCCCGCTCGGTCCAAGAGGGACCGGGCAGGGAGACTCCCTCTCCTCGTCGGGCCGGTTGGCCACCTCCGGGAGGCTTCTCCGGCGACCATCCTCACCGGCATCACCACCACCGCGTCATCACCACCGTCAACCCGCCTTTCCCGCGAACTCCGGCTTCCTCGGGCCGTCTCATCAACGTTGGTGAGCCCCTCCTCGGGCTCCTCCCACCGTCGCGTTCCCCTCACCGTCCCGGTTCCGTTCCGGCAAACGGGACCCCGATCTGTCGACGGTAGTGACCGGTAGGAGGGATTGAAGTTGATGTTCTTCTATGTTGAAGGAGTTAGCAAAGAGACTCTCTCTTATATTTGTTAACAGAGAGAGAGAGATGAGAGTTTTGAGAGAAATAAAAACAAATGTTGTATTCTGTATGTATGTATGTATGTATGTATTCGGTACCCGTATTTATGTAAGTATTTGCGTATATAGGTATGTGGAGAAATACGACATTGGTATGGTTATGTATGTGTAAAAAAATGAGTAAATAGCCTTAGGTCACTTACCGGTGGGGCCAACGCAACCGCTGTCTATGACAGGGAGGCCCCACGCGATAGTTAAAATAAAAATAAAAATAATGTTAATGTTTTTATTAAATAGATAAATAAATATATTAGTTAAATTAATTAATTAGAATAATTAGAGTATGACACGTGGGTCCCCCACTAAATTAATCTGATTAATTAATATTTTATCTTAATTAAAATTTGTGCCCATGACGTTCGGGACCCGCTGGTCAATTGACCAGTCAACCGTTGATGTCATCATGACATCATGCTGATGTCATCATGACATCATGCTGATGTCATAATAGCCTTTTATTAAATCATTTAAATCTGTTTTTAATTCCTAATTATTGAATAAAACTTTAAAAATTAATATTAAATAATCCGTAAGTCAGATCAAAATATTTTCAACATGAAAGTTGATCAGGAGAACGACACGAACCCGGATACACGGTCCATTCATCTGTCACGCGTCCCTAGCATAGCAAACATGGAACTTTTCCATCGTTTCGAGTATATCCGGTAGTGGCCCGAGACCCGGAAAATATCGTCAGATATTCTTCCGACCCGTCTATCACGGATGTTGCTGCGTTAGCTCATGTCTAGCCTGCATCTTGCCATGTCATGCTTTGTGTTGCATCGGTGCTATTATTTATTGTTTCTTCCCCCTCTTCTTACCGGTAGACCCCGAGACTGACGCTGCTGCCGGGTACATCTACGACCCTGCCGATCAGTCCTTTGCCGCAGAGCAGCAAGGCAAGCAAACCCCCCTTGATCATTCCTATATCGCCTATGTCTTTCTTCCTACTGCTTGCATTAGTATTTTGCTACTGTTGTAGTTAGCTCCTATATCTGATGCATAGCCTATTTTTGATGAACTTCTACTTTCAGTCCTGTACCTTTAATCTGCTTAGTATAGGTGGAGCAGTTATCCCCTCTGACCCCGTAGTCCAGTTGCCCCGCTTGTTTTCAAACCTCGATCTCTGATCGACGAGCAAGGCCCGACACAGCACATACACCCCCTTCGTTGTACGACGCTATAGGGATACTATCGGGTACCGAGGGTGATACCTCGCTAAGTACTCCTGATGATATCTCTGTAGTATAGCTAGTCGGTCGTGGTTATCGAGGGTGATTCCTCTTTCCCCATTCCCGATGACGCCCCTGTCTTGCAGCCCCTCAAGTGTGGGACCCCCGAGGGTGATTCCTCTAAGCCCACCTTGACGGGTACATCTTGTAATCCAACGAGGGTCATACCTCGGATATCCCCCCGATGTTACAACCACACAGTTACTTGACCATGTTACTGGGGACATTGGTGATTAGTTGTAAGACGGATGGATTCCCGTGAAACTGTGTTGTTGGCCTAATTAAAAATGTTAATGGATTTGGGTATTTGATCTGGGTTGGTCGGAGACCTTTTCGCACTAACCGGCTACGCTGGAAGAATTATGGGTACTCGGCATCGCGGTATCAGCCGAAGCTTTTCAGATGCCAGCATTGTAGCGGGGCGCGCCCGAGTGGTCCCGAGATGCATCACGCTTGTGATTAAGGGATGCTAGGACTGACGTCGGCCGCCCACGCCACGTGCAAGAGCGTGAAGGGGAACTGGGCCCACGAACCCTTTGTGCTTAGGAGTTAAACCGGCGGGCTGGCCTCTCTTATTAGTCTTAGGTGGGGCTGCGACGTGTCGATATTCCGAGGCCGGGCAGGACCCAGAAAAGTATGTCCGGCCAGAGTGTTATCGAGCGTGACGGGACATGTGGTCCACCCCTGCAGGGATGAAAATTAACTATTCGGATAACCGTGTCCACGGTTACAGGACTAGTTGGAGTTGTGCCCCGATCTTTTACAACTATAATTGTTACTTAATTGGAATTAGTTTGCCTCGGGATTGCTTCCTCGCAGGGAGTCGAGGGAGGATCTTTAGGCATGACCTCACTTTAATACTGCTGCAACAATATGACTATTAATGTTTTACACCCTGTTCTACTCTCGTCTATTGCTGCAAGACCCCTGAAGATGCTAGTCTTCGATAGGACTAGGCCTTCTCTCTCTATTCTCGCTTTGCTGCAGTCAGTCCACATATAACCCCCTTCTTTGATACCGGTGCATAATTAGAATAGTTCTGATGTAAGACTTGCGAGTACTTTGGATGAGTACTCACCGTTGCTTTGCTCCCCCTTGTCCCCTTGATTCGTTGCTGCGACCAGATGATGGAGCCCAGGAGATGGAGGTCCTCGCCACCGACGACTGCTACCCCGACGGTGCCTACTACTACGTGGAGGCCGCTGATGATCAGGAGTAGTTAGGAGGTTCCCAGGCAGGAGGCCTCGCCTCGTTCGATCGTTGTATCTTTTGTGATAGCCTTCTCTTAGGCACCCCATGTTTTATGTCTGTACTCAGATATTTGTTGCTTCCGCTGACTCGTGTGTTTATCGAGCTTTCGTATTCTAGCCCTCGAGGCCCCTGGCTTGTAATATGAAGCTGATGTTATTTTATTTGTGTCTAGAGTTGTGTTGTGATATCTTCCCGTGAGTCCTTGGGTTCGATCGTACGCATTTGCGTGCATGGTTAGCGTACGATTAAATCGAGGGCGTCACAAGTGGCAAACTATGAAATGAAGAAAATGATCTCATAATATTGCGACTACCCTATTTGAAAAACATTCCACTTCCCCGAGAAGATAAAATCTATAGTAATGAATAAAAAGGTTACAAGAAAAGTGTTGAAATTATATCATTTCTGCATCTAAGTTGTTGAAGGAGCTACATATTGCTGTAGAGACAACTTCAGAAGCAAGAAATGAAGTGGGACTACTAGCATATGTCGATTTGTCTAATTAAATAACTTTTTATTTTCACATAAGAGAAAATATACCATGATGGACCGAAACAATACGAATAAAATTATAAATTTCCGATTTCCACACGTAAGTCATTGTGTGAGGTATATAATGCAATGGTAACTACTCTTGAAAATTGAAATGATGGAAAGGCGAGTGGAATATGTTGAGATGCTATATAAATAAGTTTTCATTTTCACATGAAGTGAAAATCTAGAGTGATGAATCAAGAGGGTGCGAAAATGATTCTAAATATGTATGATTCCTATATAAGAGGAGCCACATACTGCTGCAGAGACTAATCCCGAAGCATGAAATGAAGGAAAGGTTGTTGTAATACGACTTCTATCCTGTTTGAAAAATGTTTCAATTTACACGGTAGGGAAATTTACAGTAATAAATGTAAAGGTTATGAAAATATGTTAAAATAATATCATTTGTACAAATAAGTTTTTGGAGGAGCTACATACTGCTGCAGAGACAACTTTGACAACAACAAATGAAGTAGGACTGATAGCATATGTCGATTTCGCTATTTAAACAACTTTTCAGCTTCATAGAAGTGAAAAAATATACCATGATGGTTGGAAATGGTACAAAACATATTACAAATTGTCCGATTTTCGACATGTAATTCATGCTGTGAGGTATATAATGCAACGATAACTACTCTTGAAAATTAAAATGATGGAAAGGCGAGTGGAATATGTCGAGATGCTATATAAATAAGTTCTCATTTTCACATGAAGTGAAAATCTAGAGTGAGGAATCAAGAGGGTGCGAAAATGGTGCTAAAGATGTATGATTCCTATATAAGAGTAGCAACATACTGCTCCAGAGACTAATCCCGAAGCATGAAATGAATGAAATGTTGTTGTAATATGACTTCTATCCTGTTTGAAAAATGTTCCAGTTTACACGGTAGGGAAATTTACAGTAATGAATGAAAAGGTTATGATAATGTCCTAAAATTATATCATTTGTACAAATAAGTTTTTGGAGGAGCTACATACTGCTGCAGAGACAAGTTTGACTGCAACAAATGAAGCAGGACTGATAGAATATGTCGATTTCGCTATTTAAATAACTTTTCAGTTTCACAGAAGTGAAAAATATACCATGATGGTTCGAAATGGTACAAAACATATTATAAATTGTCTGATTTCGACATGTAATTTGTTGTTCGAGGTACATAACGCAACAAAAACTACCCTATAATAATGAAATGGTCGATTGGCTACTGTTATCTGTCGATGATACCATATAAATTAATTTTCAGTTTTAGACGACCGGAAATCTACAGTAACAGATTAAGATGATGCGAAAATGATGCTAATGATCTATAATTTCTACATAAGGGGGAGCCACATACTGCTGCAGAGTGTAGTGGCAAACTATGAAATATAGAAAATGATGTCGTAATAGGGCGACTAGCCTATTTGAAAAACATTCCACTTCCCCAGGAAGATAAAACCTATAGTAATGAATAAAAAGGTTATGACAAAAGTGTTGAAATTATATCATTTCCACATATAAGTTGGTAGAGGAGCCACATATTGCTGTAGAGATAACTTCAGAAACAAGAAATGAATCGGGACTACTAGCATATGCCGATTTGTCTATTTAAAAAACTTTTTATTTTCACATAAGAGAAAATATACCATGATGAACCGAAACAATACGAATAATATTACAAATTTTCTGATTTCCACTTGTAAGTCGTTGTGTGAGGTATATAATGCAACGGTAACTACGCTTGAAGATTGAAATGATGGAAAGGCGAGTGGAATATGTCGAGATGCTATATAAATATGTTTTCATTTTAACATGAAGTGAAAATCTAGAGTGATGAATCAACAGGGTATGAAAATGGTGCTAAAGATGTATGATTCCTATATAAGAGGAGCCACATACTGCTGCAGAGCCTAATCCCGAAGCATGAAATGAAGGAAAGGTTGTTGTAATATCACTTTTATCTTGTTTTAGAAATGTTTCGGTTTACAGGGTAAGGAAATTTACAGTAATGAATGAAAAGGTCATGTAAATGTGTTAAAATTGTATCATTTGTACAAATAAGTTTTTGGAGGAGCTACATACTGCTGCGGAGATAACTTTGACATCAACAAATGAAGCAGGACTAATAGCATATGTTGATTCTCAATTTAAGCAACTTTTCAATTTCACACAAGAGAAAGTATACCATGATGGATCGAAATGGTATAAAACATATTACAAATTATCCGATTTCCACATATAAATTGTTGTTTGAGGTAGCTCATGCAATAAAACTACCCTATAATAATGAAATTGTTGAAAGGCTACTTTTATCTGTCAACGATGCCATATAATATAATTTTCAGTTTTAGATGAACGGAAATCTAAAGTGAAAGATTAAGAAGATGCGAAAATGATTCTACTGATGTATAATTTCTACATAAGGCGGAGCCACATACTGCTGCAGAGAGTAGTGGCAAATTATGAAATGAAGAAAATGATCTCGTAATATTGCGACTACCCTATTTGAAAAATATTCCACTTCCCCGAGAAGATAAAAGCTATAGTAATGCATAAAACGGTTACAAGAAAAGTGTTGAAATTATATCATTTCCGCATCTAAGTTGTTGAAGGAGCTACATATTGCTGTAGAGACAACTTCAGAAGCAAGAAATGAAGCGGGACTACTAGCATATGTCGATTTGTCAAATTAAATAACTTTTTATTTTCACATAAGAGAAAATATACCATGATGGACCGAAACAATACGAATAAAATTACAAATTGTCCGATTTCCACATGTAAGTCATTGTGTGAGGTATATAATGCAATGGTAACTACTCTTGAAAATTGAAATGATGGAAAGGCGAGTGGAATATGTTGAGATGCTATATAAATAAGTTTTCATTTTCACATGAAGAGAAAACCTAGAGTGATGAATCAAGAGGGTGCGAAAATTGTTCTAAAGATGTATGATTCCTATATAAGAGGAGCCACATACTGCTGCAGAGACTAATCCCGAAGCATGAAATGAAGGAAAGGTTGTTGTAATATGACTTCTATCCTGTTTAAAAAATGTTTCAGTTTACACGGTAGGGAAATTTACAGTAATAAATGAAAAGTTTATGAAAATATGCTAAAATAATATCATTTGTACAAATAAGTTTTTGGAGGAGCTACATACTGCTGCAGAGACAACTTTGACAACAAAAAATGAAGCAGGACTGATAGCATATGTCGATTTGGCTATTTAAACAATTTTCAGCTTCATAGAAGTGTAAAATGTACCATGATGGTTCGTAATGGTACAAAACATATTACAAATTGTCCGATTTCCACATGTAAGTCATGGTGTGAGGTATATAATGCAACGATAACTACTCTTGAAAATTAAAATGATGGAAAGACGAGTGAAATATGTTGAGATGCTATATAAATAAGTTATCATTTTCACATGAAGTGAAAATCTAGAGTGATGAATCAAGAGGGTGCGAAAATGGTGCTAAAGATGTATGATTCCTATATAAGAGGAGCAACATACTGCTGCAGAGACTAATCCCGAAGCATGAAATGAATGAAATGTTGTTGTAATATGACTTCTATCCTGTTTGAAAAATGTTTCAGTTTACACGGTAGGGAAATTTACAGTAATGAATGAAAAGGTTATGAAAATGTCCTAAAATTATATCATTTGTACAAATTATTTTTGGAGGAGCTACATACTGCTGCAGAGACAAGTTTGACAACAACAAACGAAGCAGAGTTGATAGCATATGTCGATTTCGCTATTTAAATAACTTTTCAGTTTCACAGAAGTGAAAAATATACCATGATGGTTCGAAATGGTACAAAACATATTATAAATTGTCTGATTTCGACATGTAAGTTGTTGTTTGAGGTACATAACGCAACAAAAACTACCCTGTAATAATGAAATGGTCGATTGGCTACTGTTATCTGTCGACGATACCATATAAATTAATTTTTCAGTTTTAGACGAACGGAAATCTAAAGTAACAGATTAAGATGATGCGAAAATGATGCTAATGATCTATAATTTCTACATAAGGGGGAGCCACATACTACTGCAGAGTGTAGTGGAAAACTATGAAATATAGAAAATGATGTCGTAATAGGGCGACTAGCCTATTTGAAAAATATTCCACTTCCTTAGGAAGAGAAAACCTATAGTAATGAATAAAAAGGTTATGACAAAAGTGTTGAAATTATATCATTTCCACATATAAGTTGGTAGAGGAGCTACATATTGTTGTAGAGATAACTTCGGAAACAAGAAATGAAGCGTGACTACTAGCATATGCCGATTTGTCTATTTAAAAAACATTTTTATTTTCACATCAGAGAAAATATACCATGATGAACCGAAACAATACGAATAATATTACATATTTTCTGATTTCCACTTGTAAGTCGTTGTGTGAGGTATATAATGCAACGGTAACTATGCTTGAAGATTGAAATGATGGAAAGGCGAGTGGAATATGTCGAGATGCTATATAAATATGTTTTCATTTTCACATGAAGTAAAAATCTTGAGTGATGAATCAAGAGGGTATGAAAATGGTGCTAAAGATGTATGATTCCTATATAAGAGGAGCCACGTACTGCTGCAGAGACTAATCCCGAAGCATGAAATGAAGGAAAGGTTGTTGTAATATCACTTTTATCATGTTTTAGAAATGTTTCAGTTTACAGGGTAGGTAAATTTACAGTAATGAATGAAAAGGTTATGTAAATGTGTTAAAATTGTATCATTTGTACAAATAAGTTTTTGGAGGAGATACATACTGCTGCAGAGATAACTTTGACATCAACAAATAAAGCAGGACTAATAGCATATGTTGATTTCTCAATTTAAGGAACTTTTCAGTTTCACAAAAGAGAAAATATACCATGATGGATCGAAATGGTATAAAACATGTTACAAATTGTCCGATTTCCACATATAAGTTGTTGTTTGAGGTAGATCATGCAATAAAACTACCCTATAATAATGAAATTGTTGAAAGGCTAGTTTTATCTGTCAACGATGCCATATAATATAATTTTCAGTTTTAAACGAACGTAAATCTAAAGTGAAAGATTAAGATGATGCGAAAATGATGCTACTGATGTATAATTTCTACATAAGGCGGAGCCACATACTGCTGCACAGAGTAGTTAAAAACTATGAAATGAAGAAAATGATCTCGTAATATTGCGACTACCCTATTTGAAAAATATTCCACTTCCCCGAGAAGATAAAATCTATAGTAATGAATAAAATGGTTACGAGAAAAGTGTTGAAATTATATCATTTCCGAATCTAATTAAGTTGTTGAAGGAGCTACATATTGCTGTAGAGACAACTTCCGAAGCAAGAAATGAAGCGGGACTACTAGCATATGTCGATTTGTCTAATTAAATAACCTTTTATTTTCACATACGAGAAAATATACCATGATGTACCGAAACAATACGAATAAAATTACAAATTGTCCGATTTCCACATGTAAGTCATTGTGTGAGGTATATAATGAACTGGTAACTACTCTTGAAAATTGAAATGATGGAAAGGCGAGTGGAATATGTTGAGATGCTATATAAATAAGTTTTTATTTTCACATGAAGTGAAAATCTAGAGTGATGAATCAAGAGGGTGCGAAAATGGTTCTAAAGATGTATGATTCCTATATAAGAGGAGCCACATCCTGCTGTAGAGACTAATCCCGAAGCATGAAATGAAGGAAAGGTTGTTGTAATATGACTTCTATCCTGTTTGAAAAATGTTTCAATTTACACGGTAGGGAAATTTACAGTAATAAATGTAAAGGTTATGAAAATATGTTAAAATAATATCATTTGTACAAATAAGTTTTTGGAGGAGCTACATACTGCTGCAGAGACAACTTTGACAACAACAAATGAAGCAGGACTGATAGCATATGTCGATTTCGCTATTTAAACAACTTTTCAGCTTCATAGAAGTGAAAAATATACCATGATGGTTCGAAATGGTACAAAACATATTACAAATTGTCCGATTTCCACATGTAAGTCATGGTGTGAGGTATATAATGCAACGATAACTACTCTTGAAAATTAAAATGATGGAAAGGCGAGTGGAATATGTCGAGATGCTATATAAATAAGTTATCATTTTCACATGAAGTGAAAATCTAGAGTGATGAATCAAGAGGGTGCGAAAATGGTGCTAAAGATGTATGATTCCTATATAAGAGGAGCAACATACTGCTGCAGAGACTAATCCCGAAGCATGAAATGAATGAAATGTTGTTGTAATATGACTTCTATCCTGTTTGAAAAATGTTTCAGTTTACACGGTAGGGAAATATATAGTAATGAATGAAAAGGTTATGAAAATGTCCTAAAAGTATATCATTTGTACAAATAAGTTTTTGAAGGAGCTACATACTGCTGCAGAGACAAGTTTGACAGCAACAAATGAAGCAGGACTGATAGCATATGTCGATTTCGCTATTTAAATAACTTTTCAGTTTCAAAGAAGTGAAAAATATACCATGATGGTTCGAAATGGTACAAAACATATTATAAATTGTCTGATTTCGACATGTAATTTGTTGTTTGAGGTACATAACGCAACAAAAACTACCCTATAATAATGAAATGGTCGATTGGCTACTGTTATCTGTCGATGATACCATATAAATTAATTTTCAGTTTTAGACGACCGGAAATCAAAAATAACAGATTAAGATGATGCGAAAATGATGCTAATGATCTATAATTTCTACATAAGGGGGAGCCACATACTGCTGCAGTAGTGGCAAACTATGAAATATAGAAAATGATGTCGTAATAGGGCGACGGGCCTATTTGAAAAATATTCCACTTTTCAAGGAAGAGAAAACCAATAGTAATGAATAAAAAGATTATGACAAAAGTGTTGAAATTATATCATTTCCACATATAAGTTGGTAGAGGAGCTACATATTGTTGTAGAGATAACTTCGGAAACAAGAAATGAAGTGGGACTACTAGCATATGTCGATTTGTCTATTTAAAAAACTTTTTATTTTCACATAAGAGAAAATATACCATGATGAAACGAAACAATACGAATAATATTACAAATTTTCCGATTTCCACTTGTAAGTCGTTGTGTGAGGTATATAACGCTTGAAGATTGAAATGATGGAAAGGCGAGTGGAATATGTCGAGATGCTATATAAATATGTTTTCATTTTCACATGAAGTAAAAATCTTGAGTGATGAATC
Organism: Hordeum vulgare subsp. vulgare; assembly: GCF_904849725.1. NCBI lineage: Eukaryota > Viridiplantae > Streptophyta > Magnoliopsida > Poales > Poaceae > Hordeum > Hordeum vulgare. The sequence continues at coordinate 3,216,359 of NC_058523.1, read as the reverse complement.
AAGAGGGTATGAAAATGGTGCTAAAGATGTATGATTCCTATATAAGAGGAGCCACGTACTGCTGCAGAGACTAATCCCGAAGCATGAAATGAAGGAAAGGTTGTTGTAATATCACTTTTATCATGTTTTAGAAATGTTTCAGTTTACAGGGTAGGTAAATTTACAGTAATGAATGAAAAGGTTATGTAAATGTGTTAAAATTGTATCATTTGTACAAATAAGTTTTTGGAGGAGATACATACTGCTGCAGAGATAACTTTGACATCAACAAATAAAGCAGGACTAATAGCATATGTTGATTTCTCAATTTAAGGAACTTTTCAGTTTCACAAAAGAGAAAATATACCATGATGGATCGAAATGGTATAAAACATGTTACAAATTGTCCGATTTCCACATATAAGTTGTTGTTTGAGGTAGATCATGCAATAAAACTACCCTATAATAATGAAATTGTTGAAAGGCTAGTTTTATCTGTCAACGATGCCATATAATATAATTTTCAGTTTTAAACGAACGTAAATCTAAAGTGAAAGATTAAGATGATGCGAAAATGATGCTACTGATGTATAATTTCTACATAAGGCGGAGCCACATACTGCTGCACAGAGTAGTTAAAAACTATGAAATGAAGAAAATGATCTCGTAATATTGCGACTACCCTATTTGAAAAATATTCCACTTCCCCGAGAAGATAAAATCTATAGTAATGAATAAAATGGTTACGAGAAAAGTGTTGAAATTATATCATTTCCGAATCTAATTAAGTTGTTGAAGGAGCTACATATTGCTGTAGAGACAACTTCCGAAGCAAGAAATGAAGCGGGACTACTAGCATATGTCGATTTGTCTAATTAAATAACCTTTTATTTTCACATACGAGAAAATATACCATGATGTACCGAAACAATACGAATAAAATTACAAATTGTCCGATTTCCACATGTAAGTCATTGTGTGAGGTATATAATGAACTGGTAACTACTCTTGAAAATTGAAATGATGGAAAGGCGAGTGGAATATGTTGAGATGCTATATAAATAAGTTTTTATTTTCACATGAAGTGAAAATCTAGAGTGATGAATCAAGAGGGTGCGAAAATGGTTCTAAAGATGTATGATTCCTATATAAGAGGAGCCACATCCTGCTGTAGAGACTAATCCCGAAGCATGAAATGAAGGAAAGGTTGTTGTAATATGACTTCTATCCTGTTTGAAAAATGTTTCAATTTACACGGTAGGGAAATTTACAGTAATAAATGTAAAGGTTATGAAAATATGTTAAAATAATATCATTTGTACAAATAAGTTTTTGGAGGAGCTACATACTGCTGCAGAGACAACTTTGACAACAACAAATGAAGCAGGACTGATAGCATATGTCGATTTCGCTATTTAAACAACTTTTCAGCTTCATAGAAGTGAAAAATATACCATGATGGTTCGAAATGGTACAAAACATATTATAAATTGTCTGATTTCGACATGTAATTTGTTGTTTGAGGTACATAACGCAACAAAAACTACCCTATAATAATGAAATGGTCGATTGGCTACTGTTATCTGTCGATGATACCATATAAATTAATTTTCAGTTTTAGACGACCGGAAATCAAAAATAACAGATTAAGATGATGCGAAAATGATGCTAATGATCTATAATTTCTACATAAGGGGGAGCCACATACTGCTGCAGTAGTGGCAAACTATGAAATATAGAAAATGATGTCGTAATAGGGCGACGGGCCTATTTGAAAAATATTCCACTTTTCAAGGAAGAGAAAACCAATAGTAATGAATAAAAAGATTATGACAAAAGTGTTGAAATTATATCATTTCCACATATAAGTTGGTAGAGGAGCTACATATTGCTGTAGAGATAACTTCGGAAACAAGAAATGAAGTGGGACTACTAGCATATGTCGATTTGTCTATTTAAAAAACTTTTTATTTTCACATAAGAGAAAATATACCATGATGAAACGAAACAATACGAATAATATTACAAATTTTCCGATTTCCACTTGTAAGTCGTTGTGTGAGGTATATAACGCTTGAAGATGGAAATGATGGAAAGGCGAGTGGAATATGTCGAGATGCTATCTAAATATGTTTTCATTTTCACATCAAGTGAAAACCTAGAGTGATGAATCAAGGGGGTATGAAAATGGTGCTAAACATGTATGATTCCTACATAAGAGGAGCCACATACTGCTGCAGAGACTAATCCCGAAGCATGAAATGAAGAAAAGGTTGTTGTAATATCACTTTTATCCTGTTTTAGAAATGTTTCAGTTTACAGGGTAGGGAAATTTACAGTAATGAATGAAAAGTTTATGTAAATGTGTTAAAATTGTATCATTTGTACAAATAAGTTTTTGGAGGATCTACATACTGCTGCAGAGATAACTTTCACATCAACAAATGAAGCAGGACTAATAGCATATGTTGATTTCTCAATTTAAGCAACTTTTCAGTTTCACAGAAGAGAAAGTATACCATGATGGATCGAAATGGTATAAAACATATTACAAATTGTCCGATTTCCACATATAAGTTGTTGTTTGAGGTAGATCACGCAATAAAACTTATAATAATGAAATTGTTGAAAGGCTACTTTTATCTGTCATAAATGCCATATAATATAATTTTCAATTTTAGACGAACGGAAATCTAAAGTGAAAGATTAAGATGATGCGAAAATGATGCTACTGATGTATAATTTCTACATAAGGCGGAGCCACATACTGCTGCACAGAGTAGTGGCAAACTATGAAATGAAGAAAATGATCTGGTAATATTGCGACTACCCTATTTGAAAAATATTCCACTTCCCCGAGAAGATAAAATCTATAGTAATGAATAAAACGGTTACAAGAAAAGTGTTGAAATTATATCATTTCCGCATCTAAGTTGTTGAAGGAGCTACATATTGCTGTAGAGACAACTTCAGAAGCAAGAAATGAAGCGGGACTACTAGCATATGTCGATTTGTCTAATTAAATAACTTTTTATTTTCACATAAGAGAAAATATACCATGATGTATCGAAAAAATACGAATAAAATTACAAATTGTCCGATTTCCACATGTAAGTCATTGTGTGAGGTATATAATGCAATGGTAACTATTCTTGAAAATTGAAATGATGGAAAGGCGAGTGGAATATGTTGAGATGCTATATAAATAAGTTCTCATTTTCACATGAAGTGAAAATCTAGAGTGATGAATCAAGAGGGTGCGAAAATGGTTCTAAAGATGTATGATTCCTATATAAGAGGAGCCACATACTGCTGCAGAGACTATTCCCGAAGCTTGAAATGAAGGAAAGGTTGTCGTAATATGACTTCTATACTGTTTGAAAAATGTTTCAGTTTACACGGTCCGGAAATTTACTGTAATAAATGAAAAGGTTATGAAAATATGCTAAAATAATATCATTTGTACAAATAAGTTTTTGGAGGAGCTACATACTGCTGCAGAGACAACTTTGACAACAACAAATGAAGCAGGACTAATAGCATATGTCGATTTCGCTATTTAAACAACCTTTAAGATTCATAGAAGTGAAAATTTTACCATGATGGTTCGAAATGGTACAAAACATATTACAAATTGTCCGATTTCCACATGTAAGTCATGGTGTGAGGTATATAATGCAACGATAACTACTCTTGAAAATTAAAATGATGGAAAGGCGAGTGGAATATGTCGAGATGCTATATAAATAAGTTATCATTTTCACATGAAGTGAAAATCTAGAGTGATGAATCAAGAGGGTGCGAAAATGGTGCTAAAGATGTATGATTCCTATATAAGAGGAGCAACATACTGCTGCACAGACTAATCCCGAAGCATGAAATGAATGAAATGTTTTTGTAATATGACTTCTATCCTGTTTGAAAAATGTTTCAGTTTACACGGTAGGGAAGTTTAGAGTAATGAATGAAAAGGTTATGAAAATGTTCTAAAATTATATCATTTGTACAAATAAGTTTTTGGAGGAGCTACATACTGCTGCAGAGACAAGTTTGACAGCAACAAATGAAGCAGGACTGATAGCATATGTCGATTTCGCTATTTAAATAACTTTTCAGTTTCACAGAAGTGAAAAATATACCATGATGGTTCGAAATGGTACAAAACATATTATAAATTGTCTGATTTCGACATGTAATTTGTTGTTTGAGGTACATAACACAACAAAAATTACCCTGTAATAATGAAATGGTCGATTGGCTACTGTTATCTGTCGACGATACTATATAAATTAATTTTTAGTTTTAGACGAACAGAAATCTAAAGTAACAGATTAAGATGATGCGAAAATGATGCTAATGGTCTATAATTTCTACATAAGGGGGAGCCACATACTGCTGCAGAATGTAGTGGCAAACTATGAAATATAGAAAATGATGTCGTAATAGGGCGACTACCCTATTTGAAATATATTCCACTTCCCTTGGAAGAGAAAACCTATAGTAATGAATAAAAAGGTTATGACAAAAGTGTTGAAATTATATCATTTCCACATATAAGTTGGTAGAGGAGCTACATATTGCTGTAGAGATAACTTGGGAAACAAGAAATGAAGCGGGACTACTAGCATATGCCGATTTGTCCATTTAAAAAACTTTTTATTTTCACATACGAGAAAATATACCATGATGAACCGAAACAATACGAATAATATTACAAATTTTCCGATTTCCACTTGTAAGTCGTTGTGTGAGGTATATAATGCAACGGTAACTATGCTTGAAGATTGAAATGATGGAAAGACGAGTGGAATATGTCGAGATCCTATATAAATATGTTTTCATTTTCACATGAAGTGAAAATCTAGAGTGATGAATCAAGAGGGTATGAAAATGGTGCTAAAGATGTATGATTCCTATATAAGAGGAGCCACGTACTACTGCAGAGACTAATCCCGAAGCATGAAATGAAGGAAAGGTTGTTGTAATATCACTTTTATCCTGATTTAGAAATGTTTCAGTTTACAGGGTAGGGAAATTTACAGTAATGAATGAAAAGGTTATGTTAATGTGTTAAAATTTTATCATTTGTACAAATAAGTTTTTGGAGGAGCTAGATACTGCTGCAGAGATAACTTTGAAATCAACAAATGAAGCAGGACTGATAGCATAAGTTGATTTCTCAATTTAAGCAACTTTTCAGTTTCACAGAAGAGAAAGTATAACATGATGGATCGAAATGGTATAAAACATATTACAAATTGTCCGATTTCCACATATAAGTTGTTGCTTGAGGTAGATCATGCAATAAAACTACCCTATAATAATGAAATTGTTGAAAGGCTACTTTTATCTGTCAACGATGCCGTATAATATAATTTTCAATTTCAGACGAACGGAAATCTAAAGTGAAAGATTAAGATGATGCGAAAATGATGCAACTGATGTATAATTTCTACATAAGGCGGAGCCACATACTGCTGCACAGAGTAGTGGCAAACTATGAAATGAAGAAAATGATCTCGTAATATTGCGACTACCCTATTTGAAAAATATTCCACTTCCCCTGTGAAGATAAAATCTATAGTAATGAATAAAACGGTTACAAGAAAAGTGTTGAAATTATATCATTTCCGCATCTAAGTTGTTGAAGCAGCTACATATTGCTGTAGAGACAACACTGGTGGAAAAAAGGCCTTTGGTCGCGGTTCGCAACTGCCATTAGTCGCGGTTGCGCAACCGCGACCAACTAAGCGCGACTAAAGCCCCCCACCTTTAGTCGCGGTTCTTAAGAAACCGCGACTAAAGGCCCGTCCACGTGGGCGCCAGGCGGCCGTCGGGGCGGAGGACCTTTAGTCGCGGTTCTTCTGGCCAACCGCGACTAAAGGCCCCCGCGCCCCCCCCCTAAACCTGTTTTCTGTTTAATTTGTATTGTTTTATTTCTTTTGTGCTTTATTTTAATTTTGAAGGAATTTCATATATTCTACGGTACTACATACATGCATATGAATGTACAATTTCAAACAAATTTGAAATTAGAACCAAAAAGAATTCAAGAGGAATATACAATATATATTCAATATCATCGGATGACCATATACAATTTTGAACAAGTTTCCATACATAATTTAATGCATATAAAGTTCTACGTCCTCGTAATGGTGTTCTCCTTTAGGATGGAGGACTTCCCTGCTGAACCATCCAGCTAGTTCCTCTTGAAGTGGTCGGAAGCGAGCTTCTGGACTAAGCATCATCCGGAGGTTATTCCTCTTAGCATTGGTATCACTCGGAACCCGCTCAGAGGTGTATCTCCGGATCATCTCACAGACATAGTATCCACATAGATTGGTCCCCGCTGGCTGAATATCCCCAGCATTCTTCGGCTTTGACCTTTTGAATTCTAGCTCTTTTTTGAATTCACCGACCTTTGTATCTACGAACCGTCTCCAAACCCTACGAGGCAAAGAAAATTAAATGAACAAGAGAGTTATTAGTTACTTGATATTAGGAAATGAACGAAATAGGCCGATCGATATAGAGCGCAAATGAATGAAAATAATTACTTCTGCAGCATTCTTCTCATGCCGCCCCAAAGCTTTGGATCCATATTCAGAGAGTCGTGGACGAGACATTCTGAGGTGTTAACTTTAATTACTAGCAGAATCCAGTGGAACCTGCGGACACGATACATGCACAGTACGTCATGCATAACTCATCGATTAGCCGGCCACATACCATGCATGGAGTAAACAAAAGAGAATGTGCTCAAGACAGAAACACTCACCCAAAATGGTAAGGAAATAGAATATCACTTTTGAGTTCCTGCTTTGTAAGAAACTGCCACAGGTCTGCCTCCATGTCGGCGGGGTGATGCTCCAACACATGTCCATTAACGATGTGTGGGTCAATGAACCCAACATCATGGATGTTCCTTACTCTGCATTCCTTAATCTTCATTCTGCATGTATAATAGCGGACACAACAATATAGTTAGGACATATATATAGTGCAGGCAATATGAACGAGATGGGGTAGAAATAAATCACTTACAGAACGTAGCAACTGATGATAGATTTGTCGAGATCGCGCAGATTGAAAAGCTGGAACAATTCACTCAGTTCAATTTGTACATAGTAATGTTTGAAGTGATGCTCATGTCTAACTTCCGCATAAATATAATCTTTGGCGCTTTTATTTTTTATGTAACCCTTGTACCATTTCAGCAGACCTTTCATTTGTGGAGGTAGATCCTTTTCCTGCGCAGGCTCGACGAGAGGCCCATTCTTGACATATGTAATTACTACCTCCTTCACTGGCGCCTCATCAAGGCCTAACAGTTCACGAAGAGTAATACCTAAGTTGGCCGCTTGTTCTCTGGCACTCGTTGCAGTCAATCCCTGTGCTGCCGCAGCTTGTATGATCTCGGGGGCATCCGGACCGGCGGCTTCCACTATAAGCGGGGCAATCGATTGTTTACTTTGTTCCCCGAGCTGGGCAACTTGTTTCCCGCTTTTTTTACTTTCGGCCTTCCCCCGCTCTTTGTTCTCCTTGAACATGAGTGCCTGCCTGCGAAGTTCACGTGCATAGTCGTCAGGCAGATTCTTCGCGGCTTGGGACGGTGTGCTCAAAAATGACTTAGCCCACTTCTTTTGCTCATCAGAAAATACTGGCTTGGGCTCGGGCTCTCTTTTCTTCTTGCAGTCCGCCTTCCATTTCTCCAAATCAGCAGCCGCGGCCGTGTCGACTTCCATTCCCCAATGTACAATTACACAGAAAAATTTTCCAAACTAAAATTGCACAGCCCGGACAAGTGGTATTACACAAAACATAGCCTATTCAGCATTGTACCGACTTTCTAAAACCTCTAACATATGTCAAATTTCTCACAAGTAGGGCTAGAAATAAGATTAGGATGAACTAATCAGGCCTTCAATTGTAATTCATCATGAGAATGGGAATTTAAAAAAATGACATTTCATTGATATATAATTAGGACTGGATGCTACATATTTCTTTTATTGACTCAAGTCACTAAGATAAGATTTTTTTACTCGTAAATTTTAATAATTGATACTTCATGAACCAAAAAATATGTGGCCAACAAGTTAAAATTAATGGAAAACATCAAAATTACAAGTTCAGTAATTGTATTTGACATATCCATATTATAAATAGCATTTTTATATGGTCATTAATATAGTATTATAATTATTATAAATAGCAAAATAAGCACTTAAACCTGCATATACATATTCAGATAACATATGTTATTTGATGTATGAATCCCAAATTTATACAATTAAAATTACACTTCAAAGATCGACGTTCAAGATCGACGTTCAAGATCGACGTTCAAGATCGACGTTCGTTTTTCCAAGATCGACTTGTTCAAGATCGACGTTCGTTCTTCCAAGATCGACGTTCGTTCTTCCAAGACGGCGTTCTTCCAAGGAAGCGAGGAAGGTGGGCGCGCGGCGCGGGAAAGATGAAAGGAACCAACCGCGACGGCGAGGGCGGCGACGGCGGCGACGACGGCGAGGGCGACGACGACGGCGAGGGCGACGGCGGGCGGCGTCGACGAGGGCGAGGGCGACGGCGGCGGCAGGCCTTCGGCGCGCGCGCGACGGTTGGAATCGGAGAAGACGAGAGAGATGGAGAAGACGGCGGCAGGGGAGGCGCCCGCACTGTATTTATAGCCCCCCCCTTTAGTCGCGGTTGGGGACGCGACCCGCGACTAAAGGTACCCTTTAGTCGCGGGTCGCCTCCCCAACCGCGACTAAAGGGTTTTTGGCGGGTTTTTTGCCTTCCCGCGCCCCCCCCCTTTAGTCGCGGTTGGGGAGGCGACCCGCGACTAAAGGGTAACCTTTAGTCGCGGTTGGTCTGGCAAACCGCGACCAAAGGCCCCCCCCCAAATCTTCTTTTATTTTCAGAACCTTTTATCTTTTTCTTTTCAGAAAAATCATCATTGCTTTTATAGAAACTTCAAACATTTTATTTTCTGTTTTCTAAGCATATTTTTGTAGGAAAAATATGCATAGAGACAATACTTCTCGCCCGAGCCGTGAGCGCGCCGCCCCTTTCTTCTCCTATCCGCCCGCTGAGAGGTCGTTTTTGCGTTCCCCGCGCGCAACGACCTTTAGTCGCGGTTGGTCTGGCCTTTAGTCCCGGTTGCACCAACCAGCCGGGACTAAAGGTTAGATGACCAGCTCTGGATTCCTCTTCTTCCCGCCATTTCTTCCCTGTCTTCCCGCCTCTTTCTTCCCGCCACTTTCTTCCCGCCTCCTGTCTTCCCGCCTCCTGTCTTCCCGCTCCCATTTTTCCCGCCATTTCTCACTACATATATGTAGCCCGGCTTGGCCAGCATTATCACATCTCTACAATCTCTCATCACTCTCTCATGGCTTCCACCGCACCCACTCTAACCTACCAGCAGGTGGAGGAGCTTTGCGCCTCGAACTACCCTTGTCCACCGGGCTACCGCGTCCCCACCGGCTGGAGCCTAAGCGCCGGCGGCGTGCCGGTCCCTCCCGTCCCTCAGGGTACTGCGCGCCGGGCGGCCATCACGAACCACTACTACCTCGACCTCACGCCGGAGCAGCGGATGAATCCCCGCTGGCATCCCGATAACCAGCATACTTGGGACGCCTTCTTCATCAATCGGCGTGAGAGGGCGCTGGCCAGGTATGAGGAGGACGGTCTGCCTCCTGGGAACTTCCACGAGGCCGGCCGTCGGCTATGGTGGTACGGCCGGACTCTGCAGAGCGTCATGGACTACATCACGGCCGGCGATATCCCCCGCCTGCGCTACCCTCAGTTCGAGCCACGAGCGCCGCCCGACGACAGCGACGACAGCAGCGACGACGACGGCGGCAACTTAGAAGGCGACGACTACCAGTACAACAACGACGGCGGCTATGAAGACTACGAGTATGCATATTATACGCCTAGGCAGGAGTATGACTAAATCACTCCAAATTTCATGTATCATCAGTGGTATCTCGAATCATTCGAAAATGGACACCAAACACATCACGGGTAATATAATTCACATGATCCATTCAACAAAGTTTGGTACAATAAATTATTACACATCATTTCTTCCCTTGTGTCCCTGCTTGCTTACGATTGTGCCGTATCCATGGAGCATCCTCATCATTTAACTTAATGCTTGGGTCGGTGTTCACTTTGAAGGGCGGAATTTCAGCAAACATATTATAATCTTCTGACATGTCTGTCTTGTCCTCCACTCCCACGATGTTTCTTTTCCCTGAAAGAACAATGTGGCGCTTTGGATCATCGCATGATGTACTGATCGTTTTCTTATCTTTCCGTTTCCTCGGTTTGCTACTCATGTCCTTCACATAGAAAACCTGAGCGACATCTTTCGCTAGGACGAATGGTTCGTCAAGGTAACCAAGATTGTTGAAATCCACCATTGTCATTCCGTATTGCTGGTCCACCTTTACCCCACCTCCTGTTAGCTTGAACCATTTGCACCGGAACAAAGGGACCTTAAAGGAGGGTCCATAGTCAAGTTCCCATATCTCCTCTATGTAACCATAATATGTGACCTCTTGCCCATTCTCGGTTGCTGCATCAAAGCGGACACCACTGTTTTGGTTGGTGCTCTTTTTATCTTGGGCGATCATGTAAAATGTATTCCCATTTATCTCGTACCCTTGGAAAGTCGTTATAGTCGAAGATGGTGTCTTGGCCAACATGTACAGCTGATCTACAACATCATTGTCATTCATTAAATGTTTTCTCAACCAACTGCCGAAAGTCTCCATGTGGGCCTTCCTAATCCAGGATTCAGGCTTCCCCGGGTTGTCAGAGCGTAAAATATTCTAGCTCCCAGAATATAGATTTCTTCTTCCACATGGTTGCGTGCCCGTCAGCTCCCTTCGGAACTGATTGTCCGCCAGGACCCTTTCCAAAGATGACTTTCAAATCCTTGACCATATCAAATACCTCAGCACCAGTGCGTTCCGCAGGCTTCGGCCGGTGATCTGCCTTGCCGTTGTAATGCTTGCCTTTCTTTCTTACTGGATGAATTTTCGAAAGAAATCGACGATGCCCAAGGTACACGTTCTTCTTACAATTTGGCAAATGTACACTTTCAGTCTCATGTAAGCACTGCGTGCATGCATTGTATCCCTTATTTGACAGTCCCGAAAGGTTACTAAGAGCAGGCCAATCGTTGATGGTTACGAAAAGCAACGCTCGTAGGTCAAATTCCTCTTGTTTGTGCTCATCCCACACACGGACACCACCCCACAGCTGTAAAAGTTCATCAACTAATGGCCTTAGGTACACATCGATGTCGTTGCCGGGTTGCTTCGGACCTTGGATGAGCACTGGCATCATAATGAACTTCCGCTTCATGCACAACCAAGGAGGAAGGTTGTAGATGCATAGAGTCACGGGCCAGGTGCTATGGCTGGAGCTCTGCTCGCCAAAAGGATTCATGCCATCCGTACTTAGAGCAAATCTTATGTTCCTTGCGTCAGCTGCAAAATCTTTGAACCATCTGTCGATCTTTCTCCATTGCGTTCCATCTGCGGTGTGTCTCAACTCCCCGTCCGACTTACGGTCCTCTTTGTGCCATCGCAACAACTTGGCATGCTCTTTGTTCCTGAACAGACGTTTCAACCGTGGTATTATAGGAGCATACCACATCACCTTGGCGGGAACCCTCTTCCTGGGTTTCTGGCCCTCAACATCGTCACCAGGGTCATCGCCTCTGATCTTATAACGCAATGCAGTGCATACCGGGCATTCATTCAAATTCTCGTATTCACCGCGGTAGAGGATGCAGTCGTTGATGCATGCATGTATCTTCAGAACCTCTAAACCTAGAGGGCAGACAACCTTCTTTGCTTCGTACGTACTGGTGGGCAACTCGTTATCCTTTGGAAACATATTCTTCAACATTTTCAGCAAGTTTTCAAATGCCGAGTCAGCTACACCTACCTCTGCCTTCCATTTCAGCAAATCCAGTGTGCAGCCCAGCTTTTTCAGACCATCATCGCATCCGGGGTACAGCGCCTTTCTGTGATCCTCTAACATGCGATCCAAATTCTCCCTCTCCTTTTCAGTTTCACAGCGTCTCCGTGCATCAGCAATGGTCCGACCAAGATCATCAACGGGATCATCACGTGCCTCTTCTTCACCTTCCCCTTCACCTTCAGCATCCTCCATGAAAGTATCACCGAAATGAGCAAGATAGCTTTCATCGATGAAATCATCCCCTTCTTCATCTTCTTCCATTATAACCCCTCTTTCTCCATGCTTGGTCCAACAATTATAGCTTGGCATGAAACCGTGCCGAAGCAGATGCATGTGAACATCTCTTGAGGAAGAGTAACCCTTCTGATTCTTACAGTTAACACATGGACAGATAACAAAACCCCCCCGCTTGTTCGCATTAGCCACTACGAGGAAATCTTTCAAACCCGTAGTGAACTCGCCGGAGAGTCGGTTAACGTACATCCATTGCCGATTCATCTGCATTATTATAATATAAAATATATAATTAACCATCATGCATTTGTTAAACTAACTAGCTACAAACAATATAAATTAAACAATGAACTACACACATGCATATTTTATCAATGACACATCAAAGGTTCATCAAGTTGCTAACCGCGATCGAGGAGTGTGGCTCCAACACTTCATGTCATGTTTGTTTCATGCTCTTGGGGCATTTCATCAAACACCTTATGTGCATAAGAGGAACCAAAAGCAAACCTAAACCCTAAGTGTGAAGAGAATGGCTCTAAATGGCTAAGTGTTGGCTGCTGGATGGGTATATATAGGGGAGGGGCTTTAGTTGCGGTTGGCCTGGCAAACCGTGACTAAAGGTGCCCGAAGGCCTTTAGTCGCGGTTGTCCTGGCCAACCGCGACTAAAGCCCCTCACGTGCACCAGCTGGCCACCGAGCGCCCTGGGCCCAGGCCTTTGGTCGCGGTTCACCTCCAGAACCGCGACTAAAGGTCCCATTAGTCGCGGTTCCTACAGCTTCGCGACTTATGGGGCTGGACGGAAGCCTGTTTTTCCACCAGTGCAACTTCAGAAGCAAGAAATGAAGCGGGACTACGAGCATATGTCGATTTGTCTAATTAAATAACTTTTTATTTTCACATAAGAGAAAATATACCATGATGGACGGAAGCAATACGAATAAAATTACAAATTGTCCGATTTCCACATGTAATTCATTGTGTGAGGTATATAATGCAATGGTAACTATTCTTGAAAATTGAAATGATGGAAAGGCGAGTGGAATATGTTGAGATGCTATATAAATAAGTTTTCATTTTCACATGAAGTGAAAATCTAGAGTGATGAATCAAGAGGGTGCGAAAATGGTTCTAAAGATGTATGATTCCTATATAAGAGGAGCCACATACTGCTGCAGAGACTATTCCCGAAGCATGAAATGAAGGAAAGGTTGTCGTAATATGACTTCTATACTGTTTGAAAAATGTTTCAGTTTACACGGTCGGGAAATTAACTGTAATAAATGAAAAGGTTATGAGAATATGCTAAAATAATATCATTTGTACAAATAAGTTTTTGGAGGAGCTACATACTGCTGCAGAGACAACTTTGACAACAACAAATGAAGCAGGACTAATAGCATATGTCGATTTCGCTATTTAAACAACTTTTCAGCTTCATAGAAGTGAAAATTTTACCATGATGGTTCGAAATGGTACAAAACATATTACAAATTGTCCGATTTCCACATGTAAGTCATGGTGTGAGGTATATAATGCAACGATAACTACTCTTGAAAATTAAAATGATGGAAAGGCGAGTGGAATATGTCGAGATGCTATATAAATAAGATCTCATTTTCACATGAAGTGAAAATCTAGAGTGATGAATCAAGAGGGTGCGAAAATGGTGCTAAAGATGTATGATTTCTATATAAGAGGAGCAACATACTGCTGCAGAGACTAATCCCGAAGCATAAAATGAATGAAATGTTGTTGTAATATGACTTCTATCCTGTTTGAAAAATGTTTAAGTTTACACGGTAGGGAAGTTTACAGTAATGAATGAAAAGGTTATGAAAATGTTCTAAAATTATATCATTTGTACAAATAAGTTTTTGGAGGAGCTACATACTGCTGCAGAGACAAGTTTGACAACAACAAATGAAGCAGGACTGATAGCATATGTCGATTTCGCTATTTAAATAACTTTTCAGTTTCACAGAAGTGAAAAATATACCATGATGGTTCGAAATGGTACAAAACATATTATAAATTGTCTGATTTCGACATGTAATTTGTTGTTTGAGGTACATAACACAACAAAAATTACACTGTAATAATGAAATGGTCGATTGGCTACTGTTATCTGTCGACGATACCATATAAATTAATTTTCTGTTTTAGACGAACAGAAATCTAAAGTAACAGATTAAGATGATGCGAAAATGATGCTAATGGTCTATAATTTCTACATAAGGGGGAGCCACATACTGTTGTGCTGCAGAATGTAGTGGCAAACTATGAAATATAGAAAATGATGTCGTACTAGGGCGACTACCCTATTTGAAAAATATTCCACTTCCCCAGGAAGAGAAAACCTACAGTAATGAATAAAAAGGTTATGACAAAAGTGTTGAAATTATATCATTTCCACATATAAGTTGGTAGAGGAGCTACATATTGCTGTAGAGATAACTTCGGAAACAAGAAATGAAGCGGGACTACTAGCATATGCCGATTTGTCCATTTAAAAAACTTTTTATTTTCACATATGAGAAAATATACCATGATGAACCGAAACAATACGAATAATATTACAAATTTTCTGATTTCCACTTGTAAGTCGTTGTGTGAGGTATATAATGCAACGGTAACTACGCTTGAAGATTGAAATGATGGAAAGGCGAGTGGAATATGTCGAGATGCTATATAAATATGTTTTCATATTCACATGAAGTGAAAATCTAGAGTGATGAATCAAGAGGGTATGAAAATGGTGCTAAAGATGTGTGATTCCTATATAAGAGGAGCCACGTACTGCTGCAGAGACTAATCCCGAAGCATGAAATGAAGGAAAGGTTGTTGTAATATCACTTTTATCCTGTTTTAGAAATCTTTCAGTTTATAGGGTAGGGAAATTTACAGTAATTAATGAAAAGGTTATGTAAATGTGTTAAAATTGGATCATTTGTACAAATAAGTGTTTGGAGGAGCTACATACTGCTGCAGAGATAACTTTGACATCAACAAATGAAGCAGGACTAATAGTATAGGTTGATTTCTCAATTTAAGCAACTTTTCACTTTCACAGAAGAGAAAGTATACCATGATGGATCGAAATGGTATAAAACGTATTACAAAATGTCTGATTTTCACATATAAGATGTTGTTTGAGGTAGATCATGCAATAAAACTATCCTATATAATGAAATTGTTGAAAGGCTACTTTTATCTGTCAACGATACCATATAATATAATTTTCAGTTTTAGACGAACGGAAATCTAATGTGAAAGATTAAGATGATGCAAAAATGAAGCTACTGATGTATAATTTTACATAAGGCGGAGCCACATACTGATGCACAGAGTAGTGCCAAACTATGAAATGAAGAAAATGATCTCGTAATAGTGCGACTACCCTATTTGAAAAATATTCCACTTCCCCGAGAAGATAAAATCTATAGTAATGAATAAAACGGTTACAAGAAAAGTGTTGAAATTATATCATTTCCGCATCTAAGTTGTTGAAGGAGCTACATATTGCTGTAGAGACAACTTCAGAAGCAAGAAATGAAGCGGGACTACTAGCATATGTCCATTTGTCTAATTAAAAAACATTTTATTTTCACATAACATAAAATATACCATGATGGACCGAAACAATACGAATAAAATTACAAATTGTCCGATTTCCACATGTAAGTCATTGTGTGAGGTATATAATGCAATGGTAACTACTCTTGAAAATTTAAATTATGGAAAGGCGAGTGCAATATGTTGAGATGCTATATAAATAAGTTTTCATTTTCACAGGAAGTGAAAATCTAGAGTGATGAATCAAGAGCGTGCGAAAATGGTTCTAAAGATGTATGATTCCTATATAAGAGGAGCCACATACTACTGGAGAGACTAATCCCGAAGCATGAAATGAAGGAAAGGTTGTTGTAATATGACTTCTATCCTGTTTGAAAAATGTTTCAGTTTACACGGTAGGGAAATTTACAGTAATAAATGAAAAGGTTATGAAAATATGCTAAAATAATATCATTTGTACAAATAAGTTTTCGGAAGAGCTACATACTGCTGCACAGACAACTTTGACAACAACAAATGAAGCAGGACTGATAGCATATGTCGATTTCACTATTTAAACAACTTTTCAGCTTCATAGAAGTGAAAAATATACCATGATGGTTCGAAATGGTACAAAACATATTACAAATTGTCCGATTTCCACATGTAAGTCATGGTGTGAGGTATATAATGCAACGATAACTACTCTTGAAAATTAAAATGATGGAAGGGCAAGTGGAATATATCGAGATGCTATATAAATAAGTTCTCATTTTCACATGAAGTGAAAATCTAGAGTGATGAATCAAGAGGGTGCGAAAATGGTGCTAAAGATGTATGATTCCTATATAAGAGTAGCAACATACTGCTACACAGACTAATCCCGAAGCATGAAATGAATGAAATGTTGTTGTAATACGATTTTTATCCTGTTTGAAAAATGTTTCAGTTTACACGGTAGGGAAATTTAGAGTAATGAATGAAAAGGTTATGAAAATGTCCTAAAAGTATATCATTTGTACAAATAAGTTTTTGGAGGAGCTACATACTGCTGCAGAGACAAGTTTGATAGCAACAAATGAAGCAGGACTGATAGAATATGTCAATTTCGCTATTTAAATAACTTTTCCGTTTCACAGAAGTGAAAAATATAACATGATGGTTCGAAATGGTACAAAACATATTATAAATTGTCTGATTTTGACATGTAAGTTGTTGTTTGAGGTACATAACACAACAAAAAACTACCCTGAAATGGTCGATTGGCTACTATTATGTGTCGACGATATCATATAAATTTATTTTTAGTTTTAGACGAACGGAAATCTAAAGTAATAGATTAAGATGATGCTAATGATCTATAATTTCTACATAAGGGGGAACCACATACTGCTGTAGAGTGTAGTGGCGAACTATGAAATATAGAAAATGATGTCGTAATAGGGCGACTACCCTATTTGAAAAATATTCCACTTCCCTACGAAGATAAAACCTATAGTAATGAATAAAAAGGTTATGACAAAAGTGTTGCAATTATATCATTTCCACATATAAGTTGGTAGAGGAGCTACATATTGCTGTAGAGATAACTTCGGAAACAAGAAATGAAGCGGGACTACTAGCATATGCCGATTTGTCGATTTAAAAAACTTTTTATTTTCACATAAGAGAAAATATACCATGATGAACCAAAACAATACGAATAATATTACAAATTTTCCGATTTCCACTTGTAAGTCGTTGTGTGAGGTATATAATGCAACGGTAACTACGCTTGAAGATTGAAATGATGGAAATGCGAGTGGAATATGTCGAGATGCTATATAATTATGTTTTCATTTTCACATGAAGTGAAAATCTAGAGTGATGAATCAAGAGGGTATGAAAATGGTGCTAAAGATCTATGGTTCCTATATAAGAGGAGCCACGTACTGCTGCAGAGACTAATCCCGAAGCATGAAATGAAGGAAAGGTTGTTGTAATATCACTTTTATCCTGTTTTAGAAATCTTTCAGTTTATAGGGTAGGGAAATTTACAGTAATGAATGAAAAGGTTATGAAAATGTTCTAAAATTATATCATTTGTACAAATAAGTTTTTGGAGGAGCTACATACTGCTGCAGAGACAAGTTTGACAACAACAAATGAAGCAGGACTGATAGCATATGTCGATTTCGCTATTTAAATAACTTCTCAGTTTCACAGAAGTGAAAAATATACCATGATGGTTCGAAATGGTACAAAACATATTATAAATTGTCTGATTTCGACATGTAATTTGTTGTTTGAGGTACATAACACAACAAAAATTACCCTGTAATAATGAAATGGTCGATTGGCTACTGTTATCTGTGGACGATACCATATAAATTAATTTTCAGTTTTAGACGAACAGAAATCTAAAGTAACAGATTCAGATGATGCGAAAATGATGCTAATGGTCTATAATTTCTACATAAGGGGGAGCCACATACTGCTGTGCTGCAGAATGTAGTGGCAAACTATGAAATATAGAAAATGATGTCGTACTAGGGCGACTACCCTATTTGAAAAATATTCCACTTCCCCAGGAAGAGAAAACCTATAGTAATGAATAAAAAGGCTATGACAAAAGTGTTGAAATTATATCATTTCCACATATAAGTTGGTAGAGGAGCTACATATTGCTGTAGAGATAACTTCGGAAACAAGAAATGAAGCGGGACTACTAGCATATGCCGATTTGTCCATTTAAAAAACTTTTTATTTTCACATAAGAGAAAATATACCATGATGAACCGAAACAATACGAATAATATTACAAATTTTCCGATTTCCACTTGAAAGTCGTTGTGTGAGGTATATAATGCAACGGTAACTACGCTTGAAGATTGAAATGATGGAAAGGCGAGTGGAATATGTCGAGATGCTATATAAATATGTTTTCATTTTCACATGAAGTGAAAATCTAGAGTGATGAATCAAGAGGGTATGAAAATGGTTCTAAAGATCCATGATTCCTATATAAGAGGAGCCACGTACTACTGCAGAGACTAATCCCCAAGCATGAAATGAAGGAAAGGTTGTTGTAATATCACTTTTATCCTGTTTTAGAAATGTTTCAGTTTACAGGGTAGGGAAATTTACAGTAATGAATGAAAAGGTTATGTAAATGTGTTGAAATTTTATCATTTGTACAAATAAGTTTTTGGAGGAGCTACATACTGCTGCAGAGATAACTTTGAAATCAACAAATGAAGCAGGACTGATAGCATAAGTTGATTTCTCAATTTAAGCAACTTTTCAGTTTCACAGAAGAGAAAGTATACCATGATGGATCGAAATGGTACAAAACATATTACAAATTGTCCGTTATCCACATATAAGTTGTTATTTGAGGTAGATCATGCAATAAAACTGCCCTATAATAATGAAATTGTTGAAAGGCTACTTTTATCTATCAACGATGCCATATAATATAATTTTCAGTTTTAGACGAACGGAAATCTAAAGTGAAAGATTAAGATGACGCGAAAATGATGCTACTGATGTATAATTTCTACATAAGTCGGAGCCACATACTGCTGCACAGAGTAGTGGCAAACTATGAAATGAACAAAATGATCTCGTAATATTGTGACTACCCTATTTGAAAAATATTCCACTTCCCCGAGAAGATAAAACCTATAGCAATGAATAAAACGGTTACAAGAAAAGTTTTGAAATTATATCATTTCCGCATCTAAGTTGTTGAGGAGCTACATATTGCTGTAGAGACAACTTCAGAAGCAAGAAATGAAGCGGGACTACTAGCATATGTCGATTTGTCTAATTAAATAACTTTTTATTTTCAATAAGAGAAAATATACCATGATGGACCGAAACAATACGAATAAAATTACAAATTGTCCGATTTCCACATGTAAGTCATTGTGTGAGGTATATAATGCAATGGTAACTACTCTTGAAAATTGAAATGATGGAAAGGCGAGTGGAATATGTTGAGATGCTATATAAATAAGTTCTCATTTTCACATGAAGTGAAAATCTAGAGTGATGAATCAAGAGGGTGCGAAAATGGTTCTAAAGATGTATGATTCCTATATAAGAGGAGCCACATACTGCTGCAGAGACTAATCCCGAAGCATGAAATGAAGGAAAGGTTGTTGTAATATGACTTCTATCCTGTTTGAAAAATGTTTCAGTTTACACGGTAGGGAAATTTACAGTAATAAATGAAAATGTTATCAAAATATGCTAAAATAATATCATTTGTACAAATAAGTTTTTGGAGGAGCTACATACTGCTGCAGAGACAACTTTGACAACAACAAATGAAGCAAGACTGATAGCATATGTCGATTTCACTATTTAAACAACTTTTCAGCTTCACAGAAGTGAAAAATATACCATGATGGTTCGAAATGGTACAAAACATATTACAAATTGTCCGATTTCCACATGTAAGTCATGGTGTGAGGTATATAATGCAACGATAACTACTCTTGAAAATTAAAATGATGGAAAGGCGAGTGGAATATGTCGAGATGCTATATAAATAAGATCTCATTGTCACATGAAGTCAAAATCTAGAATGATGAATCAAGAGGGTGCGAAAATGGTGCTAAAGATGTATGATTCCTATATAAGAGGAGCAACATACTGCTGCAGAGACTAATCCCGAAGCATGAAATGAATAAAATGTTGTTGTAATACGACTTCTATCCTGTTTGAAAAATGTTTCAGTTTACACGGTAGGGAAAATTGCAGTAATGAATGAAAAGGTTATGAAAATGTCCTAAAAGTATATCATTTGTACAAATAAGTTTTTGGAGGAGCTACATACTGCTGCAGAGACAAGTTAGATAGCAACAAATGAAGCAGGACTGATAGCATATGTCGATTTCGCTATTTAAATAACTTTTCAGTTTTACAGAAGTAGAAAATATAACATGATGGTTCCAAATGGTACAAAACATATTATAAATTGTCTAATTTCGACATGTAAGTTGTTGTTTGAGGTATATAACGCAATAAAAACTACCCTGTAATAATGAAATGGTCGATTGGCTACTGTTATCTGTCGACGATACCATATAAATTAATTTTCAGTTTTAGACGAACGGTAATCTAAAGTAATAGATTAAGATGATGCTAATGATCTATAATTTCTACATAAGGGGGAGCCACATACTGCTGCAGAGTGTAGTGGCAAACTATGAAATATAAAAAATGATGTCGTAATAGGGCGACTACCCTATTTGAAAAATATTCCACTTCTCTAGGAAGAGAAAACCTATAGTAATGAATAAAAAGTTTATGACACAAGTGTTGAAATTATATCATTTCCACATATAAGTTGGTAGAGGAGCTACATATTGCTCTAGAGATAACTTCGGAAACAAGAAATGAAGCGGGACTACTAGCATATGCCGATTTGTCGATTTAAAAAACTTTTTATTTTCACATAAGAGAAAATATACCATGATGAACCGAAACAATACGAATAATATTACAAATTTTCCGATTTCCACTTGTAAGTTGTTGTGTGAGGTATATAATGCAATGGTAACTACGCTTGAAGATTGAAATGATGGAAATGCGAGTGGAATATGTGGAGATGCTATATAATTATGTTTTCATTTTCACATGAAGTGAAAATCTAGAGTGATGAATCAAGAGGGTATGAAAATGGTGCTAAATGTGACATCCTCGACTTTTGCTACAGTAATTATTGTGATTAAGCTACAGTGATCACCCGCTAATGATGCCACGTCATCGAATTCCCATCTCACACCCGCGTTGATTCGAGTCTGTCCGGATCCAAAATTTGAAAGCAAAAGAAAAAGTACTTTATAAGTTCATTTCAAATATTAAAAGAAGATGTATATGAAAGAGAGATTTAGAAGTATGTATAATAAATTGAAAAGGAAAGTATGTTAAAAGAAACTATTTAAAAAGAAAAATCAGTTAGTGAAAAGAAATTAGAAAGAAAGAAATAATAAAAAGAAAAGGGAAAAGGTAAAACAAAACAAAACAACAACAACAACAAAAAAATAACCCCACTCCCCCGGCCCAGCTGGGCCACCCACCGGCCCAACCGGCCAAACCCTAACCCCCCCCCCTGGCGAGGGCCACTCCCCTCGCTACTCCCTCCCCCCCTGGGCGCCGCCGCCAGCCACCCCCCCTCGTGGGGGGCCCCACCCCAACCACCGACAGCGCCTCCCTCCCCTCTCGTTCACTCCCCCACCCACCGAGACCCCCACGGTCCCGTAACTCCCTCCCCACCTCACCTCCCTCTCGGTTTCCCCATCTCGCCTCCCCCACCGAGCCCCAGATCTCTCCTGCCTCCTCTCCTGCCGTCGCCCCCTCCCCCCTCAGATCCTCCCTCCCCGGCCGGCGGCCACTCCTCCTCCCGCCGGCAGCCCCCCCCCGGCGGCCACTCCTCCTCCCGCCGGCGGCCTATCCTCCCCCCGGCGGCCCCTCATCCTCCCGGCCGACGAGCCGCCCCCACCTCGGCCCTCCATCCCGCCGGCCGCTCCCGGGAGCCCCGTCGGCCGAGCCCCTCCTCCCGCCGGTCACCATCGGCGGCTCCATCTCCGGGGGCCCCTCCTCACCGGGGCCCCTCTCGGCGTCCCGGCCACCACCTCGGGGTCCTCCTTGCCGGATCCGCGCCGTCACCGTCACCGTCACCGCCTCGTCCGCCTCCACGCCGTCTCCTCCGCCCCGTCCCGTGAACTCCGGCTTCATCGGCCCGTCTCGTCACCGTCGGTGAGCCCCTCCTCAGGCTCCTCCCACCATGTCGATCTCCTCGCCGTCCCGGTTCCGTTCCGGCAAACGGGGCCTCGATCCGTCGACGGTAGACTCCGGTAGGAGGATTTGAACTTTCGGTTCTTCTAGGTGGAGTTAGCAGAGAGAGTTCTCTATCTCTGTTAACAGAGAGATGAGTGTTGAGAGTTTTGAGAGAAAAAGAAATAAAAATAAATGATGTATTAAATGCGTATGTATGTATGTATGTATGAGATGTGATGTATGTATTTGCGTATATGAGTATTTAAAGAAATACGGTATTTGCACGGTTAGGTATCTAATAAAAGTAGATGAGAAAATAGCCTTAGGTCACTTACCGGTGGGGCCAATGCACCCGCTGTCTATGACAGGGAGGCCCCACGCGAGAGTTAGTATAAATAATAAAAAAATAATGTTTTATTAAATAAATAAATAGATATATTAGTTAAACTAATTAATTCACATAATTAGAGTATGACACGTGGGTCCCTAGTTGAATTAATTTGATTAATAAATAATTAATCTTAATAAAAACTTGTGCCTATGACGTTCGGGACCCGCAGGTCAGTTGACCGGTCAAATGTTGATGTCAGCCTGACATCGCGATGATGTCATAATGGAATTTTATTAAATCTTTTAAATCTGTTTTTAATTCCTAAATAATTAATAAAACTTTGAAAATTAATATTAAATAATCCGTAAGTCAGATCAAAATATTTTCAACATGAAAGTTGATCAGCAAAGCGAGACGAACCCGGATACACGGCCCGTTCGTCTGTCACGCATACCTAGCATAGCAAACATGGAACTTTTCCTCCGTTTCCGGTATATCGTCAGATATTCTTCCGACCCGTCTATGACGGATGTTGCTGCGTTAGTTCATGTCTAGCCTGCATCTTTTCATGTCATGCTTGATGTTGCATCGGTGCTATTATTTATTGTTTCTTCCCCCTCTTCTTACCGGTAGACCCCGAGACTGACGCTGCTGCCGGGTACATCTACGACCCTGCCGATCAGTCCTTTGCCGCAGAGCAGCAAGGCAAGCAAACTCCCCTTGATCATTCCTATATCGCCTATGTCTTTCTTCCTACTGCTTGCATTAGTATTTTGCTACTGTTGTAGTTAGCTCCTATATCTGATGCATAGCCTGTTTTTGATGAACTGCTACTTTCAGTCCTGTACTTTTAATATGCTTCGTATAGGTGGAGCAGTCATCCCCTCTGACCCCGTAGATCAGTTGCCCCGCTTGTTTTCAAACCTCGATCTCTGATCGACGAGCCAGACCCGACACAGCACATTCACCCCCCCTGCCCCCCTTGTTGTACGACGCTACAGAGATACTATCGGGTACCTAGGGTGACACCTCGCTAAGTACTCCTGATGATATCTCTGTAGTATAGCTAGTCGGTCGTGGTTATCGAGGTTGATTCCTCTTTCACCATTCCCTATGACGTCTCTGTCGTGCCATCCCGCGAGTGTGGGACCCCCGAGGGTGATTCCTCTAAGCCCACCTTGACGGGTACATCGTTCGGAATCCAACGAGGGTGATACCTCGGATTCCCCCGATGTTACAACCACACAGTTACTCGACCATGTTACTGGGATCTTCGGTGATTAGTTGTAAGACGGGTGGATTCCCGCGAGACTGTGTTGCTGGCCTAATTAAAATGCTAATGGATTTGGGTATTTGATCTGGGTTGGTCGGAGACCTTTTGGCACTAACCGGCTACGCGGGAAGAATTATGGGTACTCGGCGTCGCGGTATCAGCCGAAGCTTTTCAGATGCCAGCAGTGTAGCGGCGCGCGCCCGAGTGGTCCCGAGATGCATCGCGCTTGTGATTAAGGGATGCTAGGACTGACGTCGGCCGCCCACGCCACGTGCAGGAGCGTGAAGGGGAACTGGGCCCATGAACCCTTTGTGCTTAGGATTTAGACCGGCGGGCTGGCCTCTCTGATTAGTCTTAGGTGGGGCTGCGACGTGTCGATATTCCGAGGCCGGGCAGGACCCAGAAAAGTATGTCCGGCCAGAGTGTTATCGAGCGTGACGGGACATGTGGTGCACCCCTGCAGGGATGAAAATTAACTATTCGGATAGCCGTGTCCACGGTTACAGGACGACTTGGAGTTGTGCCCCGATCTTATACAACTACAATTGTTACTTAACTGGAATTAGTTTGCCTCGGGATTGCTTCCTCGCAGGGAGTCGAGGGAGGATCTTTAGGCGTGACCTCACTTTAATATTGCTGCAACAATATGACTATTAATGTGTTACCCCTGTTCTACTCTCGTCTATTGCTGCAAGACCCTGAAGATGCTAGTCTTCGATAGGACTAGGCCTTCTCTCTCTATTCTCGCATTGCTGCAGTCAGTCCACATATAACCCCCTTCTTTGATACTGATGCATAATTAGAATAGTTCTGATGTAAGACTTGCGAGTACTTTGGATGAGTACTCACCGCTGCTTTGCTCCCCCCTTGTCCCCTTGATCCGTTTGCTGCGACCAGATGATGGAGCCCAGGAGATGGAGGTCCCCGCCACCGACGTCTGCTACCCCGACGGTGCCTACTACTACGTGGAGGCCGCTGATGATCAGGAGTAGTTAGGAGGTTCCCAGGCAGGAGGCCTCGCCTCGTTCGATCGTTGTATCTTTTGTGCTAGCCTTCTCTAAGGCACCCCATGTTGTTTTATGTCTGTACTCAGATATTGTTGCTTCCGATGACTCGTGTGCTTATCGAGCTTTCGTATTCTAGCCCTCGAGGCCCCTGGCTTGTAATATGAAGCTGATGTTATTTTATTTGTGTCTAGAGTTGTGTTGTGATATCTCCCCGTGAGTCCTTGGGTTTGATCGTACGCATTTGCGTGTATGATTAGCGTACGATTAAGCCGAGGGCGTCACAAGTTGGTATCAGAGCCAACTGCCTGTAGGTAGCCCCCTTTCCAACTCCTTGGCCGAAGTTGAGTCTAGTGTTTGAAGAACTTTACTAACACTGATGTTGTGGCTTACGGGCCCACATCTCAATTGGGTGGTATTAGTATCTTTTACTCCTTTTCTATACTCTGGGCTCTACTTTCTCTTCTCTTTCGGGTCAAAGATTTTACTAACTCTAACATTAGGTTCTCGAATCACATCAATCCGGAGGGCTGGACTATCTACCCTTTTTCTCCTGAATATGTATTACACACACTGTCATTGACATCCGTCAATCTTATTTTTAGATGCGTCCCGCAAGACAGCACGTGCGCCTGACGCAGGCCACTGAGACGACTGGGTTCCCGGCCATTTTGGTCGATCTCCTGACCAGGCTGGGATATCGCTGGTACCCCGAGTACATTGTGTTCGAGGATTTCCGCGAGTACAACCAGTACCAATACCAGGCTGAGGTTCGCATCTTCGACCAGAGGGGCGGCGAGACCCTCGAGCGCCACGTGTTCTGTGGTATTGGAGTGTCGGTCGAGATGGCCGTCCATGATGCAGCCTACATCGCCATCACCCGTCTCCGTGGAGCGTACCCTCACCTGGAGGAGAGCCCTTTCAGATACATCCCGCATGCTCCTGCTGGGGATGAGACTGGGTCTGATCTCACTGCCTATGCTTCTGACGTTCGGGAGCGCAGCGACCATTCTTACGTCGCTGTCTGCGCCCCCTACGTGACGCGTCGCTACGACGCGATGATTCTGGTGCAGTACACTGAGGCAATGGATCGTGCTTTCCGAGCTCTGACTGTGGAGTTGTATGCTACGCGCGCTCGTCTTTACGACGCGTTAATAGAGCTGCAGCCATCACACTATCCGAGGGTTCCACCTATGCGCATCCGCGAGCCGAGCAGGACAGAGCTACCATCAGCTCTCGAGTGGACTGATGTTGGGGGTAGAACCCCTGCACTTGGACCTCAGCTGCTCGACTGGATGCGGTACCCTCACCAGAGTCACAACGGGACACAGGGTCCTGTCCCTACGTTCTATCACCGCCAACTACCAGGATTCGATCGTCCTCTCCGACGTTGATGTAGCCTTATCGCTATATCTCGTTGTGGTACTCTTCCACCGCGTGCCTGCGCGCCGCCTAGTGAGTCCAGGGTATCGTCAAATGCGTCCGGGCTATCGCCAAATTTCGAGTTTTTAATCGTTAGTCTATAATCGAACTTATGTATGGGTCTGTATGTCGAACTCAACTACTATGGAGTATCTATCGCATTTCCCTTTCATTATGCTTGATTACGTCATGAATGCGTGCGATGCCTTTCAATTACTTTAAGCTAAACTACCCCTGCTAAATATTTAACAGGATGGTTAGACCAGTTGGCCGCCCGCGTGGCCCTACCAACGATGCACCACCCCCGCCTCCTGAGTATATGGCGGGGATGATCCAACAGTTTGAGCTGAACCGCCAGTTTATGCAAGGGCTCATGGATCAGTTCCAAAGGCCGAACATGAACCAACCACAAGGCGTGACACTGCAAGACTTCTGCCGTCTCAACCCTGCGACCTACCGCAGCTCAACTCAGCCTCTAGATGCTGATGACTGGCTCCGTGACATTTCCTATGAACTAGAGTCTGCCAATGTGCCCCTGGCGAGCTATGTCAACTTTGCCGCCTACTTTCTGAAGGGTCCCGCTGCTCAATGGTGGGACAGTCACAGGCGCTCTCAGCCCGATGGGACTATCATCACTTGGGCAGAGTTCAAGGCTGCTTTCCGTGCTCGATACATTCCCCAGGGAATCATGGACTGGAAGAAGCGTGAGTTCCGCAACTTGGTCCAGGGCAACAAGACTGTGGATGCTTATCAGCGGGATTTTCTGGAATTATCTCGCTATGCTGAAGAAGACATTGCGACTGATGCACGCAGGCAGGAGAAGTTCCGTGAAGGCCTCCACCCTGATATCAAGCTGACACTCCTCGTTCAGGACTATGCTGATTTCGCCACCCTCGTGAACAAGGCTATTCAGGTTGAGACTGGTCTGCAGGAATACAAAGATAGCAGCAAGCGCAACCGTGACATGGGCTCATCTTCGGGCTCATCTGCACAGAAGCGGAAGATCTGGATTCCCAACAACATGTACCATGCACCTGCTCCTACTCCGATGCCGTCCTATGCTGCACCTCGCCTGCCTCCTCCACCACCTAGGCAGCCGAGGCTTCCAGCTCCACCGCCTCGAGTTCCTCCTTCCCGTCCTGAGGACGGGCTGTGCTTCAAGTGTGGCCATCCAGGTCACCGTGCTAGAGACTGTAGGCAGAATCAGAATCAGCTGGCACTTCCCGCAACTGGCCGTGGCAACAACCAGAACCGCAACTTCAACACTAAGCCTGCTTATGTTCGTGGTCAGGCCAACAACATTGATATGGGTCAAGCTCAAGACCAGCCTGCTACCGTGATGGGTACACTTCTCGTTAACTCAGTACCTGCTTCTGTATTGTTTGATACAGGAGCATCGCATTCCTTTATGTCGGAAAATTTTGCATACATGCATGACATTAGGAGCGAAGAGATGAACATACCGATAGTGGTAAACACCCCTGGGGGCGAATGCCGCACCTCTGTGGTTTGCCCCCATGTTCCAGTTGAAATTGAAGGATTAGAATTCCTTGCCAACCCCATCCTACTAAAGTCATGCAACATTGATCTCATATTGGGGATGGACTGGTTGAAAGCTCATACGGCATCGATCGTTTGTGCCACCAAAAACCGTCCACCTCCTACACCCTTCAGATGAACTAGTAAGCTACCATGCTCATCTCGTCCGTAATGCTGAGGCACGGTTGTATGCTTTGAATGCATTAAATGCGTCGCCTCTTGAAGGGATTGAAAACATACCAGTGGTCCGAGAATTTCAAGATGTCTTTCCAGAAGAACATCCGGGGATTCCCCCTGCTCGAGCTGTCGAGTTTGTCATTGACTTGGTACCCGGTACCACTCCTATTGCCAAGCGTCCTTATAAAATGCCACCACATGAACTCCTTGAACTTAAGCAAGAAATTGACAACTCGCTCCGTCTGGGTTTCATCCGTCCGAGTTCCTCTGCTTGGGGAGCACCTTCTCTCTTTGTTAAGAAGAAGGATGGGACAAATCGATTGGTTCAAGACTATCGTCCTATCAACCAGGCCACTATTCAAAACAAATATCCTCTCCCTCGGATAAATGATTTGTATGATCAACTTGCTGGTTCCACCGTTTTCTCTAAGCTCGACTTGAGGTTGGGATACCACCAGATCCGTGTTCGCAAGGAGGATATTCCAAAGACCGCCTTTGTTACTCGATATGGATCATACGAGTACACCGTCATGTCCTTCGGCTTAACCAATGCACCGGCAACCTTCTCTCGACTGATGAATTATATATTCATGGACTACCTCGACAAATTTGTCGTGGTATATCTGGATGATATTCTGGTGTTTTCGAAGAACAAAGAAGAGCATGCTGAGCATCTTCGTCTTGTACTGGATAAGCTTCGGGAGCATAAACTCTAAGCGAAGTATTCCAAATGTGAGTTCTGGCTAGACGAAGTGACTTACCTTGGTCATGTGATTTCCAAGGATGGTATTGCGGTCAACCCCGAACGAATTCAAGCTATTCTTGACTGGACTCCCCCGAAGAATGTCAAGCAAGTCAGAAGTTTTCTTGGACTCGCCAGCTATTGCCGTCGATTCGTCGAGAACTTTTCCAAGATTGCGAAGCCATTAACCAACCTGCTTCACAAAGGTGTTAAGTATGAATGGACTGATAAATGTCAGGAAAGTTTCCAAGCGCTCAAGGACAAACTGACGTCCGCTCCAGTACTTGCTCCTCCAGATACGAAAAGGGATTTCGTCATATACTGTGATGCTTCTCGTCAAGGAATAAGTTGTGTCCTAATGCAGGATCGCAAGGTGATCGCTTATGCTTCACGTCAAGTGCGTGCTCATGAAGAGAACTACCCAGTTCATGATCTCGAGCTTGCCGCAGTCATTCATGCATTGAAGGAATGGCGACAATACCTTGTCGGTAATCGCTGTGAAATCTACACCGACCATCAAAGTCTGAAGTACTTGTTCACTCAACCGGAGCTGAACCTGCGTCAACAAAGATGGATGGAGCGTATAGCAGATTTTGACTGTAGTATATCATATACCCCTGGCAAGGCTAACGTAATGGCTGATGCCTTAAGTCGCAAGTCATACTGCAACCACCTCCAGGTTCATCAGGTTCACGATCGTCTGCAAGAGGAATTCGGTAAGCTGAACCTCCACATTGTTCCTCAGGGTTACCTTGTTCCCCCTCCTGAAGAGTATCAAAAGATGAACCTTCGTGTTGTTAATCAGGGATCCCTCAGTAACCTGGTGGTTGAACCAGATCTTGTGAGCTCCATAAAGAATATACAAAACTTTGACGATGATATCGACAGGATTAAGAGCTATATTGCAAAGGGTAAACCCTCCTTTTTCACTGTTGATGAAGGTGGCGCCTTGTATTTCAAGGGTCGCCTATTCGTCCCAAATAAGAAGGAAAATCTCAGGATGACTGGGAAGGTGATGGAAGAAGCTCATGACACACCATTGTCTATTCACCCGTGTAGTACCAAGATGTACCAAGACATCCGGCAAAGATTCTGGTGGCCCAATATGAAACAAGACATTGCACGCTATGTGGCAGAATGTGATATATGTCGGCGTATCAAAGCAGAACACCAAAAGCCTGCTGGAACTCTGCAACCTATCTCTATTCCCGAGTGGAAATGGGACCACGTTGAAATGGACTTCGTCACTGGTTTTCCCAGATCTCAGAAAGGTAATGATGCTATTCTTGTCGTCATTGATCGACTGTCCAAAGTTGCACATTTCCTGGCCGTCAAAGAAACGATTAATGCTAGTCAACTGGCAGATCTTTATATGTCAAGAGTTGTTTCACTTCACGGTATTCCGTTGGTCATCAGTTCGGACCGTGGCAGCTTGTTCACTTCAAAATTCTGGGAAAGTTTTCAGAAGGCTATGGGGACTCATCTGTCCTTCAGCACTGCATTTCATCCTCAATCCCAGGGACAAGTTGAACGAGTCAACCAAATTCTCGAGGACATGCTTCGAGCTTGTGTCATTTCTTTCGGTAAGAAATGGGAGGAATCTCTCCCGTATGCCGAGTTCTCTTACAACAATAGCTATCAAGCTAGTCTGAAGATGGCCCCTTTTGAAGTATTGTATGGGCGAAGGTGTCGAACTCCTCTGAATTGGTCAGAAACTGGGGAACGATCACTTTTCGGTCCGGATATTATTCAACATGTCTAAGATCAAGTCCGCATTATTCATGAGAGTCTGAAGGCTGCTCAGTCTCGTCAGAAGAGTCAGTATGACCGTCATCATCAAGATATGGTCTATCAACCTGGCGAAAAGGCTTATCTTCGTGTCACACCAATGAGAGCTGCACACCGTTTCGGAATCAAGGGCAAGTTAGCTCCTCGTTATATTGGTCCCTTCACTGTTCTCGAAAGGCATGGAAGAGTGGCTTATCAATTGGAACTGCCGGCGAACCTTTCTCAGGTTCACGATGTCTTCCATGTTTCTCAGCTCCGTCACTGCTTCAAGGACCCTATTCGAGCAGTGGATCACGATATGCTTGAGCTACAACAAGACCTCTCCTATAAAGAGCATCCGGTCCGCATTCTCGACCAAGCTGAACGTAAGACTCGTCGCAAGGTCACTAAGTTCCTTAAGGTGCAGTGGTCAAATCACTCTGAAGATGAAGCCACTTGGGAACGCGAGGATCATCTTCGTGATGAATACCCCGGGCTTTTTCCCTCTACCTCTTAATTCTCGGGACGAGAATTCTTGTTAGTAGGGGAGAATTGTGACATCCTCGAATTTTGCTACAGTAAATATTGTGATTAAGCTACAGTGATCACCCGCTAATGATGCCACGTCATCGAATTTGAAAGCAAAAGAAAAAGTACTTTATAAGTTCATTTCAAATATTAAAACAAGATGTATATGAAAGAGAGATTTAGAAGTATGTATAATAAATTGAAAAGGAAAGTATGTTAAAAGAAAGTATTTAAAAAGAAAAATCAGTTAGTGAAAAGAAATTAGAAAGAAAGAAATAATAAAAAGAAAAGGGAAAAGGTAAAACAAAACAAAACAACAACAAAAAAAAAAAAAAAAAACAACCCCACTCCCCCGGCCCAGCTGGGCCACCCACCGGCCCAACCGGCCAAACCCTAACCCCCCCTGGCGAGGGCCACTCCCCTCGCTACTCCCTCCCCCCCTGGGCGCCGCCGCCAGCCACCTCCCCTCGTGGGGGGCCCCACCCCAACCACCGACAGCGCCTCCCTCCCCTCTCGTTCACTCCCCCACCCACCGAGACCCCCACGGTCCCGTAACTCCCTCCCCACCTCACCTCCCTCTCGGTTTCCCCATCTCGCCTCCCCCACCGAGCCCCAGATCTCTCCTGCCTCCTCTCCTGCCGTCGCCCCCTCCCGCCTCAGATCCTCCCTCCCCGGCCGGCGGCCACTCCTCCTCCCGCCGGCAACCCCCCCGGCGGCCTCTCCTCCTCCCGCCGGCGGCCTATCCTCCCCCCGGCGGCCCCTCATCCTCCCGGCCGGCGAGCCGCCCCCACCTCGGCCCTCCATCCCGCCGGCCGCCCCCGGGAGCCCCGTCGGCCGAGCCCCTCCTCCCGCCGGTCACCATCGGCGGCACCATCTCCGGGGGGCCCTCCTCACTGGGGCCCCTCTCGGCGTCCCGGCCACCACCTCGGGCTCCTCCTTGCCGGATCCGCGCCGTCACCGTCACCGTCACCGCCTCGTCCGCCTCCACGCCGCCTCCTCCGCCCCGTCCCGCGAACTCCGGCTTCACCGGCCCGTCTCGTCACCGTCGGTGAGCCCCTCCTCGGGCTCCTCCCACCATGTCGATCTCCTCGCCGTCCCGGTTCCGTTCCGCCAAACGGGGCCTCGATCCGTCGACGGTAGACTCCGGTAGTAGGATTTGAACTTTCGGTTCTTCTAGGTGGAGTTAGCAGAGAGAGTTCTTTGTCTCTATTAATAGAGAGATGAGTGTTGAGAGTTTTGAGAGAAAAAGAAATAAAAATAAATGATGTATTAAATGCGTATGTATGTATGTATGTATGAGATGTGATGTATGTATTTGCGTATATGAGTATTTAAAGAAATACGGTATTTGCACGGTTAGGTATCTAATAAAAGTAGATGAGAAAATAGCCTTAGGTCACTTACCGGTGGGGCCAATGCACCCGCTGTCTATGACAGGGAGGCCCCACGCGAGAGTTAATATAAATAATAAAAAAATAATGTTTTATTAAATAAATAAATAGATATATTAGTTAAAATAATTAATTAACATAATTAGAGTATGACACGTGGGTCCCTCATTGAATTAATATGATTAATAAATAATTAATCTTAATAAAAACTTGTGCCTATGACGTTCGGGACCCGCAGGTCAGTTGACCGGTCAAATGTTGATGTCAGCCTGACATCGCGATGATGTCATAATGGAATTTTATTAAATCTTTTAAATCTGTTTTTAATTCCTAAATAATTAATAAAACTTTGAAAATTAATATTTAATAATCCGTAAGTCAGATCAAAATATTTTCAACATGAAAGTTGATCAGCAAAGCGAGACGAACCCGCATACACGGCCCGTTCGTCTGTCACGCGTCCCTAGCATATCAAACATGGAACTTTTCCTCCGTTTCCAGTATAACCGGTAGTAGCCCGAGACCCGGAAAATATCGTCAGATATTCTTCCGACCCGTTTATGAGGGATGTTGCTGCGTTAGTTCATGTCTAGCCTGCATCTTTTCATGTCATGCTTGATGTTGCATCGGTGCTATTATTTATTGTTTCTTCCCCCTCTTCTTACCGGTAGACCCCGAGACTGACGCTGCTGCCGGGTACATCTACGACCCTGCCGATCAGTCCTTTGCCGTAGAGCAGCAAGGCAAGCAAACTCCCCTTGATCATTCCTATATCGCCTATGTCTTTCTTCCTACTGCTTGCATTAGTATTTTGCTACTGTTGTAGTTAGCTCCTATATCTGATGCATAGCCTGTTTTTGATGAACTGCTACTTTCAGTCCTGTACTTTTAATATGCTTAGTATAGGTGGAGCACTCATCCCCTCTGACCCCGTAGATCAGTTGCCCCGCTTGTTTTCAAACCTCGATCTCTGATCGACGAGCCAGACCCGACACAGCACATTCACCCCCCCCCCGCCCCCCTTGTTGTACGACGCTACAGAGATACTATCGGGTACCGAGGGTGACACCTCGCTAAGTACTCCTGATGATATCTCTGTAGTATAGCTAGTCGGTCGTGGTTATCGAGGGTGATTCCTCTTTCACCATTCCCGATGACGTCTCTGTCGTGCCACCCCGCGAGTGTGGGACCCCCGAGGGTGATTCCTCTAAGCCCACCTTGACGGGTACATCGTTCGGAATCCAACGAGGGTGATACCTCGGATTCCCCCGATGTTACAACCACACAGTTACTCGACCATGTTACTGGGATCTTCGGTGATTAGTTGTAAGACGGGTGGATTCCCGCGAGACTGTGTTGCTGGCCTAATTAAAATGCTAATGGATTTGGGTATTTGATCTGGGTTGGTCGGAGACCTTTTCGCACTAACCGGCTACGCGGGAAGAATTATGGGTACTCGGCGTCGCGGTATCAGCCGAAGCTTTTCAGATGCCAGCAGTGTAGCGGCGCGCGCCCGAGTGGTCCCGAGATGCATCGCGCTTGTGATTAAGGGATGCTAGGACTGACGTCGGCCGCCCACGCCACGTGCAGGAGCGCGAAGGGGAACTGGGCCCATGAACCCTTTGTGCTTAGGATTTAGACCGGCGGGCTGGCCTCTCTGATTAGTCTTAGGTGGGGCTGCGACGTGTCGATATTCCGAGGCCGGGCAGGACCCAGAAAAGTATGTCCGGCCAGAGTGTTATCGAGCGTGACGGGACATGTGGTGCACCCCTGCAGGGATGAAAATTAACTATTCGGATAGCCGTGTCCACGGTTACAGGACGACTTGGAGTTGTGCCCCGATCTTATACAACTACAATTGTTACTTAATTGGAATTAGTTTGCCTCGGGATTGCTTCCTCGCAGGGAGTCGAGGGAGGATCTTTAGGCGTGACCTCACTTTAATATTGCTGCAACAATATGACTATTAATGTGTTACCCCTGTTCTACTCTCGTCTATTGCTGCAAGACCCTGAAGATGCTAGTCTTTGATAGGACTAGGCCTTCTCTCTCTATTCTCGCATTGCTGCAGTCAGTCCACATATAACCCCCTTCTTTGATACTGATGCATAATTAGAATAGTTCTGATGTAAGACTTGCGAGTACTTTGGATGAGTACTCACCGCTGCTTTGCTCCCCCCTTGTCCCCTTGATCCGTTTGCTGCGACCAGATGATGGAGCCCAGGAGATGGAGGTCCCCGCCACCGACGTCTGCTACCCCGACGGTGCCTACTACTACGTGGAGGCCGCTGATGATCAGGAGTAGTTAGGAGGTTCCCAGGCAGGAGGCCTCGCCTCGTTCGATGGTTGTATCTTTTGTGCTAGCCTTCTCTAAGGCACCCCATGTTGTTTTATGTCTGTACTCAGATATTGTTGCTTCCGATGACTCGTGTGCTTATCGAGCTTTCGTATTCTAGCCCTCGAGGCCCCTGGCTTGTAATATGAAGCTGATGTTATTTTATTTGTGTCTAGAGTTGTGTTGTGATATCTCCCCGTGAGTCCTTGGGTTTGATCGTACGCATTTGCGTGAATGACTAGCGTACGATTTGTTGGAAATATGCCCTAGAGGCAATAATAAATTAGTTATTATTATATTTCTTAGTTCATGATAATCGTTTATTATCCATGCTATAATTGTATTGATTGGAAACACAATACTTGTGTGGATACATAGACAAAACACTGTCCCTAGTAAGCCTCTAGTTGACTAGCTCGTTGATCAAAGATGGTCAAGGTTTCCTGGCCATAGGCAAGTGTTGTCACTTGATAACAGGATCACATCATTAGGAGAATCATGTGATGGACTAGACCCAAACTAATAGACGTAGCATGTTGATCGTGTCATTTTGTTGCTACTGTTTTCTGCGTGTCAAGTATTTGTTCCTATGACCATGAGATCATATAACTCACGGACACCGGAGGAATGCTTTGTGTGTATCAAACGTCGCAACGTAACTGGGTGACTATAAAGATGCTCTACAGGTATCTCCGAAGGTGTTCGTTGAGTTAGTATGGATCGAGACTGGGATTTGTCACTCCGTGTGACGGAGAGGTATCTCGGGGCCCACTCGGTAATACAACATCACACACAAGCCTTGCAAGCAATGTAACTTAATGTAAGTTGCGGGATCTTGTATTACGGAACGAGTAAAGAGACTTGCCGGTAAACGAGATTGAAATAGGTATGCGGATACTAACGATCGAATCTCGGGCAAGTAACATACCGAAGGACAAAGGGAATGACATACGGGATTATATGAATCCTTGGCACTGAGGTTCAAACGATAAGATCTTCGTAGAATATGTAGGATCCAATATGGGCATCCAGGTCCCGCTATTGGATATTGACCGAGGAGTCACTCGGGTCATGTCTACATAGTTCTCGAACCCGCAGGGTCTGCACACTTAAGGTTCGACGTTGTTTTATGCGTATTTGAGTTATATGGTTGGTTACCGAATGTTGTTCGGAGTCCCGGATGAGATCACGGACGTCACGAGGGTTTCCGGAATGGTCCGGAAACGAAGATTGATATATAGGATGACCTCATTTGGTTACCGGAAGGTTTTCGTGCATTACCGGAAAAGTTTCGGGCTCATCGGTAGTGTACCGGGAGTGCCGGGAGGGGTGCCGGGGACCATCGGGAGGGGTGTCACGCCCCAAGGGGTCTCATGGGCTATGGGAAGAGATAAACCAGCCCCTAGTGGGCTGGAATAAGTTCCCACTAAGGCCCATAAGGTTTGAGAAGGAAAAAAACACAAGGTGGAAAGAGTTTCCAAGTGGGAAGGTGGAATCCTACTCCAAGTAGGATTGGAGTAGGACTCCTCCACCTCCAATTTCGGCCAAACCTTTAGGTTTTGAGGATGCCTCCTCCCCTCCCTCCCACCTATATATACGGAGGTTTTAGGGCTGATTTGAGACGACTTTCTCACGGCTGCCCGACCACATACCTCCATAGTTTTTCCTCTAGATCGCGTTTCTGCGGAGCTCGGGCGGAGCCCTGCTGAGACAAGATCATCACCAACCTCCGGAGCGCCGTCACACTGCCGGAGAACTCTTCTACCTCTCCGTCTCTCTTGCTGGATCAAGAAGGCCGAGATCATCGTCGAGTTGTACGTGTGCTGAACGCGGAGGTGCCGTCCATTCGGTACTAGATCGTGGGACTGATCGCGGGATTGTTCGCGGGGCGGATCGAGGGACGTGAGGACGTTCCACTACATCAACCGCGTTCACTAACGCTTCTGCTGTACGATCTACAAGGGTACGTAGATCACTCATCCCCTCTCGTAGATGGACATCACCATGATAGGTCTTCGTGCGCATAGGAAAATTTTTGTTTCCCTTGCGACGTTCCCCAACACGATTATGCCGGGGGCGTCACACTAACGATGTATGATTCCTATATAAGAGGAGCCACGTACTGCTGCAGAGACTAATCCCGAAGCATGAAATGAAGGAAAGGTTGTTGTAATATCACTTTTATCCTGTTTTAGAAATCTTTCAGTTTATAGGGTAGGGAAATTTACAGTAATGAATGAAAAGGTTATGTAAATGTGTTAAAATTGTATCATTTGTACAAATAAGTGTTTGGAGGAGCTACATACTGCTGCAGAGATAACTTTGACATCAACAAATGAAGCAGGACTAATAGTATAGGTTGATTTCTCAATTTAAGCAACTTTTCAGTTTCACAGAAGAGAAAGTATACCATGATGGATCGAAATGGTATAAAACGTATTACAAAATGTCTGATTTCCACATATAAGATGTTGTTTGAGGTAGATCATGCAATAAAACTATCCTATAATAATGAAATTGTTGAAAGGCTACTTTTATCTGTCAACGATACCATATAATATAATTTTCAGTTTTAGACGAACGGAAATCTAATCTGAAAGATTAAGATGATGCGAAAATGAAGCTACTGATGTATAATTTTACATAAGGCGGAGCCACATACTGATGCACATAGTAGTGCCAAACTATGAAATGAAGAAAATGATCTCGTAATAGTGTGACTACCCTATTTGAAAAATATTCCACTTCCCCGAGAAGATAAAATCTATAGTAATGAATAAAACGGTTACAAGAAAATTGTTGAAATTATATCATTTCCGCATCTAAGTTGTTGAAGGAGCTACATATTGCTGTAGAGACAACTTCAGAAGCAAGAAATGAAGCGGGACTACTAGCATATGTCCATTTGTCTAATTAAAAAACTTTTTATTTTCACATAAGAGAAAATATACCATGATGGACCGAAACAATACGAATAAAATTACAAATTGTCCGATTTCCACATGTAAGTCATTGTGTGAGGTATATAATGCAATGGTAACTACTCTTGAAAATTTAAATTATGGAAAGGCGAGTGCAATATGTTGAGATGCTACAAAAATAAGTTTTCATTTTCACAGGAAGTGAAAATCTAGAGTGATGAATCAAGAGGGTGCGAAAATGGTTCTAAACATGTATGATTCCTATATAAGAGGAGCCACATACTGCTGGAGAGACTAATCCCGAAGCATGAAATGAAGGAAAGGTTGTTGTAATATGACTTCTATCCTGTTTGAAAAATGTTTCAGTTTACACGGTAGGGAAATTTGCAGTAATAAATGAAAAGGTTATGAAAATATGCTAAAATTATATCATTTGTACAAATAAGTTTTCGGAGGAGCTACATACTGCTGCACAGACAACTTTGACAACAACAAATGAAGCAGGACTGATAGCATATGTCGATTTCACTATTTAAACAACTTTTCAGCTTCATAGAAGTGAAAAATATACCATGATGGTTCGAAATGGTACAAAACGTATTACAAATTGTCCGATTTCCACATGTAAGTCATGGTGTGAGGTATATAATGCAACGATAACTACTCTTGAAAATTAAAATGATGGAAAGGCGAGTGGAATATATCCAGATGCTATATAAATAAGTTCTCATTTTCACATGAAGTGAAAATCTAGAGTGATGAATCAAGAGGGTGCGAAAATGGTGCTAAAGATGTATGATTCATATATAAGATTAGCAACATACTGCTGCACAGACTAATCCCGAAGCATGAAATGAATGAAATGTTGTTGTAATACGACTTTTATCCTATTTGAAAAATGTTTCAGTTTACACGGTAGGGAAATTTACAGTAATGAATGAAAAGGTTACGAAAATGTCCTAAAAGTATATCGTTTGTACAAATAAGTTTTTGGAGGAGCTACATACTGCTGCAGAGACAAGTCTGATAGCAACAAATGAAGCAGGACTGATAGAATATGTCAATTTCGCTATTTAAATAACTTTTCCGTTTCACAGAAGTGAAAAATATAACATGATGGTTCGAAATGGTACAAAACATATTATAAATTGTCTGATTTCGACATGTAAGTTGTTGTTTGAGGTACATAATGCAACAAAAAACTACCCTGTAATAATGAAATGGTCGATTGGCTACGGTTATCTGTCGACGATATCATATAAATTTATTTTTAGTTTTAGACGAACGGAAATCTAAAGTAATAGATTAAGATGATGCTAATGATCTATAATTTCTACATAAGGGGGAACCACATACTGCTGTAGAGTGTAGTGGCGAACTATGAAATATAGAAAATGATGTCGTAATAGGGCGACTACCCTATTTGAAAAATATTCCACTTCCCTACGAAGATAAAACCTATAGTAATGAATAAAAAGGTTATGACAAAAGTGTTGAAATTATATCATTTCCACATATAAGTTGGTAGAGGAGCTACATATTGCTGTAGCGATATCTTCGGAAACAAGAAATGAAGCGGGACTACTAGCATATGCCGATTTGTCTATTTAAAAAACTTTTTATTTTCACATAAGAGAAAATATACCATGATGAACCGAAACAATACGAATAATATTACAAATTTTCCGATTTCCACTTGTAAGTCGTTGTGTGAGGTATATAATGCAACGGTAACTACGCTTGAAGATTGAAATGATTGAAAGGCGAGTGGAATATGTCGAGATGCTATATAATTATGTTTTCATTTTCACATGAAGTGAAAATCTAGAGTGATGAATCAAGAGGGTATGAAAATGGTGCTAAAGATGTATGATTCCTATATAAGAGGAGCCACGTACTGCTGCAGAGACTAATCCCGAAGCATGAAATGAAGGAAAGCTTGTTGTAATATAACTTTTATCCTGTTTTAGAAAGGTTTCAGTTTATAGGGTAGGGAAATTTACAGTAATGAATGAAAAGGTTATGTAAATGTGTTAAAATTGTATCATTTGTACAAATAAGTTCTTGGAGGAGCTACATACTGCTGCAGAGATAACTTTGACATAAACAAATGAAGCAGGACTAATAGCATAGATTGATTTCTCAATTTAAGCAACTTTTCAGTTTCACAGAAGAGAAAGTATACCATGATGGATCGAAATGGTATAAAACGTATTACAAATTGTCTGATTTCCACATATAAGATGTTGTTTGAGGTAGATCATGCAATAAAACTACCCTATAATAATGAAATTGTTGAAAGGCTACTTTTATCTGTCAACGATACCATATAATATAATTTTCAGTTTTAGACGAACGGAAATCTAAAGTGAAAGATTAAGATGATGCAAAAATGAAGCTACTGATGTATAATTTTACATAAGGCGGAGCCACATACTGATGCACAGAGTAGTGCCAAACTATGAAATGAAGAAAATGATCTCGTAATATTGCGACTACCCTATTTGAAAAATATTCCACTTCCCCGAGAAGATAAAATCTATAGTAATGAATAAAACGGTTACAAGAAAAGTGTTGAAATTATATCATTTCCACATCTAAGTTGTTGAAGGAGCTACATATTGTTGTAGAGACAACTTCAGAAGCAAGAAATGAAGCGGGACTACTAGCATATGTCGATTTGTCTAATTAAATAACCTTTTATTTTCACATAAGAGAAAATATACCATGATGGACCGAAACAATACGAATAAAATTACAAATTGTCCGATTTCCACATGTAAGTCATTGTGTGAGGTATATAATGCAATGGTAACTACTCTTGAAAATTGAAATGATGGAAAGGCGAGTGGAATATGTTGTGATGCTATATAAATAAGTTTTCATTTTCACATGAAGTGAAAATCTAGAGTGATGAATCAAGAGGGTGGGAAAATGGTTCTAAAGATGTATGATTCCTATATAAGAGGAGCCACATACTGCTGCAGAGACTAATCCGTAAGCATGAAATGAAGGAAAGGTTGTTGTAATATGACTTCTCTCGTGTTTGAAAAATGTTTCAGTTTACACGGTAGGGAAATTTACAGTCACTAGTGGGGACAGGGCCTATAGCCCCGGCCCGTAAGGGGCTTTAGTCCCGGTTCACCAACCGGGACTAAAGGGGCGGGACTAAAGGCCTAACCTTTTCGTCCCGGCCCTCTTACAAGCCGGGACTAAAGGTGCTCCACGTGGGTGCCTCGTAGCGCCCCTGGGGCAGGCCCTTTAGTCCCGGTTCGTTACATGGTCCGGGACTAAAGATTTTCAGATTTTGCTGGCTTTTGGGTTTTTTTTGGAATGAAATTATTTTTGGGTTTTAGGGTTTTAGGGTTTAGGTGTTCAGGAGATTAACGTGATGCCTCGTTTTGTGTTCGGGAATTAGTTTTCATATAATTTAAAATAGAAATAGTTATGCATATATATATAAGATTAACTTATCTTACAAGCGATCATATATATACAATTATCGGGACTAGAGCCCGTCTATTCGATTACATGGACGAACATCACTAATGGCCATTAGCTACACTAAATCGTCCTTTGTCTTCTATAGCTTTCGTCCTCAGAAATCCCGCAAGCTCCTCTGCAACAGCAAACACGCGTTGCTCTGGTAGGACCTTCGTCCTCATGGCCGTGTGCTATATAAGAAGAGGAGATGAATATGAATATCAATCATGATAACAAAGAATGACGGGTAAAAATAGAGGTGTGAATGTTCATTCCTTACGTCGAATCTGTGCTCCATGAACTCAGAGGTAAACGTGCGAATGGTCTCACAAACATAGTATAGTCATAGATGCGTTCCCGTGGCTGCTAGTCGCACTTTACAAGAATGGAATATATATAATCAAAATAATAATCTAGCATCATAAATGTATTGAAAATTAATAGAAGTATATCATACTACTACTTACCTGAGCCGCTCTAAAGGTCAGCTTCTCAGGAAAGTTACCGGGAGTCACGCACTTGAACCGATTCCAAACCCTGCCCGACAAGGATAATGATTTGCTAAGTTTTTCAGTAATTGATATATCAGAAAATCATCGAAAGAGACCGATAGAGCGCAAGAATGATTAAAATTACACTTGGAGCATGTCCTGCAGGCTTTGGAACTGTTCCAAGGGTCTCGATAATGGGTCGAAGGCATCAACTATTCCCTTATCAATTTGAATGTCCAACAGAATCCAATGGAAGCTGCACATGTATATATATATATATGTGTGTGTGTGAGTAACTTATCAATTACACTTATAAGTGAATGGACACAACAGAGTAAAGACCCTCACCTGAAGTTGTATGGAAACAGTATGTGGTCACAGAAAGTTTTATCTCTTAGAAACCTTAGAAGGTTTTCCTCCGTCTGCTTGGGATAATTAGTTAGCGTCGCTATATGTATTTTATCTGGATAAATGAACCCAATATTTATGATGCTCTTACTTTTACACTCCAGAATCTTCATTCTGCATAATAGAGTAAAAGTTATATATAGACAATGAATTGAAATAACTAAACAAGTTATATGTAGACAACGAATTGAAAAACTTACACACAATAGCAACTCATAAGCGATTTCTCGAGGGCGTCGCCATTGTACATCTCGAAGAGTTCATCAAAGTCGATATGGATTTCTTCAGAGCGGCCGTAGTACTCCTGTGGGACACTCAGCACGATCATGGTTCTCCCATTCTTTGATTCACTTAAGTACCATTTATGCAAGTAACGCATATTTGTTGGGAGATCATCTTTGCTGACCAAAGGCTCTCCCATGACAAACTGTGGCTTAGGGGCTACCACAGCCTTAGGTATCCTGTTGTCTTGGGAAATAGCCAGCAAATTTTCAACCGAGATACCACATTCATCCGCCAACTCCTTTGCGTTTTCAAAAGCTTTCCCCTGCACCGGAGGGGGAACATTCTCGGTTAACACCTTGAGGGGTGGGATCGACTGTTTGGCCTGTTGTACAAGCTGAGGAACGTCTGATTTTTTCTTGCTTGTAGTTGAACTTGATTTTCTCCCACTTGCACTTGCATGTGACTTGCTCTTTTTCACTTCCTTTTGCAATGTGCGTGTATAGTCATCAGGCTTATAGTGTAAGTCATACTGTGATGTCGTGGTTATGAAGTCTTTTGCCCATGCTATGTTCTTCTCGGTGTATTTCGGACGGGGCTTGGGTTCCTTCCTTTTCATCTGTGCCTCATGTTGTTCCTTTGCTATCCTGGCGTTTTCCTCGGGGGTACGATCAGAAGGTCTGATAGGAAGATTAGCATGAGGTACCTTTGGGAGGGGCGATAGTTTGCGCTTTGGGGAGCTCCGTCGCTTAGAAATCATCGATGAAGTGTTCTTGCTGGCACGCTTCCGCTTAGTATCATGTGCGGGCGGCGGCGGAGACGGACGACCCAAGTCCGGCGGCGGTGATCGAGATGGACTCGTGTTGTGCTGGCCGACGTCATGTGGAGGGATTGGAGGTAATGGAGGTGTAGGTGACCTGCGACGACTCGGAGGCGGTGTTGTCCTTGGGGCCGAGCCTGGAAGCTTGATGTAGTTCTTGTCCCATAGAATGACTCCACCTAGTACTTCTCCGAGTGTCCTCTCATCTTCGGGTCCAGCTATGTCGAGCTCCATATCATTAAACCCCATCATGATTTCATCCATCCCGACTTTAGCAAAGCCAGCTGGAATCTCACGGCCATGCCAGCGTGCATCAGGGCCAGAAGGTAAAGCTTGTCCGACGGCCACCTTCATGGATATGTTCTTGAATATCTGATGGAGTTCACATGATGTTGACTCCTTGATTCCATCCACGGGGTAGCCAGGACCGCCCTCTATCATTCTTCATTCATCGTTGGGCGGGGCCTCAGATTTAGCCACGCTGCTTTTCCGCTTAGATGGGGCGCCGGTAATATCAACTGCAGGATCTTCCTGGCGCGGTACTCCTCTAAGCTCATCAATCTGCTTCGGTTGCTCGTTAATCCTGGCAAGCAACTGGTTGAACTTGTCATTCTCCTCATCCTGCTGCCGCTTCTTTGCTCTCTCTCGGCTTCTGTAAGTGTCTTGGTCTCTGGCAAACCCAAGCCACCACGGGTAAGAAGGACCGAAGCCTCGCGTTCGTCCTCCATGTTCGTCATTGCCGAGGACCAGTGTGAGCAAATCTTTCTCTCTATTTGCAGTGAACTTTCTTCTTCCCTCCTTAATTTCTTTCACTATCCTTTTCCAATTCTCCCTGGGTATCCTAAGATTGTCATTGCAGATGAGGTCCCCTGTTGTTTCGTCGTACGACCCATCATGCGCAAGGAACCAATTTCTTGCTCTCAATTCCCACTCATCACGGAGTGGTTCAGGTACGATGCCTTTATCTATCAGATCTTGCTCTTTCTTATCCCACTTTGGGATGGCAGTCTCATAGCCCCCTGGCCCCAGCTTGTGGTGATATATCTTCTTGTCGGCATTTATCTTGTTCTTTTCTGATAATGCCTGGGCCTCTTCTGACTCCTTGTACTCTTGAAATGCCTTCCAGTGATTCGCCTGCTTGGCTAGATACCCCTCGAATACTGGCACTTCCTGTGTCTTCAGATAGTTTTTCCATAGCTTCTTCTTCCAGCTACGGAACAGTTCTGCCATCTTCTTCAGAGTCCATTGCTTGACTTTGGCCCTCAGTTTGTCTGCGGCGTCTTCATTCTCACATTCTGGCAGGTTGAAATGTGACATGAGATCATTCCAAAGATTATCTTTGTACCTTTCGGCGACATAGTCACTATCGGCTGCCCCTTTGCGCTTGTTCCACTCCCGAACGCTGATCGGGACGTGATCCCTAATGAGAACTCCACATTGCTTCTTGAATGTGTCAGCAGCATTCTTAGGAAGCTTGGGTTCGCCCGTAGGAAATATCACCTCAAATGTGTAATGCGTCCGTGCATCCAACTTTCTAGTCGGGCCTCGTTTCGTAGTTTTTCTCGATGTGGAGGCCTAAGAGGGAG
The DNA here is from genome assembly GCF_904849725.1 of Hordeum vulgare subsp. vulgare. Lineage (NCBI taxonomy): Eukaryota > Viridiplantae > Streptophyta > Magnoliopsida > Poales > Poaceae > Hordeum > Hordeum vulgare. The sequence goes on along the minus strand of NC_058523.1, from coordinate 3,171,373 downwards.
AAACATTTGTCAAATGAATGTATATGTATACAATATAGAGCTATCTCCAATATTTTTCACATATTACAAGTGATTGTCGAACTTCATATGTATACCTCGCCGGACTTCTCCTCTTCACCGGCTTCTCCATCAGTGGAGCTATCACCTTCTCCGTCATTGGACTTATCTCCTGCCCCATCGGCTTCATCTTCGTGTCGCTCGACCTCCATTCCAACGTCCTGGTTTAGATATAACGACGGAGATTCAGCTGGTTCAACGTCGGGGCCATCTTTGATTATATCTTCCAGAAGTTCTTCCTCTTCGAGGTTCCTGATATGTGGATCCATAGTTCGGGAAAAAACGGATTCTCTTAACCTTTGTACCAAAAACCAAAGTAGGAGTACTTTTCCAATTTGAGACTCCTAGATTTCTGCATAGTATTCAAAGTAGGAGTAAATTTCCAATTTGAGCATTCACTAAGCAAAACCAAATCGTAAAATAAAGTAGTATTCAAATTAGCATGCATTCAATTATAAGCTAATACATCATCACTTTTGTCCGTACATCATCGAATATTATCATTAATACTCCTCGAATACTATCATACATATAGCATCACTAATACATATAGAACCGTAGGGCCCGACGGGTATCGGCGCGGGCGGTGGACACCCAAAGAGAAGGAACCATCATAGGATCATAGCTCCAATGAGATCCCCGAAGAACCTGCCAGGTATGCTCGAACCTGCCCTCCAACGCAACCATGTAGCGACGGACGTGCTCATCCTCCTCGCTGACACGGTGACGTACCACCTCCGCGGTGTCCGGAAGCCTCGGCACCCTCAGTGGCCCACGCGACCGCCACCAAACAAGGATCGGGTCAACGACGGGCTGGCTCCTCACCAACCTACGCCCCCCGGAAGGTAGCACCTCCCAATACCAGCCGGGCGGAGCCCAGTCCCGGACAGGGCCCCTCTGATCAAGCAGGTGTCCTCCGCCGAGTCGATGACGAGGATGCGGGATAGGCATCGTAAAATGAACTAAAAAAATAAACTAGTTCTATTAATTTTCTTGCTAAAAATAAACTATTAACACTTAAGCATATACAATAGCAAAATTAAACTATTAACACTTATTTCATTTTTCTTCTCCTCCTCTTCTTTCTTCTCTTCTCCTCCTCTTCTTTTCTTCTCTTCTCCTCCTCTTCTTTTCTTCTTTTCTTATACACTATACACTATATACACTATAGCAAAATTCCTCCTCTCCTTATACACTATACACTATATACACTATACACTTAAGCATATACACTATACAATATACACTTTTTCTTCTTTTCTTTTCCTCCTCTTCTTATTTTCATTTTTCCTAATCTTATTTTCTTATTTTTGTTCATATTTCTTCTTCTTGTAACCCTAACCTAATTCTAAATATTACTAACCCTAATAATCTAGCACAAACCTAATAACAATAGGAATTAAATGACAAAAATATCTTTTCTTTTTCTTCTTTTCTTCTCCTTTTTCTTCCTTTCTTCTCCTTTTTCTTCTTCTCTTCTCCTTTTTCTTCTTTTCTTCTGATAGAGGCGAAGTTGTCCCTGTCTTTCGATGAGATCGTGGATATCGTTTAGATGGAGTGGACTTTGACGATCCGACTACGAACGTGTGAGGACGTCGCGCCTTAGCAATCGCTAAACCAACTCCGAGAGGTTATTGATCACGCCGGAGCACGATCAACCTGACCACGAGGGTCTGTTTCCTGCACGCAAACGAAGAACAAGCAAGAAACCAAGATTGCAATCAAGATATTGCAAATATAAGAGAAAAGCTTTATTGATGAAGGTGGGGTTCTGTGACGTCTTTGTCTGGTCGTAGAACACAAACGAAGAACGCGAAGTTGCAGCTATGGCGAACTTGAAATCTAAACAAAACCCAAGTCTAAACGGTGCCCTAAGGGCTGTATATATGAGGGAAAAGAGAGGCAATTTCGTAACCCTTGGGGAAGGGTTCCGAAAACAGCCCTAGTCTCGGTTTCCCCACACATACGGACTCTAAAAATAGCCTATATTATGGTATTTCGAAATTACATGGACCTGGCCCAAAAATAAGGTGGCGCAACACCTATAATAGCCTATGGACGAAATTAATAAAGTGGGGTCTTGAATATTTCGTCCAAAGTCTTCATGCTCTCCTTATGGTGGCTTTAAAGTGCGGAAATCACCAAGGGAAGCTCCATTGTTCTCTCCCGTGCGTGCCCCTTGTTTGCCATGCTTCATCCCGCTCCAACGGATATCCTTCTTGTCCATGCTAGGTCCTTCATTCATGAGAACAACAAAAGTATCTAACTTAGGCAGCATCATATGTTCATGAACATTAGAAGTATTCCCAATAAACGAAAGTACCTGGTAATTCAATTGGCGTGCACGAGCTCTAGTAACTGGTCCAGTATGTATAGCAGCTGGTGCTGTGGGTGTAGCAATGGTATTGATGTCCTCATCATCCTCCCCTTCTTGAACTGAAGTCGTCCTCGACGGAAGCTCATCTTCCTCACCCAAATATGGCTTCAAATCTGCAATGTTAAAAGTGGGACTAACCCCAAAATCTGCAGGCAGCTCAAGTCGATATGCGTTATCATTTATTTTTTCTAACACTTTGAAAGGACCACCAGCACGCGGCATTAGCTTTGACTTACGCAAATCCGGAAACCTATCCTTACGCAAATGCAACCAAACAAGATCTCCAGGTGCAAAGACAACATGTTTTCTACCCTTATCTCCAGCAAGTTTATATCTAGCATTCATGCGCTCAATGTTTTCCTTAGTTAACTCATGCATCTTCAATATCAATTCAGCACGTTCTTTAGCATCAAAATTAACCTTCTCCGAAGATGGAATAGGTAACAAATCAATAGGTGCACGAGGTAGGAAACCATACACAATTTCAAAAGGGCACATCTTTGTAGTAGAATGCAGCGAACGATTATAAGCAAATTCAATATGAGGCAAGCAGTCTTCCCACAGTTTTAGATTGTTCTTCAAAACAGCCCTAAGCATAGTAGACAAAGATCTATTGACTACTTCAGTTTGTCCATCAGTTTGGGGGTGACATGTAGTACTAAAAAGCAATTTTGTCCCCAACTTAGCCCATAAACATCGCCAAAAGTGGCTAAGAAATTTAGCATCACGATCTGAAACAATCGTATTTGGCACACCATGTAAGCGAATAATTTCACGAAAGAACAAATCAGCCACATTAGCGGCATCATCACTTTTATGACATGGTATAAAGTGTGCCATTTTTGAAAATCTATCCACGACAACAAATATGCTATCCCTCCCCTTCTTTGTTCGAGGTAAACCTAAAACAAAGTCCATAGATATATCCTCCCAAGGAACACTAGGTACAGGCAAAGGCATATATAAACCATGAGGATTCAGTCGTGACTTAGCTTTTTGACATGTCGTGCAGCGAGCAACAAAACGCTCAACATCCCGTCGCATCCTTGGCCAAAAGAAATGTGTAGCAAGTACGTCCTCCGTCTTCTTTACGCCAAAGTGTCCCATCAATCCTCCTCCATGCGCCTCCTGTAGCAACAAAAGAAGAATAGAGCTAGCTGGAATGCATAGCTTGTTAGCACGAAACACAAAGCCATTATTAATGATGAACTTGTTCCATGTTCTCCCTTCTCTACAATTCTCCAACACATCTTTGAAATCAGCATCATGCACATATTGATCTTTGATGGTTTCCAAACCAAATATTTTAAAGTCAAGTTGTGAAAGCATAGTATAACGACGAGACAAAGCATCAGCAATAACATTATCTTTACCCTTCTTGTGTTTAATGACGTACGGGAAAGTCTCAATGAATTCAACCCATTTAGCATGTCTACGGTTCAGTTTTGCTTGACTTTTAATATGTTTCAAAGATTCATGATCAGAATGTATGACAAATTCTTTGGGCCATAAATAATGTTGCCATGTTTCCAAAGTCCGAACAAGAGCATATAATTCCTTATCATAAGTAGAATAATTCAGACTAGGCCCACTTAGTTTTTCAGAAAAGTATGCAACAGGTTTACCATCTTGTAATAACACACCTCCTAATCCAATTCCACTAGCATCACATTCAAGCTCGAAAGTCTTATTAAAATCAGGAAGTTGGAGTAAGGGAGCATGAGTTAACTTATCTTTCAAAACTGTGAAGGCTTCTTCCTGTGCAGTACCCCAAGAATAAGGCACATCTTTCTTTGTAAGCTCATTGAGAGGTGCAGCAATGGTGCTAAAATCTCTCACAAAACGCCTATAAAACCCAGCGAGTCCAAGGAAACTCCGCACTTGTGTGACCGTTTTGGGTTGCGGCCAACTCTCAATAGCTTCAATCTTAGCTTTATCAACTTCAATTCCCTGTGGAGTAACAACATAGCCAAGAAAAGATACTCGGTCCGTGCAAAAGGTGCACTTCCCAAGGTTACCAAACAAACGTGCATCATGAAAGTGCTAGGTGCATTAGTCAAACCAAAAGGCATAACTAACCACTCATATAATCCAAACTTAGTTTTAAATGCCGTTTTCCATTCATCTCCCAATTTCATGCGAATTTGATGGTATCCACTACGCAAATCAACTTTAGAGAAAATTATAGAGCCACTTAATTCATCAAGCATATCATCTAGCCTAGAAATAGGATGACGATAACGAATAGTAATATTATTAATGCCTCTACAATCAACACACATACGCGATGTACCATCCTTTTTCGGCACTAGAATAATAGGCACAGCACAAGGACTAAGAGATTCACGTATATAACCTTTGTCGAGTAGCTCTTGTACTTGACGCATAATCTCCTTCGTCTCCTCTGGATTGGTACGGTATGGTGCACGGTTTGGTAGCGATGCACCGGGAATTAAATCAATCTGATGCTCAATCCCTCTAATAGGTGGTAATCCCGGTGGCACGTCTTGTGGAAAGACGTCAGCGAACTCCTGCAAAATGTTAATGACAGCAGGAGGCAAAGAGGATGGCATGTCCTTAAATGAAAATAATACCTCTTTGCAGACGAAAGCATAGCAAACAGATGTAGTGATATCCAAATCAGTAATATCGGATTTAGTGGCAAGTAAACAACCACTTTTCAGTTTTATTTCAGAGGCAACACTAGATGATGATTTATTAGGCTTATTGTGTTGCTCAAATTCTTTTGCTACAATCTGATTTTCACTCTTATGTAGGTCTTGTTTTGCTTTACTAGCTCGAGCAATGTCATCTTTCATAATATGTTCAGGAGACATAGGAAGCAAAGTTATATTTTGATCCTTATGAACAAGAGTATACTGATTTGTTCTACCATGGTGTACAGAATTTTTATCAAATTGCCATGGTCTACCAAGTAAAACGGAGCATGCTTGCATGGGTACCACATCACAATCAACAAAATCAGAATATGTAGCAATGCTAAAATGCACACGAACAGTACGTGTTACCTTAACCTTGCCACTGTTGTTGAACCACTGGATATAATAAGGATGAGGATGTGGTCTGGTGGTGAGAGATAGCTTCTCCACCATCTCCATGCTAGCTAAGTTGTTGCAACTCCCTCCATCGATGATTACGCGAACAGAACGTTCCTTTACCACTCCCTTAGTATGGAACAAGTTGTGCCTCTGATTTTGTTCAACCTGTGTTACCTGCACACTTAAAACACGTTGAGCAACTAAGCTTTCATACCTGTCAGCGTAGTCAGCAGCCATGTATTGTGTCTCTTGTGCAGTATCATCTACACCCCGTTCTTCACTTGCAATAAGAGCCAGAGTCTCCTCGTCATAATCACTAGCGGAGTCATATCCACCATCCTCAGTAATAATCATCACACGCTTGGATGGACACTCTCTCGCATAATGACCTCCACCCTTGCAACGACGACAGATAACCTCATGTGTTTGCCCTGTAGATGCAGTGGATGAAGAAGAACTCTGTGCGGGCCCAGAAGGTGTACTCTTGGCGAACGATGGTGCAGGGGCCTGTTTCCTGGTATCTCTGGTGGAATTGGCGGCTGAAACAGGTGGTGCGGATGCAGGAGGACGTGTTGAAGTAGACGTGGTTCGTGGCGTCCATGAGGAAGTGCGACCTGCAGAAAAGTTAGTTCTTGCCAAAGCCTGTCGATCCTGCACTTCACGTTCAGCTTTGCAAGCAAGATGGAATAAACGAGTGATAGTGTTATAATCCTTATATTCTAGAATAGTCTGAATATCTCTATTTAGTCCACCCATAAAACGTGCAAGCATAGCTTCATTGTCCTCAACAATACCACATCTAATCATGCCAGTTTGTAATTCCTGATAATATTCTTCTACAGACTTTTTTCCTTGTCTTAAACGCTGCAAGTTTTGAAGTAAGTCTCGTTGATAATATGGTGGAAACCAACGAGTACGCATAGCAGTTTTCAAAGCAGCCCAAGTAGCTGGAATATTAGCATGATGTATTCGACAATATTCAGACCACCAAACACAAGCAAAACTAGTGAAAGAACAAACAGCAGCAGCCACACGTCTATCTTCAGGAAATTGCAAGCATGTAAAACGTTGTTCTGTTTCTAACTCCCAAGTAAGATATAGATCAGGAACATAGCGACCATCAAAACTAGGAATATTCAATTTAACTTTAGGGAGATGGTCGTGATCCCGTACCTGAGGGTGTGGTGCATCCCTACCGTTGCGGTTGTATCCATGTGGACGACCGGCGGCTTGTCGTGGTGGTGGTTGTTGTTCCCCGTGCTGAACTGGAGCATGCTCTCCCTCAGCATCGTAATCACCATCGTAATCATCATCATAATCATCATGCTGCTCAGCCGTAGAAACCTCAGCAGCAGCAGTAGCAGCACCAGCACCAGCACCAGCAGCAGCAGTTGGAGGATCAAGACCAATAAAAGGCTGCACGTGGCTGAGAGGCACGCGTCCCGGTCGTCGCCGTTGTTGTGGTTGAAGGGGAACAGAAGCTATAGCTGGTGGTGGTAATCTGGCAAGCACCTCATTGAACTTGGCATTCATCTTGGTGTCGAATTTCTGCTCCATACCGTCCAGCTTTTCCATGGCCTCTCCAAAGGTTGTTAGGAAACCCTGTACCTGCTGAGACATCATTTGCTGAAATTTATCATAAAGCTCCTGGTTGGTCAGGTTCTCCCAGTCGATCTCCTCGTCGTGTGATCCTGGCATGGTTAGCAGCAATAGGAACACAGCAAAATATGACCCTACAGACTACTAGGAAGTGGTGGTGGTGTGTCACAAATCTGTCAAGCAAATCTCAATTTCTTACAAATTCTTACCCAGCAGCAGGTGGCGATCGGCAACCGGTGTAGTCAAAACTCTCGAAGGTTGGATATAGCGATTGCCAGGTGGTGTCAAACACACGATGGAGATGTATGTGGAGCTGGGAAGGCTTATAATATGGTAGCAAGAAGGGTCAGCTATAATCAGTTCAGAGATGCAAAATTGAAAAGACGCTCAACGACGGTACCGTGCTGGTCCTAGGCTAGATCGTACTAGAGACGCGAGCCTAGAACACCAACGAAGTCACGACGACACGTACTAATCAAGGGAAGAGCCACTCTGATTTTTTCTTCTTTTTTTTTTTTTTTTTTTCTTTTTTTTTTCTTCAGGAAATCACTATAATGGCGAGTGGCTCAAAACTCTTCCCAAGGACTAAAAACAGGATAGGGACGAAATTTTTTGTGGACACTTTTTTTTTTTGAGCGGTGCGGGGCTGCGGCGGCCAAAAAAATGCGAAAAAATCACTATGATGGCGAGGGTCTCAAAACTCTTTAAAAAAACTAACAAAACGATAGGGAAAAGTGGTGGTATATGGCAGCAAGGATAACGGTGGCGTGGTGGTGGTATATGATGAAATACGATGCGGTGACGGCGTGACAAACTATGAACAGAACTCGAAACTCTAAAGAACTAGACACTAAGACCAGCAACTCGACACGACGATGTAACCGCAAATTCAACTAAGCAAACTACTGAAAAGATTATGCAAAGGCTCAGATTGGTTCGGATATGAAGATCTAATCCTAATTTTTTTTTTGGCTGTTTCGTGGACGATAGGTAGGAAGAACAGATCCGATCTAAAGATGAAAAACTGGTAGAATCTCACCGAGCAACCTGAAAATCTGATACCACTTGATAGAGGCGAAGTTGTCCCTGTCTTTCGATGAGATCGCGGATATCGTTTAGATGGAGTGGACTTTGACGATCCGACTACGAACGTGTGAGGACGTCGCGCCTTAGCAATCGCTAAACCAACTCCGAGAGGTTATTGATCACGCCGGAGCACGATCAACCTGACCACGAGGGTCTGTTTCCTGCACGCAAACGAAGAACAAGCAAGAAACCAAGATTGCAATCAAGATATTGCGAATATAAGAGAAAAGCTTTATTGATGAAGGTGGGGTTCTGTGACGTCTTTGTCTGGTCGTAGAACACAAACGAAGAACGCGAAGTTGCAGCTATGGCGAACTTGAAATCTAAACAAAACCCAAGTCTAAACGGTGCCCTAAGGGCTGTATATATGAGGGAAAAGAGAGGCAATTTCGTAACCCTTGGGGAAGGGTTCCGAAAACAGCCCTAGTCTCGGTTTCCCCACACATACGGACTCTAAAAATAGCCTATATTATGGTATTTCGAAATTACATGGACCTGGCCCAAAAATAAGGTGGCGCAACACCTATAATAGCCTATGGACGAAATTAATAAAGTGGGGTCTTGAATATTTCGTCCAAAGTCTTCATGCTCTCCTTATGGTGGCTTTAAAGTGCGGAAATCACCAAGGGAAGCTCCATTGTTCTCTCCCGTGCGTGCCCCTTGTTTGCCATGCTTCATCCCGCTCCAACGGATATCCTTCTTGTCCATGCTAGGTCCTTCATTCATGAGAACAACAAAAGTATCTAACTTAGGCAGCATCATATGTTCATGAACATTAGAAGTATTCCCAATAAACGAAAGTACCTGGTAATTCAATTGGCGTGCACGAGCTCTAGTAACTGGTCCAGTATGTATAGCAGCTGGTGCTGTGGGTGTAGCAATGGTATTGATGTCCTCATCATCTTCTATACTGGCCGGAGTGTTGGGGAGGAGGGGGCGGGGGGCTTACTGGCCGGAGTGTTGGCGAGGAGGACAACGTGGAGGACGGCGCGACGGCGAGGGGCACGGCGCGACGGCGAGGAGGACGACGCGACGGCGAGGAGGACGGCGAGGAGGACGGCGCGACGGCGAGGAGGACGGCGCGCCGTCGAGGAGGACAGCGGGCAGCCTGACAGCGTCGGTTACGTTCGTCGCTGTGCCGCGCCGGGCAGGAGAACGAGAGGAAGAAGAAGAGAAATGGACGAATTGGGTTGGAAATTTTCGAAGTCCCGCTTATATAGGTGGATCTATAGTCTCGGTGCATAGCTCGGGCCGGGACTAAAGACCCCCTTTAGTCCCGAGTGGAGCCACGACCCGGGACTAAAGGCCTCTTTTCGGGCAGACCAAGAGGCGGGAAGCAGGGAGTCTTTAGTCCCGGGGCGTGGCTCCAACCGGGACTAAAGGTGGTCTTTAGTCCCGGGGCGTGGCTCCAACCGGGACTAAAGCCCCTCCTCGGCTGTACGATAAGTTTGGTCCCACCTCGCCCAGCGAGGGGGACTAACACTTGTTTATAAGCCCTGTCGCAGCTTCTCCATCGAGCTCCTCTCTAAAGCAGTCTTACGGGCCTAAACTCACTCAAAATTGTAACTATATTAGAAATTATAGGGAAAATTCAATCTAAATTCAAATGAGAATTTAGGTTGAATTTTCTCTATGATCTCGAATATAGTTTCAATTTTCTTTATTTTCATAATTAATAATTTTGACTATCCAAACTATTATCTATTTTGTTATTTTCAATTAAAAACTATGTTTATTATAAATTCTTTTTGCATATTTGAGAATTTGACAAAACTATGATAATGAAAAGTGTTTCAAATTGAATAAATAATGCAAAACTATTTTTTATTTTCATAATTACTAATTTGGACTATCCAAACTATTATCTATTTTGTTATTTTCAATTAAAAACTATGTTTATTAAAAATTATTTTTGCATATTTGAGAATTTGACAAAACTATGATAATGAAAAGTGATTCAAATTGAATAAATAATGCAAAACTATTTTTTATTTTCATAATTAATAATTTTGACTATCCAAACTATTATCTATTTTGTTATTTTCAATTAAAAACTATGTTTATTAAAAATTCTTTTTGCATATTTGAGAATTTGACAAAACTATGATAATGAAAAGTGATTCAAATTGAATAAATAATGCAAAACTATTTTTTATTTTCATAATTAATAATTTTGACTATCCAAACTATTATCTATTTTGTTATTTTCAATTAAAAACTATGTTTATTAAAAATTCTTTTTGCATATTTGAGAATTTGACAAAACTATGATAATGAAAAGTGTTTCAAATTGAATAAATAATGCAAAACTATTTTTTATTTTCATAATTCATAATTTTGACTATCCAAACTATTATCTATTTTTTTATTTTATTCTTAATTTGTTATATTTCGTGCATTTACTTATTTTTTTTGAGCTAGTTGACCGTGAAATTGAAAAGCACTACAAATGAACTCTGAAAATGTTGAAAGTTGGCATGCTATCATCATTTAACCCACATAGCATGTGTTAAAAAGTTGAGAGGACTACGAAAAAGAACTGGATGCAGTTCGTGTACAAAACGGACAATCTCTCTCGAAGTAGCACGGTTTCGAACGAGAACTCATCTCTTACAAAGGGATTTCATTTTTTTTAAACTTATTTGAACTCCATACTTTTTGTGTGTTCAAAATGCACCATTCAAAGGCACATCACAAAATTTCAACAATTTCTGACTTTATTTGTTATATTTCGTGCATTTACTTATTTGTTTTGAGCTTGTTGACCCTGAAATTGAAAAGCACTACAAATGAACTCTGGAAATGTTGAAAGTTGGCATGCTATCATCATTTCACCCACATAGCATGTGTTAAAAAGTTGAGAGGGCTACGACCAAAACTGGATGCACTTCGTGTACAAAAGTGACAATCTCTCTCGAAGTAGCAGGGTTTCGAACGAGAACTCATCTCTTACAAAGGGATTTCATTTTTTTAAACTTATTTGAACTCCATACTTTTTGTGTGTTCAAATGCACCATTCAAAGGCACATCACAAAGTTTCAACAATTTCTGACTTGATTTGTTATATTTCGTGCATTTACTTTTTTTTTTGAGCTAGTTGACCCTGAAATTGAAAAGCACTACAAATGAACTATGGAAATGTTAAAAGTTGGCATGCTATCATCATTTCACCCACATAGCATGTGTTAAAAAGTTGAGAGGCTACGACAAAGACTGGATGCAGTTCGTGTACAAAACTGACAATCTCTCTCGAAGTAGCAGGGTTTCGAACGAGAACTCATCTCTTACAAAGGGTGTTCATTTTTTTTAAACTTATTTGAACTCCATACTGTTTGTGTGTTCAAAATGCACCAATCAAAGGCACAACACAAAATTTCAACAATTTCTGACTTCATTTGTTATATTTCGTGCATTTACTTATTTTTTTTTAGCCTGTTGACCATGAAATTGAAAAGCACTACAAATATACTCTGGAAATGTTGAAAGTTGGCATGCTATCATCATTTCACCCACATAGCATGTGTTAAAAAGTTGAGAGGGCTACGACAAAGACTGGATACAGTTCGTGTACAAAACTGACAATCTCTCTCGAAGTAGCAGGGTTTCGAACGAGAACTCATCTCTTACAAAGGGATTTCATTTTTTTAAACTTATTTGAACCCCATACTTTTTGTGTGTTCAAAATGTACCATTCAAAGGCACATCACAAAATTTCAACAATTTCTGACTTAATTTGGTATATTTCATGCATTTACTTAATGTTTTTTGAGCTAGTTGACCCTGAAGTTGAAAAGCACTACAAATGAACTCTGGAAATGTTGAAAGTTGGCATGCTATCATCATTTCACCCACATAGAATGTGTTAAAAAGTTGAGAGGGCTACGACAAAGACTGGATGCAGTTCGTGTACAAAACTGACAATCTCTCTCGAAGTAGCACGGTTTCGAACGAGAACTCATCTCTTACAAAGGGATTTCATTTTTTTAAACTTATTTGAACTCCATACTTTTTGTGTGTTCAAAATGCACCATTCAAAGGCACAGCACAAAATTTAAACAATTTCTGACTTCATTTGGTATATTTCTTGCATTTACTTTTTTTTGGAGCTAGTTGACCATGAACTTGAAAAGCACTACAAATGAACTCTGAACATGTTGAAAGTTGGCATGCTATCATCATTTCACCCACATAGCATGTGTTAAAAAGTTGAGAGGGCTACGACCAAAACTGGATGCACTTCGTGTACAAAACTGACAATCTCTCTCGAAGTAGCAGGGTTTCGAACGAGAACTCATCTCTTACAAAGGGTTTTCATTTTTGTTAAACTTATTTGAACTCCATACTGTTTGTGTGTTCAAAATGCACCATTCAAAGGCACAGCACAAAATTTCAACAATTTCTGACTTCATTTGTTATATTTCGTGCATTTACTTATTTTTTTTGAGCTAGTTGACCATGAAATTGAAAAGCACTACAAATGAACTCTGGAAATGTTGAAAGTTGGCATGCTATCATCATTTCACCCACATAGCATGTGTTAAAAAGTTGAGAGGGCTATGACAAAGACTGGATGCAGTTCGTGTACAAAACTGACAATCTCTCTCGAAGTAGCAGGGTTTCGAACGAGAACTCATCACTTACAAAGGGATTTCATTTTTTAAACTTATTTGAACTCCATACTTTTTGTGTGTTCAAAATGCACCATTCAAAGGCACATCACAAAATTTCAAACATTTCTGACTTAATTTGGTATATTTCGTGCATTTAATTATTATTTTTGAGCTAGTTGACCCTGAAGTTGAAAAGCACTACAAATGAACTCTGGAAATGTTGAAAGTTGGAATGCTATCATCATTTCACCCACATAGCATGTGTTAAAAAGTTGAGAGGGCTACGACAAAGACTGGATGCAGTTCGTGTAGAAAACTAACAGTCTCTCTCGAAGTAGCAGGGTTTCAAACGAGAACTCATCTCTTACAAAGGGATTTCATTTTTTTAAACTTATTTGAACTCCATACTTTTTGTGTGTTCAAAATGCACCATTCAAAGGCACATCACAAAATTTCAACAATTTCTGACTTAATTTGGTATATTTCATGCATTTACTTAATTTTTTTTGAGCTAGTTGACCCTGAAATTGAAAAGCACTACAAATGAACTCTGGAAATGTTGAAAGTTGGCATGCTATCATCATTTCACCTACATAGCATGTGTTAAAAAGTTGAGAGGGCTACGACAAAGACTGGATGCAGTTCGTGTACAAAATTGACAATCTCTCTCGAAGTAGCACGGTTTCGAACGAGAACTCATCTCTTACAAAGGGATTTCATTTTTTTAAACTTATTTGAACTCCATACTTTTTGTGTGTTCAAAATGCACCATTCAAAGGCACAGCACAAAATTTCAACAATTTCTGACTTCATTTGATATATTTCTTGCATTTACTTATTTTTTCTGAGCTAGTTGACCATGAAATTGAAAAGCACTACAAATGAACTCTGGAAATGTTGAAAGTTGGCATGCTATCATCATTTCACCCACATAGCATGTGTTAAAAAGTTGAGAGGGCTACGACAAAGACTGGATGCAGTTCGTGTACAAAACTGACAATCTCCCTCGAAGTAGCACGGTTTCGAACGAGAACTCATCTCTTACAAAGGGATTTCATTTTTTTAAACTTATTTGAACTCCATACTTTTTTTGTGTTCAAAATGCACCATTCAAAGGCACAGCACAAAATTTCAACAATTTCTGACTTAATTTGGTATATTTCATGCATTTACTTAATGTTTTTTGAGCTAGTTGACCCTGAAATTGAAAAGCACTACAAATGAACTCTGGAAATGTTGAAAGTTGGCATGCTATCATCATTTCACCCACATAGCATGTGTTAAAAAGTTGAGAGGGCTACGACCAAGACTGGATGCACTTCATGTACAAAACTGACAATCTCTCTCGAAGTAGCACGGTTTCGAACGAGAACTCATCTCTTACAAAGGGTTTTCATTTTTTTAAACTTATTTGAACTCCATACTTTTTGTGTGTTCAAAATGCACCATTCAAAGGCACAGCACAAAATTTTAACAATTTCTGAATTCATTTGGTATATTTCTTGCATTTCCTTTTTTTTGGAGCTAGTTGACCATGAACTTGAAAAGCACTACAAATGAACTCTGAACATGTTGAAAGTTGGCATGCTACCATCATTTCACCCACATAGCATGTGTTAAAAAGTTGAGAGGGCTACGACAAAGACTGGATGCAGTTCGTGTACAAAACTAACAATCTCTCTCGAAGTAGCAGGGTTTCGAACGAGAACTCATCTCTTACAAAGGGATTTCATTTTTTATACTTATTTGAAATCCATACTTTTTGTGTGTTCAAAATGCACCATTCAAAGGCACATCACAAAATTTCAACAATTTCTGACTTAATTTGGTATATTTTGTGCATTTAATTATTTTTTATGAGCTAGTTGACCCTGAAGTTGAAAAGCACTACAAATGAACTCTGGAAATGTTGAAAGTTGGAATGCTATCATCATTTCACCCACATAGCATGTGTTAAAAAGTTGAGAGGGCTACGACAAAGACTGGATGCAGTTCGTGTACAAAATTGACAATCTCTCTCGAAGTAGCAGGGTTTCAAACGAGAACTCATCTCTTACAAAGGGATTTCATTTTTTTAAACTTATTTGAACTCCATAATTTTTGTGTGTTCAAAATGCACCATTCAAAGGCAAATCACAAAATTTCAACAATTTCTGACTTAAGTTGGTATATTTCATACATTTACTTAATTTTTTTTTTGAGCTAGTTGACCCTGAAATTGAAAAGCACTACAAATGGACTCTGGAAATGTTGAAATTTGGCATGCTATCATCATTTCACCCACATAGCATGTGTTAAAAAGTTTAGAGGGCTACGACAAAGACTGGATGCAGTTCGTGTACAAAACTGACAATCTCTCTCGAAGTAGCACGGTTTCGAACGAGAACTCATCTCTTACAAAGGGATTTCATTTTTTTAAACTTATTTGAACTCCATACTTTTTGTGTGTTCAAAATGCACCATTCAAAGGCACAGCACAAAATTTCAACAATTTCTGACTTCATTTGATATATTTCTTGCATTTACTTTTTTTTTGAGCTAGTTGACCATGAACTTGAAAAGCACTACAAATGAACTCTGAAAATGTTGAATGTTGGCATGCTATCATCATTTCACCCACATAGCATGTGTTAAAAAGTTGAGAGGGCTACGACCAAAACTGGATGCACTTTGTGTACAAAACTGACAATCTCTCTCGAAGTAGCAGGGTTTCGAACGAGAACTCATCTCTTACAAATGGTTTTCATTTTTTTAAACTTATTTGAACTCCATACTGTTTGTGTGTTCAAAATGCACCATTCAAAGGCACAGCACAAAATTTCAACAATTTCTGACTTCATTTGTTATATTTCGTGCATTTACTTATTTTTTTTGAGCTAGTTGACCATGAAATTGAAAAGCACTACAAATGAACTCTGGAAATGTTGAAAGTTGGCACACTATCATCATTTCACCCACATTGCATGTGTTAAAAAGTTGAGAGGGCTACGACAAAGAATAGATGCAGTTCGTGTACAAAACTGACAATCTCTCTCGAAGTAGCAGGGTTTCGAACGAGAACTCATCTCTTTCAAAGGGATTTCATTTTTTTAAACTTATTTGAACTCCATACTTTTTGTGTGTTCAAAATGCACCATTCAAAGGCACAACACAAAATTTCAACAATTTCTGACTTCATTTGGTATATTTCTTGCATTTACTTTTTTTTGGAGCTAGTTGACCATGAACTTGAAAAGCACTACAAATGAACTCTGGAAATGTTGAAAGTTGGCATGCTATCATCATTGCACCCACATAGCATGTGTTAAAAAGTTGAGAGGGCTACGACAAAGACTGGATGCAGTTCGTGTACAAAACTGACAATCTCTCTCGAAGTAGCAGGGTTTCAAACGAGAACTCATCTCTTACGAAGGGATTTCATTTTTTTAAACTTATTTGAACTCCATACTTTTTGTGTGTTCAAAATGCACCATTCAAAGGCACGGCACAAAATTTCAACAATTTCTGACTTCATTTGGTATATTTCTTGCATTTACTTTTTTTTGAGCTAGTTGACCATGAACTTGAAAAGCACTACAAATGAACTCTGAAAATGTTGAAAGTTGGCATGCTATCATCATTTCACCCACATAGCATGTGTTAAAAAGTTGAGAGGGCTACGACCAAAACTGGATGCACTTCGTGTACAAAACTGACAATCTCTCTCGAAGTAGCAGGGTTTCAAACGAGAACTCATCTCTTACAAAGGGATTTCATTTTTTAAACTTATTTGAACCCCATACTTTTTGTGTGTTCAAAATGCACCATTCAAAGGCAAATCACAAAATTTCAACAATTTCTGACTTAAGTTGGTATATTTCATACATTTACTTAATTTTTTTTGAGCTAGTTGACCCTGAAATTGAAAAGCACTACAAATGAACTCTGGAAATGTTGAAATTTGGCATGCTATCATCATTTCACCCACATAGCATGTGTTAAAAAGTTTAGAGGGCTACGACAAAGACTGGATGCAGTTCGTGTACAAAACTGACAATCTCTCTCGAAGTAGCACGGTTCCGAACGAGAACTCATCTCTTACAAAGGGATTTCATTTTTTTAAACTTATTTGAACTCCATACTTTTTGTGTGTTCAAAATGCACCATTCAAAGGCACAACACAAAATTTCAATAATTTCTGACTTCATTTGATATATTTCTTGCATTTACTTTTTTTTTGAGCTAGTTGACCATGAACTTGAAAAGCACTACAAATGAACTCTGAAAATGTTGAATGTTGGCATGCTATCATCATTTCACCCACATAGCATGTGTTAAAAAGTTGAGAGGGCTACGACCAAAACTGGATGCACTTCGTGTACAAAACTGACAATCTCTCTCGAAGTAGCAGGGTTTCGAACGAGAACTCATCTCTTACAAAGGGTTTTCATTTTTTTTAAACTTATTTGAACTCCATACTGTTTGTGTGTTCAAAATGCACCATTCAAAGGCACAGCACAAAATTTCAACAATTTCTGACTTCATTTGTTATATTTTGTGCATTTAATTATTTTTTATGAGCTAGTTGACCCTGAAGTTGAAAAGCACTACAAATGAACTCTGGAAATGTTGAAAGTTGGCATGCTATCATCATTTCACCCACATAGCATGTGTTCAAAAGTTGAGAGGGCTACGACAAAGACTGGATACAGTTCGTGTACAAAACTGACAATCTCTCTCGAAGTAGCAGGGTTTCGAACGAGAACTCATCTCTTACAAAGGGATTTCATTTTTTTAAACTTATTTGAACCCCATACTTTTTGTGTGTTCAAAATGTTCCATTCAAAGGCACATCACGAAATTTCAACAATTTCTGACTTAATTTGGTATATTTCATGCATTTACTTAATGTTTTTTGAGCTAGTTAACCCTGAAATTGAAAAGCACTACAAATGAACTCTGGAAATGTTGAAAGTTGGCATGCTATCATCATTTCACCCACATAGAATGTGTTAAAAAGTTGAGAGGGCTACGACAAAGACTGGATGCAGTTCGTGTACAAAACTGACAATCTCTCTCGAAGTAGCACGGTTTCGAACGAGAACTCA
The DNA here is from genome assembly GCF_904849725.1 of Hordeum vulgare subsp. vulgare. Lineage (NCBI taxonomy): Eukaryota > Viridiplantae > Streptophyta > Magnoliopsida > Poales > Poaceae > Hordeum > Hordeum vulgare. The sequence continues at coordinate 3,153,498 of NC_058523.1, read as the reverse complement.
TCTCTTACAAAGGGATTTCATTTTTTTAAACTTATTTGAACTCCATACTTTTTGTGTGTTCAAAATGCACCATTCAAAGGCACAGCACAAAATTTAAACAATTTCTGACTTCATTTGGTATATTTCTTGCATTTACTTTTTTTTGGAGCTAGTTGACCATGAACTTGAAAAGCACTACAAATGAACTCTGAACATGTTGAAAGTTGGCATGCTATCATCATTTCACCCACATAGCATGTGTTAAAAAGTTGAGAGGGCTACGACCAAAACTGGATGCAGTTCGTGTACAAAACTGACAATCTCTCTCGAAGTAGCAGGGTTTCGAACGAGAACTCATCTCTTACAAAGGGTTTTCATTTTTTTTAAACTTATTTGAACTCCATACTGTTTGTGTGTTCAAAATGCACCATTCAAAGGCACAGCACAAAATTTCAACAATTTCTGACTTCATTTGTTATATTATGTGCATTTAATTATTTTTTATGAGCTAGTTGACCCTGAAGTTGAAAAGCACTACAAATGAACTCTGGAAATGTTGAAAGTTGGCATGCTATCATCATTTCACCCACATAGCATGTGTTAAAAAGTTGAGAGGGCTACGACAAAGACTGGATGCAGTTCGTGTACAAAACTGACAATCTCTCTCGAAGTAGCAGGGTTTCGAACGAGAACTCATCTCTTACAAAGGGATTTCATTTTTTAAACTTATTTGAACCCCATACTTTTTGTGTGTTCAAAATGCAGCATTCAAAGGCACATCACAAAATTTCAACAATTTCTGACTTAATTTGGTATATTTCGTGCATTTAATTATTATTTTTGAGCTAGTTGACCCTGAAGTTGAAAAGCACTACAAATGAACTCTGGAAATGTTGAAAGTTGGCATGCTATCATCATTTCACCCACATAGAATGTGTTAAAAAGTTGAGAGGGCTACGACAAAGACTGGATGCAGTTCGTGTACAAAACTGACAATCTCTCTCGAAGTAGCACGGTTTCGAACGAGAACTCATCTCTTACAAAGGGATTTCATTTTTTTAAACTTATTTGAACTCCATACTTTTTGTGTGTTCAAAATGCACCATTCAAAGGCACAGCACAAAATTTAAACAATTTCTGACTTAATTTGGTATATTTCATGCATTTACTTAATGTTTTTTGAGCTAGTTGACCCTGAAATTGAAAAGCACTACAAATGAACTCTGGAAATGTTGAAAGTAGGCATGCTATCATCATTTCACCCACATAGCATGTGTTAAAAAGTTGAGAGGGCTATGACAAAGACTGGATGCAGTTCGTGTACAAAACTGACAATCTCTCTCGAAGTAGCAGGGTTTCGAAGGAGAAGTCATCTCTTACAAAGGGATTTCATTTTTTTAAACTTATTTGAACTCCATACTTTTTGTGTGTTCAAAATGCACCATTCAAAGGCACAGCACAAAATTTCAACAATTTCTGACTTCATTTGATATATTTCTTGCATTTACTTTTTTTTTGAGCTAGTTGACCATGAACTTGAAAAGCACTACAAATGAACTCTGAAAATGTTGAATGTTGGCATGCTATCATCATTTCACCCACATAGCATGTGTTAAAAAGTTGAGAGGGCTACGACCAAAACTGGATGCACTTTGTGTACAAAACTGACAATCTCTCTCGAAGTAGCAGGGTTTCGAACGAGAACTCATCTCTTACAAATGGTTTTCATTTTTTTAAACTTATTTGAACTCCATACTGTTTGTGTGTTCAAAATGCACCATTCAAAGGCACAGCACAAAATTTCAACAATTTCTGACTTCATTTGTTATATTTCGTGCATTTACTTATTTTTTTTGAGCTAGTTGACCATGAAATTGAAAAGCACTACAAATGAACTCTGGAAATGTTGAAAGTTGGCACACTATCATCATTTCACCCACATTGCATGTGTTAAAAAGTTGAGAGGGCTACGACAAAGAATAGATGCAGTTCGTGTACAAAACTGACAATCTCTCTCGAAGTAGCAGGGTTTCGAACGAGAACTCATCTCTTTCAAAGGGATTTCATTTTTTTAAACTTATTTGAACTCCATACTTTTTGTGTGTTCAAAATGCACCATTCAAAGGCACAACACAAAATTTCAACAATTTCTGACTTCATTTGGTATATTTCTTGCATTTACTTTTTTTTGGAGCTAGTTGACCATGAACTTGAAAAGCACTACAAATGAACTCTGGAAATGTTGAAAGTTGGCATGCTATCATCATTGCACCCACATAGCATGTGTTAAAAAGTTGAGAGGGCTACGACAAAGACTGGATGCAGTTCGTGTACAAAACTGACAATCTCTCTCGAAGTAGCAGGGTTTCAAACGAGAACTCATCTCTTACGAAGGGATTTCATTTTTTTAAACTTATTTGAACTCCATACTTTTTGTGTGTTCAAAATGCACCATTCAAAGGCACGGCACAAAATTTCAACAATTTCTGACTTCATTTGGTATATTTCTTGCATTTACTTTTTTTTGAGCTAGTTGACCATGAACTTGAAAAGCACTACAAATGAACTCTGAAAATGTTGAAAGTTGGCATGCTATCATCATTTCACCCACATAGCATGTGTTAAAAAGTTGAGAGGGCTACGACCAAAACTGGATGCACTTCGTGTACAAAACTGACAATCTCTCTCGAAGTAGCAGGGTTTCAAACGAGAACTCATCTCTTACAAAGGGATTTCATTTTTTAAACTTATTTGAACCCCATACTTTTTGTGTGTTCAAAATGCACCATTCAAAGGCAAATCACAAAATTTCAACAATTTCTGACTTAAGTTGGTATATTTCATACATTTACTTAATTTTTTTTGAGCTAGTTGACCCTGAAATTGAAAAGCACTACAAATGAACTCTGGAAATGTTGAAATTTGGCATGCTATCATCATTTCACCCACATAGCATGTGTTAAAAAGTTTAGAGGGCTACGACAAAGACTGGATGCAGTTCGTGTACAAAACTGACAATCTCTCTCGAAGTAGCACGGTTCCGAACGAGAACTCATCTCTTACAAAGGGATTTCATTTTTTTAAACTTATTTGAACTCCATACTTTTTGTGTGTTCAAAATGCACCATTCAAAGGCACAACACAAAATTTCAATAATTTCTGACTTCATTTGATATATTTCTTGCATTTACTTTTTTTTTGAGCTAGTTGACCATGAACTTGAAAAGCACTACAAATGAACTCTGAAAATGTTGAATGTTGGCATGCTATCATCATTTCACCCACATAGCATGTGTTAAAAAGTTGAGAGGGCTACGACCAAAACTGGATGCACTTCGTGTACAAAACTGACAATCTCTCTCGAAGTAGCAGGGTTTCGAACGAGAACTCATCTCTTACAAAGGGTTTTCATTTTTTTTAAACTTATTTGAACTCCATACTGTTTGTGTGTTCAAAATGCACCATTCAAAGGCACAGCACAAAATTTCAACAATTTCTGACTTCATTTGTTATATTTTGTGCATTTAATTATTTTTTATGAGCTAGTTGACCCTGAAGTTGAAAAGCACTACAAATGAACTCTGGAAATGTTGAAAGTTGGCATGCTATCATCATTTCACCCACATAGCATGTGTTCAAAAGTTGAGAGGGCTACGACAAAGACTGGATACAGTTCGTGTACAAAACTGACAATCTCTCTCGAAGTAGCAGGGTTTCGAACGAGAACTCATCTCTTACAAAGGGATTTCATTTTTTTAAACTTATTTGAACCCCATACTTTTTGTGTGTTCAAAATGTTCCATTCAAAGGCACATCACGAAATTTCAACAATTTCTGACTTAATTTGGTATATTTCATGCATTTACTTAATGTTTTTTGAGCTAGTTAACCCTGAAATTGAAAAGCACTACAAATGAACTCTGGAAATGTTGAAAGTTGGCATGCTATCATCATTTCACCCACATAGAATGTGTTAAAAAGTTGAGAGGGCTACGACAAAGACTGGATGCAGTTCGTGTACAAAACTGACAATCTCTCTCGAAGTAGCACGGTTTCGAACGAGAACTCATCTCTTACAAAGGGATTTCATTTTTTTAAACTTATTTGAACTCCATACTTTTTGTGTGTTCAAAATGCACCATTCAAAGGCACAGCACAAAATTTAAACAATTTCTGACTTCATTTGGTATATTTCTTGCATTTACTTTTTTTTGGAGCTAGTTGACCATGAACTTGAAAAGCACTACAAATGAACTCTGAACATGTTGAAAGTTGGCATGCTATCATCATTTCACCCACATAGCATGTGTTAAAAAGTTGAGAGGGCTACGACCAAAACTGGATGCAGTTCGTGTACAAAACTGACAATCTCTCTCGAAGTAGCAGGGTTTCGAACGAGAACTCATCTCTTACAAAGGGTTTTCATTTTTTTTAAACTTATTTGAACTCCATACTGTTTGTGTGTTCAAAATGCACCATTCAAAGGCACAGCACAAAATTTCAACAATTTCTGACTTCATTTGTTATATTATGTGCATTTAATTATTTTTTATGAGCTAGTTGACCCTGAAGTTGAAAAGCACTACAAATGAACTCTGGAAATGTTGAAAGTTGGCATGCTATCATCATTTCACCCACATAGCATGTGTTAAAAAGTTGAGAGGGCTACGACAAAGACTGGATGCAGTTCGTGTACAAAACTGACAATCTCTCTCGAAGTAGCAGGGTTTCGAACGAGAACTCATCTCTTACAAAGGGATTTCATTTTTTAAACTTATTTGAACCCCATACTTTTTGTGTGTTCAAAATGCAGCATTCAAAGGCACATCACAAAATTTCAACAATTTCTGACTTAATTTGGTATATTTCGTGCATTTAATTATTATTTTTGAGCTAGTTGACCCTGAAGTTGAAAAGCACTACAAATGAACTCTGGAAATGTTGAAAGTTGGCATGCTATCATCATTTCACCCACATAGAATGTGTTAAAAAGTTGAGAGGGCTACGACAAAGACTGGATGCAGTTCGTGTACAAAACTGACAATCTCTCTCGAAGTAGCACGGTTTCGAACGAGAACTCATCTCTTACAAAGGGATTTCATTTTTTTAAACTTATTTGAACTCCATACTTTTTGTGTGTTCAAAATGCACCATTCAAAGGCACAGCACAAAATTTAAACAATTTCTGACTTAATTTGGTATATTTCATGCATTTACTTAATGTTTTTTGAGCTAGTTGACCCTGAAATTGAAAAGCACTACAAATGAACTCTGGAAATGTTGAAAGTAGGCATGCTATCATCATTTCACCCACATAGCATGTGTTAAAAAGTTGAGAGGGCTATGACAAAGACTGGATGCAGTTCGTGTACAAAACTGACAATCTCTCTCGAAGTAGCAGGGTTTCGAAGGAGAAGTCATCTCTTACAAAGGGATTTCATTTTTTTAAACTTATTTGAACTTCATACTTTTTGTGTGTTCAAAATGCACCATTCAAAGGGACATCACAAAATTTCAACAATTTCTGACTTAATTTGGTATATTTCGTGCATTTAATTATTATTTTTGAGCTAGTTGACCCTGAAATTGAAAAGCACTACAAATGAACTCTGGAAATGTTGAAATTTGGCATGCTATCATCATTTCACCCACATAGCATGTGTTAAAGTTGACAGGGCTACGACAAAGACTGGATGCAGTTCGTGTACAAAAGTGACAATCTGTCTCGAAGTAGCACGGTTTCGAACGAGAACTCATCTCTTACAAAGGGATTTCATTTTTTTAAACTTATTTGAACTCCATACTTTTTGTGTGTTCAAAATGCACCATTCAAAGGCACAGCACAAAATTTAAACAATTTCTGACTTCATTTGATATATTTCTTGCATTTACTTTTTTTTTGAGCTAGTTGACCATGAACTTGAAAAGCACTACAAATGAACTCTGAAAATGTTGAATGTTGGCATGCTATCATCATTTCACCCACATAGCATGTGTTAAAAAGTTGAGAGGGCTACGACCAAAACTGGATGCACTTCGTGTACAAAACTGACAATCTCTCTCGAAGTAGCAGGGTTTCGAACGAGAACTCATCTCTTACAAAGGGTTTTCATTTTTTTTAAACTTATTTGAACTCCATACTGTTTGTGTGTTCAAAATGCACCATTCAAAGGCACAGCACAAAATTTCAACAATTTCTGACTTCATTTGTTGTATTTCGTGCATTTACTTATTTTTTTTGAGCTAGTTGACCATGAAATTGAAAAGCACTACAAATGAACTCTGGAAATGTTGAAAGTTGGCATGCTATCATCATTTCACCCACATAGCATGTGTTCAAAAGTTGAGAGGGCTATGGCAAAGACTGGATGCAGTTCGTGTACAAAACTGACAATCTCTCTCGAAGTAGCAGGGTTTCGAACGAGAACTCATCTCTTACAAAGGGATTTCATTTTTGAAACTTATTTGAACTCCATACTTTTTGTGTGTTCAAAATGCACCATTCAAAGGCACATCACAAAATTTCAACAATTTCTGACTTAATTTGGTATATTTCGTGCATTTACTTATTTTTTTTGAGCTAGTTGACCATGAAATTGAAAAGCACTACAAATGAACTCTGGAAATGTTGAAAGTTGGAATGCTATCATCATTTCACCCACATAGCATGTGTTAAAAAGTTGAGAGGGCTACGACAATGAGTGGATGCAGTTCGTGTACAAAACTGACAATCTCTCTCGAAGTAGCAGGGTTCCAAACGAGAACTCATCTCTTACAAAGGGATTTCATTTTTTTAAACTTATTTGAACTCCATACTTTTTGTGTGTTCAAAATGCACCATTCAAAGGCACAGCACAAAATTTCAACAATTTCTGACTTCATTTGTTATATTTCGTGCATTTACTTATTTTTTTTGAGCTAGTTGACCATGAAATTGAAAAGCACTACAAATGAACTCTGGAAATGTTGAAAGTTGGCATGCTATCATGATTTCACCCACATAGCATGTGTTAAAAAGTTGAGAGGGCTACGACAAAGACTGGATACAGTTCGTGTACAAAACTGACAATCTCTCTCGAAGTAGCAGGGTTTCGAACGAGAACTCATCTCTTACAAAGGGATTTCATTTTTTTAAACTTATTTGAACTCCATACTTTTTGTGTGTTCAAAATGTACCATTCAAAGGCATATCACAAAATTTCAACAATTTCTGACTTAATTTGGTATATTTCATGCATTTACTTAATGTTTTTTGAGCTAGTTGACCCTGAAATTGAAAAGCACTACAAATGAACTCTGGAAATGTTGAAAGTAGGCATGCTATCATCATTTCACCCACATAGCATGTGTTAAAAAGTTGAGAGGGCTACGACAAAGACTGGATGCAGTTCGTGTACAAAACTGACAATCTCTCTCGAAGTAGCAGGGTTTCGAACGAGAACTCATCTCTTACAAAGGGATTTCATTTTTTAAACTTATTTGAACCCCATACTTTTTGTGTGTTCAAAATGCAGCATTCAAAGGCACATCACAAAATTTCAACAATTTCTGACTTAATTTGGTATATTTCGTGCATTTAATTATTATTTTTGAGCTAGTTGACCCTGAAGTTGAAAAGCACTACAAATGAACTCTGGAAATGTTGAAAGTTGGCATGCTATCATCATTTCACCCACATAGAATGTGTTAAAAAGTTGAGAGGGCTACGACAAAGACTGGATGCAGTTCGTGTACAAAACTGACAATCTCTCTCGAAGTAGCACGGTTTCGAACGAGAACTCATCTCTTACAAAGGGATTTCATTTTTTTAAACTTATTTGAACTCCATACTTTTTGTGTGTTCAAAATGCACCATTCAAAGGCACAGCACAAAATTTAAACAATTTCTGACTTAATTTGGTATATTTCATGCATTTACTTAATGTTTTTTGAGCTAGTTGACCCTGAAATTGAAAAGCACTACAAATGAACTCTGGAAATGTTGAAAGTAGGCATGCTATCATCATTTCACCCACATAGCATGTGTTAAAAAGTTGAGAGGGCTATGACAAAGACTGGATGCAGTTCGTGTACAAAACTGACAATCTCTCTCGAAGTAGCAGGGTTTCGAAGGAGAAGTCATCTCTTACAAAGGGATTTCATTTTTTTAAACTTATTTGAACTTCATACTTTTTGTGTGTTCAAAATGCACCATTCAAAGGGACATCACAAAATTTCAACAATTTCTGACTTAATTTGGTATATTTCGTGCATTTAATTATTATTTTTGAGCTAGTTGACCCTGAAATTGAAAAGCACTACAAATGAACTCTGGAAATGTTGAAATTTGGCATGCTATCATCATTTCACCCACATAGCATGTGTTAAAGTTGACAGGGCTACGACAAAGACTGGATGCAGTTCGTGTACAAAAGTGACAATCTGTCTCGAAGTAGCACGGTTTCGAACGAGAACTCATCTCTTACAAAGGGATTTCATTTTTTTAAACTTATTTGAACTCCATACTTTTTGTGTGTTCAAAATGCACCATTCAAAGGCACAGCACAAAATTTAAACAATTTCTGACTTCATTTGATATATTTCTTGCATTTACTTTTTTTTTGAGCTAGTTGACCATGAACTTGAAAAGCACTACAAATGAACTCTGAAAATGTTGAATGTTGGCATGCTATCATCATTTCACCCACATAGCATGTGTTAAAAAGTTGAGAGGGCTACGACCAAAACTGGATGCACTTCGTGTACAAAACTGACAATCTCTCTCGAAGTAGCAGGGTTTCGAACGAGAACTCATCTCTTACAAAGGGTTTTCATTTTTTTTAAACTTATTTGAACTCCATACTGTTTGTGTGTTCAAAATGCACCATTCAAAGGCACAGCACAAAATTTCAACAATTTCTGACTTCATTTGTTGTATTTCGTGCATTTACTTATTTTTTTTGAGCTAGTTGACCATGAAATTGAAAAGCACTACAAATGAACTCTGGAAATGTTGAAAGTTGGCATGCTATCATCATTTCACCCACATAGCATGTGTTCAAAAGTTGAGAGGGCTATGGCAAAGACTGGATGCAGTTCGTGTACAAAACTGACAATCTCTCTCGAAGTAGCAGGGTTTCGAACGAGAACTCATCTCTTACAAAGGGATTTCATTTTTGAAACTTATTTGAACTCCATACTTTTTGTGTGTTCAAAATGCACTATTCAAAGGCACATCACAAAATTTCAACAATTTCTGACTTAATTTGGTATATTTCGTGCATTTACTTATTTTTTTTGAGCTAGTTGACCATGAAATTGAAAAGCACTACAAATGAACTCTGGAAATGTTGAAAGTTGGAATGCTATCATCATTTCACCCACATAGCATGTGTTAAAAAGTTGAGAGGGCTACGACAATGAGTGGATGCAGTTCGTGTACAAAACTGACAATCTCTCTCGAAGTAGCAGGGTTCCAAACGAGAACTCATCTCTTACAAAGGGATTTCATTTTTTTAAACTTATTTGAACTCCATACTTTTTGTGTGTTCAAAATGCACCATTCAAAGGCACAGCACAAAATTTCAACAATTTCTGACTTCATTTGTTATATTTCGTGCATTTACTTATTTTTTTTGAGCTAGTTGACCATGAAATTGAAAAGCACTACAAATGAACTCTGGAAATGTTGAAAGTTGGCATGCTATCATGATTTCACCCACATAGCATGTGTTAAAAAGTTGAGAGGGCTACGACAAAGACTGGATACAGTTCGTGTACAAAACTGACAATCTCTCTCGAAGTAGCAGGGTTTCGAACGAGAACTCATCTCTTACAAAGGGATTTCATTTTTTTAAACTTATTTGAACTCCATACTTTTTGTGTGCTCAAAATGTACCATTCAAAGGCACATCACAAAATTTCAACAATTTCTGACTTAATTTGGTATATTTCATGCATTTACTTAATGTTTTTTGAGCTAGTTGACCCTGAAATTGAAAAGCACTACAAATGAACTCTGGAAATGTTGAAAGTAGGCATGCTATCATCATTTCACCCACATAGCATGTGTTAAAAAGTTGAGAGGGCTTCGACAAAGACTGGATGCAGTTCGTGTACAAAACTGACAATCTCTCTCGAAGTAGCACGGTTTCGAACGAGAACTCATCTCTTACAAAGGGATTTCATTTTTTTAAACTTATTTGAACTCCATACTTTTTGTGTGTTCAAAATGCACCATTCAAAGGCACAGCACAAAATTTCAACAATTTCTGACTTCATTTGGTATATTTCTTGCATTTACTTTTTTTTGGAGCTAGTTGACCATGAACTTGAAAAGCACTACAAATGAACTCTGAAAATGTTGAAAGTTGGCATGCTATCATCATTTCACCCACATAGCATGTGTTAAAAAGTTGAGAGGGCTACGACAAAGACTGGATGCAGTTCGTGTACAAAACTGACAATCTCTCTCGAAGTAGCACGGTTTCGAACGAGAACTCATCTCTTAGAAAGGGATTTCATTTTTTTAAACTTATTTGAACTCCATACTTTTTGTGTGTTCAAAATGCACCATTCAAAGGCACAGCACAAAATTTCAACAATTTCTGACTTCATTTGGTATATTTCTTGCATTTACTTTTTTTTTAGCTAGTTGACCATGAACTTGAAAAGCACTACAAATGAACTCTGAAAATGTTGAAAGTTGGCATGCTATCATCATTTCACCCACATAGCATGTGTTTAAAAGTTGAGAGGGCTACGACCAAAACTGGATGCACTTCGTGTACAAAACTGACAATCTCTCTCGAAGTAGCAGGGTTTCGAACGAGAACTCATCTCTTACAAAGGGTTTTCATTTTTTTTAAACTTATTTGAACTCCATACTGTTTGTGTGTTCAAAATGCATCATTCAAAGGCACAGCACAAAATTTCAACAATTTCTGACTTCATTTGTTATATTTCGTGCATTTACTTATTTTTTTTGAGCTAGTTGACCATGAAATTGAAAAGCACTACAAATGAACTCTGGAAATGTTGAAAGTTGGCATGCTATCATCATTTCACCCACATAGCATGTGTTAAAAAGTTGAGAGGGCTACGAGAAAGACTGGATACAGTTCGTGTACAAAACTGACAATGTCTCTCGAAGTAGCAGGGTTTCGAACGAGAACTCATCTCTTACAAAGGGATTTCATTTTTTTAAACTTATTTGAACCCCATACTTTTTGTGTGTTCAAAATGTTCCATTCAAAGGCACATCACAAAATTTCAACAATTTCTGACTTAATTTGGTATATTTCATGCATTTACTTAATGTTTTTTGAGCTAGTTGACCCTGAAATTGAAAAGCACTACAAATGAACTCTGGAAATGTTGAAAGTTGGCATGCTATCATCATTTCACCCACATAGAATGTGTTAAAAAGTTGAGAGGGCTACGACAAAGACTGGATGCAGTTCGTGTACAAAACTGACAATCTCTCTCGAAGTAGCACGGTTTCGAACGAGAACTCATCTCTTACAAAGGGATTTCATTTTTTTAAACTTATTTGAACTCCATACTTTTTGTGTGTTCAAAATGCACCATTCAAAGGCACAACACAAAATTTAAACAATTTCTGACTTCATTTGGTATATTTCTTGCATTTACTTTTTTTTGGAGCTAGTTGACCATGAACTTGAAAAGCACTACAAATGAACTCTGAACATGTTGAAAGTTGGCATGCTATCATCATTTCACCCACATAGCATGTGTTAAAAAGTTGAGAGGGCTACGACCAAAACTGGATGCAGTTCGTGTACAAAACTGACAATCTCTCTCGAAGTAGCAGGGTTTCGAACGAGAACTCATCTCTTACAAAGGGTTTTCATTTTTTTTAAACTTATTTGAACTCCATACTGTTTGTGTGTTCAAAATGCACCATTCAAAGGCACAGCACAAAATTTCAACAATTTCTGACTTCATTTGTTATATTTTGTGCATTTAATTATTTTTTATGAGCTAGTTGACCCTGAAGTTGAAAATCACTACAAATGAACTCTGGAAATGTTGAAAGTTGGCATGCTATCATCATTTCACCCACATAGCATGTGTTAAAAAGTTGAGAGGGCTACGACAAAGACTGGATGCAGTTCGTGTACAAAACTGACAATCTCTCTCGAAGTAGCAGGGTTTCGAACGAGAACTCATCTCTTACAAAGGGATTTCATTTTTTAAACTTATTTGAACCCCATACTTTTTGTGTGTTCAAAATGCACCATTCAAAGGCACATCACAAAATTTCAACAATTTCTGACTTAATTTGGTATATTTCGTGCATTTAATTATTATTTTTGAGCTAGTTGACCCTGAAGTTGAAAAGCACTACAAATGAACTCTGGAAATGTTGAAAGTTGGCATGCTATCATCATTTCACCCACATAGAATGTGTTAAAAAGTTGAGAGGGCTACGACAAAGACTGGATGCAGTTCGTGTACAAAACTGACAATCTCTCTCGAAGTAGCACGGTTTCGAACGAGAACTCATCTCTTACAAAGGGATTTCATTTTTTTAAACTTATTTGAACTCCATACTTTTTGTGTGTTCAAAATGCACCATTCAAAGGCACAGCACAAAATTTCAACAATTTCTGACTTCATTTGGTATATTTCTTGCATTTACTTTTTTTTGGAGCTAGTTGACCATGAACTTGAAAAGCACTACAAATGAACTCTGAAAATGTTGAAAGTTGGCATGCTATCATCATTTCACCCACATAGCATGTGTTAAAAAGTTGAGAGGGCTACGACAAAGACTGGATGCAGTTCGTGTACAAAACTGACAATCTCTCTCGAAGTAGCACGGTTTCGAACGAGAACTCATCTCTTAGAAAGGGATTTCATTTTTTTAAACTTATTTGAACTCCATACTTTTTGTGTGTTCAAAATGCACCATTCAAAGGCACAGCACAAAATTTCAACAATTTCTGACTTCATTTGGTATATTTCTTGCATTTACTTTTTTTTTAGCTAGTTGACCATGAACTTGAAAAGCACTACAAATGAACTCTGAAAATGTTGAAAGTTGGCATGCTATCATCATTTCACCCACATAGCATGTGTTTAAAAGTTGAGAGGGCTACGACCAAAACTGGATGCACTTCGTGTACAAAACTGACAATCTCTCTCGAAGTAGCAGGGTTTCGAACGAGAACTCATCTCTTACAAAGGGTTTTCATTTTTTTTAAACTTATTTGAACTCCATACTGTTTGTGTGTTCAAAATGCACCATTCAAAGGCACAGCACAAAATTTCAACAATTTCTGACTTCATTTGTTATATTTCGTGCATTTACTTATTTTTTTTGAGCTAGTTGACCATGAAATTGAAAAGCACTACAAATGAACTCTGGAAATGTTGAAAGTTGGCATGCTATCATCATTTCACCCACATAGCATGTGTTAAAAAGTTGAGAGGGCTACGACAAAGACTGGATACAGTTCGTGTACAAAACTGACAATGTCTCTCGAAGTAGCAGGGTTTCGAACGAGAACTCATCTCTTACAAAGGGATTTCATTTTTTTAAACTTATTTGAACCCCATACTTTTTGTGTGTTCAAAATGTTCCATTCAAAGGCACATCACAAAATTTCAACAATTTCTGACTTAATTTGGTATATTTCATGCATTTACTTAATGTTTTTTGAGCTAGTTGACCCTGAAATTGAAAAGCACTACAAATGAACTCTGGAAATGTTGAAAGTTGGCATGCTATCATCATTTCACCCACATAGAATGTGTTAAAAAGTTGAGAGGGCTACGACAAAGACTGGATGCAGTTCGTGTACAAAACTGACAATCTCTCTCGTAGTAGCACGGTTTCGAACGAGAACTCATCTCTTACAAAGGGATTTCATTTTTTTAAACTTATTTGAACTCCATACTTTTTGTGTGTTCAAAATGCACCATTCAAAGGCACAACACAAAATTTAAACAATTTCTGACTTCATTTGGTATATTTCTTGCATTTACTTTTTTTTGGAGCTAGTTGACCATGAACTTGAAAAGCACTACAAATGAACTCTGAACATGTTGAAAGTTGGCATGCTATCATCATTTCACCCACATAGCATGTGTTAAAAAGTTGAGAGGGCTACGACCAAAACTGGATGCAGTTCGTGTACAAAACTGACAATCTCTCTCGAAGTAGCAGGGTTTCGAACGAGAACTCATCTCTTACAAAGGGTTTTCATTTTTTTTAAACTTATTTGAACTCCATACTGTTTGTGTGTTCAAAATGCACCATTCAAAGGCACAGCACAAAATTTCAACAATTTCTGACTTCATTTGTTATATTTTGTGCATTTAATTATTTTTTATGAGCTAGTTGACCCTGAAGTTGAAAATCACTACAAATGAACTCTGGAAATGTTGAAAGTTGGCATGCTATCATCATTTCACCCACATAGCATGTGTTAAAAAGTTGAGAGGGCTACGACAAAGACTGGATGCAGTTCGTGTACAAAACTGACAATCTCTCTCGAAGTAGCAGGGTTTCGAACGAGAACTCATCTCTTACAAAGGGATTTCATTTTTTAAACTTATTTGAACCCCATACTTTTTGTGTGTTCAAAATGCACCATTCAAAGGCACATCACAAAATTTCAACAATTTCTGACTTAATTTGGTATATTTCGTGCATTTAATTATTATTTTTGAGCTAGTTGACCCTGAAGTTGAAAAGCACTACAAATGAACTCTGGAAATGTTGAAAGTTGGCATGCTATCATCATTTCACCCACATAGAATGTGTTAAAAAGTTGAGAGGGCTACGACAAAGACTGGATGCAGTTCGTGTACAAAACTGACAATCTCTCTCGAAGTAGCACGGTTTCGAACGAGAACTCATCTCTTACAAAGGGATTTCATTTTTTTAAACTTATTTGAACTCCATACTTTTTGTGTGTTCAAAATGCACCATTCAAAGGCACAGCACAAAATTTAAACAATTTCTGACTTCATTTGGTATATTTCTTGCATTTACTTTTTTTTGGAGCTAGTTGACCATGAACTTGAAAAGCACTACAAATGAACTCTGAACATGTTGAAAGTTGGCATGCTATCATCATTTCACCCACATAGCATGTGTTAAAAAGTTGAGAGGGCTACGACCAAAACTGGATGCACTTCGTGTACAAAACTGACAATCTCTCTCGAAGTAGCAGGGTTTCGAACGAGAACTCATCTCTTACAAAGGGTTTTCATTTTTTTAAACTTATTTGAACTCCATACTGTTTGTGTGTTCAAAATGCACCATTCAAAGGCACAGCACAAAATTTCAACAATTTCTGACTTCATTTGTTATATTTCGTGCATTTACTTATTTTTTTTTGAGCTAGTTGACCATGAAATTGAAAAGCACTACAAATGAACTCTGGAAATGTTGAAAGTTGGCATGCTATCATCATTTCACCCACATAGCATTTGTTAAAAAGTTGAGAGGACTACGACAAAGACTGGATACAGTTCGTGTACAAAACTGGCAATCTCTCTCGAAGTAGCAGGGTTTCGAACGAGAACTCATCTCTTACAAAGGGATTTCATTTTTTTAAACTTATTTGAACTCCATACTTTTTGTGTGTTCAAACTGCACCATTCAAAGGCACATCACGAAATTTCAACAATTTCTGACTTAATTTGGTATATTTCGTGCATTTAATTATTTTTTTGAGCTAGTTGACCCTGAAGTTGAAAAGCACTACAAATGAACTCTGGAAATGTTGAAAGTTGGAATGCTATCATCATTTCACCCACATAGCATGTGTTAAAAAGTTGAGAGGGCTACGACAAAGACTGGATGCAGTTCGTGTACAAAACTGACAATCTCTCTCGAAGTAGCAGGGTTTCAAACGAGAACTCATCTCTTACCAAGGGATCTCATTTTTTAAAACTTATTTGAACGCCATACTTTTTGTGTGTTCAAAATGCACCATTCAAAGGCAAATCACAAAATTTCAACAATTTCTGACTTAAGTTGGTATATTTCATACATTTACTTAATTTTTTTTGAGCTAGTTGACCCTGAAATTGAAAAGCACTACAAATGAACTCTGGAAATGTTGAAATTTGGCATGCTATCATCATTTCACCCACATAGCATGTGTTAAAAAGTTTAGAGGGCTACGACAAAGACTGGATGCAGTTCGTGTACAAAACTGACAATCTCTCTCGAAGTAGCACGGTTTCGAACGAGAACTCATCTCTTACAAAGGGATTTCATTTTTTTAAACTTATTTGAACCCTATACTTTTTGTGTGTTCAAAATGTTCCATTCAAAGGCACATCACAAAATTTCAACAATTTCTGACTTAATTTGGTATATTTCATGCATTTACTTAATGTTTTTTGAGCTAGTTGACCCTGAAATTGAAAAGCACTACAAATGAACTCTGGAAATGTTGAAAGTTGGCATGCTATCATCATTTCACCCACATAGAATGTGTTAAAAAGTTGAGAGGGCTACGACAAAGACTGGATGCAGTTCGTGTACAAAACTGACAATCTCTCTCGAAGTAGCACGGTTTCGAACGAGAACTCATCTCTTACAAAGGGATTTCATTTTTTTAAACTTATTTGAACTCCATTCTTTTTGTGTGTTCAAAATGCACCATTCAAAGGCACAGCACAAAATTTAAACAATTTCCGACTTCATTTGGTATATTTCTTGCATTTACTTTTTTTTGGAGCTAGTTGACCATGAACTTGAAAAGCACTACAAATGAACTCTGAACATGTTGAAAGTTGGCATGCTATCATCATTTCACCCACATAGCATGTGTTAAAAAGTTGAGAGGGCTACGACCAAAACTGGATGCAGTTCGTGTACAAAACTGACAATCTCTCTCGAAGTAGCAGGGTTTCGAACGAGAACTCATCTCTTACAAAGGGTTTTCATTTTTTTTAAACTTATTTGAACTCCATACTGTTTGTGTGTTCAAAATGCACCATTCAAAGGCACAGCACAAAATTTCAACAATTTCTGACTTCATTTGTTATATTTCGTGCATTTACTTATTTTTTTTTGAGCTAGTTGACCATGAAATTGAAAAGCACTACAAATGAACTCTGGAAATGTTGAAAGTTGGCATGCTATCATCATTTCACCCACATAGCATGTGTTAAAAAGTTGAGAGGGCTACGACAAAGACTGGATACAGTTCGTGTACAAAACTGACAATCTCTCTCGAAGTAGCAGGGTTACGAACGAGAACTCATCTCTTACAAAGGGATTTCATTTTTTTAAACTTATTTGAACTCCATACTTTTTGTGTGTTCAAAATGCACCATTCAAAGGCACATCACGAAATTTCAAAAATTTCTGACTTAATTTGGTATATTTCGTGCATTTAATTATTTTTTTGAGCTAGTTGACCCTGAAGTTGAAAAGCACTACAAATGAACTCTCGAAATGTTGAAAGTTGGAATGCTATCATCATTTCACCCACATAGCATGTGTTAAAAAGTTGAGAGGGCTACGACAAAGACTGGATGCAGTTCGTGTACAAAACTGACAATCTCTCTCGAAGTAGCAGGGTTTCAAACGAGAACTCATCTCTTACCAAGGGATTTCATTTTTTTAAACTTATTTGAACTCCATACTTTTTGTGTGTTAAAAATGCACCATTCAAAGGAAAATCACAAAATTTCAACAATTTTTGACTTAAGTTGGTATATTTCATACATTTACTTAATTTTTTTTGAGCTAGTTGACCCTGAAATTGAAAAGCACTACAAATGAACTCTGGAAATGTTGAAATTTGGCATGCTATCATCATTTCACCCACATAGCATGTGTTAAAAAGTTTAGAGGGCTACGACAAAGACTGGATGCAGTTCGTGTACAAAACTGACAATCTCTCTCGAAGTAGCACGGTTTCGAACGAGAACTCATCTCCTACAAAGGGATTTCATTTTTTAAAACTTATTTGAACTCCATACTTTTTGTGTGTTCAAAATGCACCATTCAAAGGCACAGCACAAAATTTCAACAATTTCTGACTTCATTTGATATATTTCTTGCATTTACTTTTTTTTTGAGCTAGTTGACCATGAAATTGAAAAGCACTACAAATGAACTCTGGAAATGTTGAAAGTTGGCATGCTATCATCATTTCACCCACATAGCATGTGTTAAAAAGTTGAGAGGGCTACGACAAAGACTGGATACAGTTCGTGTACAAAACTGACAATCTCTCTCGAAGTAGCAGGGTTTCGAACGAGAACTCATCTCTTACAAAGGGATTTCATTTTTTTAAACATATTTGAACTCCATACTTTTTGTGTGTTCAAAATGCACCATTCAAAGGCAAATCACAAAATTTCAACAATTTCTGACTTAAGTTGGTATATTTCATACATTTACTTAATTTTTTTTGAGCTAGTTGACCCTGAAATTGAAAAGCACTACAAATGAACTCTGGAAATGTTGAAAGTTGGCATGCTATCATCATTTCACCCACATAGAATGTGTTAAAAAGTTGAGAGGGCTACGACAAAGACTGGATGCAGTTCGTGTACAAAACTGACAATCTCTCTCGAAGTAGCAGGGTTTCGAACGAGAACTCATCTCTTACAAAGGGTTTTCATTTTTGATAAACTTATTTGAACTCCATACTGTTTGTGTGTTCAAAATGCACCATTCAAAGGCACAGCACAAAATTTCAACAATTTCTGACTTCATTTGTTATATTTCGTGCATTTACTTATTTTTTTTTGAGCTAGTTGACCATGAAATTGAAAAGCACTACAAATGAACTCTGGAAATGTTGAAAGTTGGCATGCTATCATCATTTAACCCACATAGCATGTGTTAAAAAGTTGAGAGGGCTACGACAAAGACTGGATGCACTTCGTGTACAAAACTGACAATCTCTCTCGAAGTAGCAGGGTTTCGAACGAGAACTCATCTCTTACAAAGGGTTTTCATTTTTTTTAAACTTATTTGAACTCCATACTGTTCGTGTGTTCAAAATGCACCATTCAAAGGCACAGCACAAAATTTTAACAATTTCTGACTTCATTTGTTATATTTCGTGCACTTACTTATTTTTTTTGAGCTAGTTGACCATGAAATTGAAAAGCACTACAAATGAACTCTGGAAATGTTGAAAGTTGGCATGCTATCATCATTTCACCCACATAGCATGTGTTAAAAAGTTGAGAGGGCTACGACAAAGACTGGATGCACTTCGTGTACAAAACTGCCAATCTCTCTCGAAGTAGCAGGGTTTCGAACGAGAACTCATCTCTTACAAAGGGATTTCATTTTTTTAAACTTATTTGAACTCCATACTTTTTGTGTGTTCGAAATGCACCATTCAGAGGCACATCACGAAATTTCAACAATTTCTGACTTAATTTGGTATATTTCGTGCATTTAATTATTTTTTTGAGCTAGTTGACCCTGAAGTTGAAAAGCACTACAAATGAACTCTGGAAATGTTGAAAGTTGGAATGCTATCATCATTTCACCCACATAGCATGTGTTAAAAAGTTGAGAGGGCTACGACAAAGACTGGATGCAGTTCGTGTACAAAACTGACAATCTCTCTCGAAGTAGCAGGGTTTCAAACGAGAACTCATCTCTTACAAAGGGATTTCATTTTTTTAAACTTATTTGAACTCCATACTTTTTGTGTGTTCAAAATGCACCATTCAAAGGAAAATCACAAAATTTCAACAATTTCTGACTTAAGTTGGTATATTTCATACATTTACTTAATTTTTTTTGAGCTAGTTGACCCTGAAATTGAAAAGCACTACAAATGAACTCTGGAAATGTTGAAATTTGGCATGCTATCATCATTTCACCCACATAGCATGTGTTAAAAAGTTTAGAGGGCTACGACAAAGACTGGATGCAGTTCGTGTACAAAACTGACAATCTCTCTCGAAGTAGCACGGTTTCGAACGAGAACTCATCTCTTACAAAGGGATTTCATTTTTTTAAACTTATTTGAACCCCATACTTTTTGTGTGTTCAAAATGCACCATTCAAAGGCACATCACAAAATTTCAACAATTTCTGACTTAATTTGGTATATTTCATGCATTTACTTAATGTTTTTTGAGCTAGTTGACCCTGAAATTGAAAAGCACTACAAATGAACTCTGGAAATGTTGAAAGTTGGCATGCTATCATCATTTCACCCACATAGAATGTGTTAAAAAGTTGAGAGGGCTACGACAAAGACTGGATGCAGTTCGTGTACAAAACTGACAATCTCTCTCGAAGTAGCACGGTTTCGAACGAGAACTCATCTCTTACAAAGGGATTTCATTTTTTTAAACTTATTTGAACTCCATACTTTTTGTGTGTTCAAAATGCACCATTCAAAGGCACAGCACAAAATTTAAACAATTTCTGACTTCATTTGGTATATTTCTTGCATTTACTTTTTTTTGGAGCTAGTTGACCATGAACTTGAAAAGCACTACAAATGAACTCTGAACATGTTGAAAGTTGGCATGCTATCATAATTTCACCCACATAGCATGTGTTAAAAAGTTGAGAGGGCTACGACCAAAACTGGATGCAGTTCGTGTACAAAACTGACAATCTCTCTCGAAGTAGCAGGGTTTCGAACGAGAACTCATCTCTTACAAAGGGTTTTCATTTTTTTTAAACTTATTTGAACTCCATACTGTTTGTGTGTTCAAAATGCACCATTCAAAGGCACAGCACAAAATTTCAACAATTTCTGACTTCATTTGTTATATTTCGTGCATTTAATTATTATTTTTGATCTAGTTGACCCTGAAGTTGAAAAGCACTACAAATGAA
Organism: Hordeum vulgare subsp. vulgare; assembly: GCF_904849725.1. Lineage (NCBI taxonomy): Eukaryota > Viridiplantae > Streptophyta > Magnoliopsida > Poales > Poaceae > Hordeum > Hordeum vulgare. The sequence goes on along the minus strand of NC_058523.1, from coordinate 3,132,716 downwards.
CTCTGGAAATGTTGAAAGTTGGCATGCTATCATCATTTCACCCACATAGAATGTGTTTAAAAGTTGAGAGGGCTACGACAAAGACTGGATGCAGTTCGTGTACAAAACTGACAATCTCTCTCGAAGTAGCAGGGTTTCAAACGAGAACTCATCTCTTACCAAGGGATTTCATTTTTTAAACTTATTTGAACCCCATACTTTTTGTGTGTTAAAAATGCACCATTCAAAGGAAAATCACAAAATTTCAACAATTTCTGACTTAATTTGTTATATTTCATGCATTTACTTAATTTTTTTTGATCTAGTTGACCCTGAAGTTGAAAAGCACTACAAATGAACTCTGGAAATGTTGAAAGTTGGCATGCTATCATCATTTCACCCACATAGAATGTGTTTAAAAGTTGAGAGGGCTACAACAAAGACTGGATGAAGTTCGTGTACAAAACTGACAATCTCTCTCGAAGTAGCAGGGTTTCAAACGAGAACTCATCTCTTACCAAGGGATTTCATTTTTTAAACTTATTTGAACCCCATACTTTTTGTGTGTTAAAAATGCACCATTCAAAGGAAAATCACAAAATTTCAACAATTTCTGACTTAATTTGTTATATTTCATGCATTTACTTAATTTTTTTTGAGCTAGTTGACCCTGAAATTGAAAAGCACTACAAATGAACTCTGTAAATGTTGAAAGTTGGCATGCTATCATCATTTCACCCACATAGAATGTGTTAAAAAGTTGAGAGGGCTACGACAAAGACTGGATGCACTTCGTGTACAAAACTGACAATCTCTCTCGAAGTAGCAGGGTTTCGAACGAGAACTCATCTCTTACAAAGGGTTTTCATTTTTGATAAACTTATTTGAACTCCATACTGTTTGTGTGTTCAAAATGCACCATTCAAAGGCACAGCACAAAATTTCAACAATTTCTGACTTCATTTGTTATATTTCGTGCATTTACTTATTTTTTTTTGAGCTAGTTGACCATGAAATTGAAAAGCACTACAAATGAACTCTGGAAATGTTGAAAGTTGGCATGCTATCATCATTTCACCCACATAGCATGTGTTAAAAAGTTGAGAGGGCTACGACAAAGACTGGATACAGTTCGTGTACAAAACTGGCAATCTCTCTCGAAGTAGCAGGGTTTCGAACGAGAACTCATCTCTTACAAAGGGATTTCATTTTTTTAAACTTATTTGAACTCCATACTTTTTGTGTGTTCAAACTGCACCATTCAAAGGCACATCACGAAATTTCAACAATTTCTGACTTAATTTGGTATATTTCGTGCATTTAATTATTTTTTTGAGCTAGTTGACCCTGAAGTTGAAAAGCACTACAAATGAACTCTGGAAATGTTGAAAGTTGGAATGCTATCATCATTTCACCCACATAGTATGTGTTAAAAAGTTGAGAGGGCTACGACAAAGACTGGATGCAGTTCGTGTACAAAACTGACAATCTCTCTCGAAGTAGCAGGGTTTCAAACGAGAACTCATCTCTTACCAAGGGATCTCATTTTTTAAAACTTATTTGAACTCCATACTTTTTGTGTGTTCAAAATGCACCATTCAAAGGCAAATCACAAAATTTCAACAATTTCTGACTTAAGTTGGTATATTTCATACATTTACTTAATTTTTTTTGAGCTAGTTGACCCTGAAATTGAAAAGCACTACAAATGAACTCTGGAAATGTTGAAATTTGGCATGCTATCATCATTTCACCCACATAGCATGTGTTAAAAAGTTTAGAGGGCTACGACAAAGACTGGATGCAGTTCGTGTACAAAACTGACAATCTCTCTCGAAGTAGCACGGTTTCGAACGAGAACTCATCTCTTACAAAGGGATTTCATTTTTTTAAACTTATTTGAACCCCATACTTTTTGTGTGTTCAAAATGTTCCATTCAAAGGCACAGCACAAAATTTCAACAATTTCTGACTTCATTTGATATATTTCTTGCATTTACTTTTTTTTGAGCTAGTTGACCATGAACTTGAAAAGCACTACAAATGAACTCTGAAAATGTTGAATGTTGGCATGTTATCATCATTTCACCCACATAGCATGTGTTAAAAAGTTGAGAGGGCTACGACCAAAACTGGATGCACTTCGTGTACAAAACTGACAATCTCTCTCGAAGTAGCAGGGTTTCGAACGAGAACTCATCTCTTACAAAGGGTTTTCATTTTTTTAAACTTATTTGAACTCCATACTGTTTGTGTGTTCAAAATGCAACATTCAAAGGCACAGCACAAAATTTCAACAATTTCTGACTTCATTTGTTATATTTCGTGCATTTACTTATTTTTTTTGAGCTAGTTGACCATGAAATTGAAAAGCACTACAAATGAACTCTGGAAATGTTGAAAGTTGGCATGCTATCATCATTTCACCCACATAGCATGTGTTAAAAAGTTGAGAGGGCTACGACAAAGACTGGATGCAGTTCGTGTACAAAACTGACAATCTCTCTCGAAGTAGCAGGGTTTCGAACGAGAACTCATCTCTTACAAAGGGTTTTCATTTTTTTAAACTTATTTGAACTCCATACTTTTTGTGTGTTCAAAATGCACCATTCAAAGGAACAACACAAAATTTCAACATTTTCTGACTTCATTTGGTATATTTCTTGCATTTACTTTTTTTTGGAGCTAGTTGACCATGAACTTGAAATGCACTACAAATGAACTCTGAAAATGTTGAAAGTTGGCATGCTATCATCATTTCACCCACATAGCATGTGTTAAAAAGTTGAGAGGGCTACGACAAAGACTGGATGCAGTTCGTGTACAAAACTGACAATCTCTCTCGAAGTAGCACGGTTTCGAACCAGAACTCATCTCTTACGAAGGGATTTCATTTTTTTAAACTTATTTGAACTCCATACTTTTTGTGTGTTCTAAATGCACCATTCAAAGGCACAACACAAAATTTCAACAATTTCTGACTTCATTTGGTATATTTCTTGCATTTACTTTTTTTTGAGCTAGTTGACCATGAATTTGAAAAGCACTACAAATGAACTCTGAAAATGTTGAAAGTTGGCATGCTATCATCATTTCACCCACATAGCATGTGTTAAAAAGTTGAGAGGGCTACGACCAAAACTGGGTGCACTTCGTGTACAAAACTGACAATCTCTCTCGAAGTAGCAGGGTTTCGAACGAGAACTCATCTCTTACAAAGGGTTTTCATTTTTTTTAAACTTATTTGAACTCCATACTATTTGTGTGTTCAAAATGCACCATTCAAAGGCACAGCACAAAATTTCAACAATTTCTGACTTCATTTGTTATATTTCGTGCATTTACTTATTTTTTTTGAGCTAGTTGACCATGAAATTGAAAAGCACTACAAATGAACTCTGGAAATGTTGAAAGTTGGCATGCTATCATCATTTCACCCACATAGCATGTGTTAAAAAGTTGAGAGGGCTACGACAAAGACTGGATACAGTTCGTGTACAAAACTGGCAATCTCTCTCGAAGTAGCAGGGTTTCAAACGAGAACTCATCTCTTACCAAGGGATTTCATTTTTTAAACTTATTTGAACCCCATACTTTTTGTGTGTTAAAAATACACCATTCAAAGGAAAATCACAAAATTTCAACAATTTCTGACTTAATTTGTTATATTTCATGCATTTACTTAATTTTTTTTGAGCTAGTTGACCCTGAAATTGAAAAGCACTACAAATGAACTCTGGAAATGTTGAAAGTTGGCATGCTATCATCATTTCACCCACATAGAATGTGTTAAAAAGTTGAGAGGGCTACGACAAAGACTGGATGCACTTCGTGTACAAAACTGACAATCTCTCTCGAAGTAGCAGGGTTTCGAACGAGAACTCATCTCTTACAAAGGGTTTTCATTTTTGATAAACTTATTTGAACTCCATACTGTTTGTGTGTTCAAAATGCACCATTCAAAGGCACAGCACAAAATTTCAACAATTTCTGACTTCATTTGTTATATTTCGTGCATTTACTTATTTTTTTTTGAGCTAGTTGACCATGAAATTGAAAAGCACTACAAATGAACTCTGGAAATGTTGAAAGTTGGCATGCTATCATCATTTCACCCACATAGCATGTGTTAAAAAGTTGAGAGGGCTACGACAAAGACTGGATACAGTTCGTGTACAAAACTGGCAATCTCTCTCGAAGTAGCAGGGTTTCGAACGAGAACTCATCTCTTACAAAGGGATTTCATTTTTTTAAACTTATTTGAACTCCATACTTTTTGTGTGTTCAAACTGCACCATTCAAAGGCACATCACGAAATTTCAACAATTTCTGACTTAATTTGGTATATTTCGTGCATTTAATTATTTTTTTGAGCTAGTTGACCCTGAAGTTGAAAAGCACTACAAATGAACTCTGGAAATGTTGAAAGTTGGAATGCTATCATCATTTCACCCACATAGTATGTGTTAAAAAGTTGAGAGGGCTACGACAAAGACTGGATGCAGTTCGTGTACAAAACTGACAATCTCTCTCGAAGTAGCAGGGTTTCAAACGAGAACTCATCTCTTACCAAGGGATCTCATTTTTTAAAACTTATTTGAACTCCATACTTTTTGTGTGTTCAAAATGCACCATTCAAAGGCAAATCACAAAATTTCAACAATTTCTGACTTAAGTTGGTATATTTCATACATTTACTTAATTTTTTTTGAGCTAGTTGACCCTGAAATTGAAAAGCACTACAAATGAACTCTGGAAATGTTGAAATTTGGCATGCTATCATCATTTCACCCACATAGCATGTGTTAAAAAGTTTAGAGGGCTACGACAAAGACTGGATGCAGTTCGTGTACAAAACTGACAATCTCTCTCGAAGTAGCACGGTTTCGAACGAGAACTCATCTCTTACAAAGGGATTTCATTTTTTTAAACTTATTTGAACCCCATACTTTTTGTGTGTTCAAAATGTTCCATTCAAAGGCACAGCACAAAATTTCAACAATTTCTGACTTCATTTGATATATTTCTTGCATTTACTTTTTTTTGAGCTAGTTGACCATGAACTTGAAAAGCACTACAAATGAACTCTGAAAATGTTGAATGTTGGCATGTTATCATCATTTCACCCACATAGCATGTGTTAAAAAGTTGAGAGGGCTACGACCAAAACTGGATGCACTTCGTGTACAAAACTGACAATCTCTCTCGAAGTAGCAGGGTTTCGAACGAGAACTCATCTCTTACAAAGGGTTTTCATTTTTTTAAACTTATTTGAACTCCATACTGTTTGTGTGTTCAAAATGCAACATTCAAAGGCACAGCACAAAATTTCAACAATTTCTGACTTCATTTGTTATATTTCGTGCATTTACTTATTTTTTTTGAGCTAGTTGACCATGAAATTGAAAAGCACTACAAATGAACTCTGGAAATGTTGAAAGTTGGCATGCTATCATCATTTCACCCACATAGCATGTGTTAAAAAGTTGAGAGGGCTACGACAAAGACTGGATGCAGTTCGTGTACAAAACTGACAATCTCTCTCGAAGTAGCAGGGTTTCGAACGAGAACTCATCTCTTACAAAGGGTTTTCATTTTTTTAAACTTATTTGAACTCCATACTTTTTGTGTGTTCAAAATGCACCATTCAAAGGAACAACACAAAATTTCAACATTTTCTGACTTCATTTGGTATATTTCTTGCATTTACTTTTTTTTGGAGCTAGTTGACCATGAACTTGAAATGCACTACAAATGAACTCTGAAAATGTTGAAAGTTGGCATGCTATCATCATTTCACCCACATAGCATGTGTTAAAAAGTTGAGAGGGCTACGACAAAGACTGGATGCAGTTCGTGTACAAAACTGACAATCTCTCTCGAAGTAGCACGGTTTCGAACCAGAACTCATCTCTTACGAAGGGATTTCATTTTTTTAAACTTATTTGAACTCCATACTTTTTGTGTGTTCTAAATGCACCATTCAAAGGCACAACACAAAATTTCAACAATTTCTGACTTCATTTGGTATATTTCTTGCATTTACTTTTTTTTGAGCTAGTTGACCATGAATTTGAAAAGCACTACAAATGAACTCTGAAAATGTTGAAAGTTGGCATGCTATCATCATTTCACCCACATAGCATGTGTTAAAAAGTTGAGAGGGCTACGACCAAAACTGGGTGCACTTCGTGTACAAAACTGACAATCTCTCTCGAAGTAGCAGGGTTTCGAACGAGAACTCATCTCTTACAAAGGGTTTTCATTTTTTTTAAACTTATTTGAACTCCATACTATTTGTGTGTTCAAAATGCACCATTCAAAGGCACAGCACAAAATTTCAACAATTTCTGACTTCATTTGTTATATTTCGTGCATTTACTTATTTTTTTTGAGCTAGTTGACCATGAAATTGAAAAGCACTACAAATGAACTCTGGAAATGTTGAAAGTTGGCATGCTATCATCATTTCACCCACATAGCATGTGTTAAAAAGTTGAGAGGGCTACGACAAAGACTGGATACAGTTCGTGTACAAAACTGACAATCTCTCTCGAAGTAGCACGGTTTCGAACGAGAACTCATCTCTTACAAAGGGATTTCATTTTTTTAAACTTATTTGAACCCCATACTTTTTGTGTGTTCAAAATGTTCCATTCAAAGGCACATCACAAAATTTCAACAAGTTCTGACTTAATTTGGTATATTTCATGCATTTACTTAATGTTTTTTGAGCTAGTTGACCCTGAAATTGAAAAGCACTACAAATGAACTCTGGAAATGTTGAAAGTTGGCATGCTATCATCATTTCACCCACATAGAATGTGTTAAAAAGTTGAGAGGGCTACGACAAAGACTGGATGCAGTTCGTGTACAAAACTGACAATCTCTCTCGAAGTAGCACGGTTTCGAACGAGAACTCATCTCTTACAAAGGGATTTCATTTTTTTAAACTTATTTGAGCTCCATACTTTTTGGGTGTTCAAAATGCACCATTCAAAGGCACAGCACAAAATTTCAACAATTTCTGACTTCATTTGGTATATTTCTTGCATTTACTTTTTTTTGGAGCTAGTTGACCATGAACTTGAAAAGCACTACAAATGAACTCTGAACATGTTGAAAGTTGGCATGCTATCATCATTTCACCCACATAGCATGTGTTAAAAAGTTGAGAGGGCTACGACCAAAACTGGATGCACTTCGTGTACAAAACTGACAATCTCTCTCGAAGTAGCAGGGTTTCGAACGAGAACTCATCTCTTACAAAGGGTTTTCATTTTTTTTAAACTTATTTGAACTCCATACTGTTTGTGTGTTCAAAATGCACCATTCAAAGGCACAGCACAAAATTTCAACAATTTCTGACTTCATTTGTTATATTTCGTGCATTTACTTATTTTTTTTGAGCTAGTTGACCATGAAATTGAAAAGCACTACAAATGAACTCTGGAAATGTTGAAAGTTGGCATGCTATCAGCATTTCACCCACATAGCATGTGTTAAAAAGTTGAGAGGGCTATGACAAAGACTGGATGCAGTTCGTGTACAAAACAGACAATCTCTCCCGAAGTAGCAGGGTTTCGAACGAGAACTCATCTCTTACAAAGGGATTTCATTTTTTAAACTTATTTGAACTCCATACTTTTTGTGTGTTCAAAATGCACCATTCAAAGGCACATCACAAAATTTCAACAATTTCTGACTTAATTTGGTATATTTCGTGCATTTAATTATTATTTTTGAGCTAGTTGACCCTGAAGTTGAAAAGCACTACAAATGAACTCTGGAAATGTTGAAAGTTGGAATTCTATCATCATTTCACCCACATAGCATGTGTTAAAAAGTTGAGAGGGCTACGACAAAGACTGGATGCAGTTCGTGTACAAAACTGACAATCTCTCTCGAAGTAGCAGGGTTTCAAACGAGAACTCATCTCTTACAAAGGGATTTCATTTTTTTAAACTTATTTGAACTCCATACTTTTTGTGTGTTCAAAATGCACCATTCTAAGGCACATCACAAAATTTCAACAATTTCTGACTTCATTTGTTATATTTCATGCATTTACTTAATTCTTTTTGAGCTAGTTGACCCTGAAATTGAAAAGCACTACAAATGAACTCTGGAAATGTTGAAAGTTGGCATGCTATCATCATTTCACCCACATAGCATGTGTTAAAAAGTTGAGAGGGCTACGACAAAGACTGGATGCAGTTCGTGTACAAAACTGACAATCTCTCTCGAAGTAGCACGGTTTCGAACGAGAACTCATCTCTTACAAAGGGATTTCATTTTTTTAAACTTATTTGAGCTCCATACTTTTTGGGTGTTCAAAATGCACCATTCAAAGGCACAGCACAAAATTTCAACAATTTCTGACTTCATTTGGTATATTTCTTGCATTTACTTTTTTTTGGAGCTAGTTGACCATGAACTTGAAAAGCACTACAAATGAACTCTGAACATGTTGAAAGTTGGCATGCTATCATCATTTCACCCACATAGCATGTGTTAAAAAGTTGAGAGGGCTACGACCAAAACTGGATGCACTTCGTGTACAAAACTGACAATCTCTCTCGAAGTAGCACGGTTTCGAACGAGAACTCATCTCTTACAAAGGGTTTTCATTTTTTTTAAACTTATTTGAACTGCATACTGTTTGTGTGTTCAAAATGCACCATTCAAAGGCACAGCACAAAATTTCAACAATTTCTGACTTCATTTGTTATATTTCGTGCATTTACTTATTTTTTTTGAGCTAGTTGACCATGAAATTGAAAAGCACTACAAATGAACTCTGGAAATGTTGAAAGTTGGCATGCTATCATCATTTCACCCACATAGCATGTGTTAAAAAGTTGAGAGGGCTATGACAAAGACTGGATGCAGTTCGTGTACAAAACAGACAATCTCTCCCGAAGTAGCAGGGTTTCGAACGAGAACTCATCTCTTACAAAGGGATTTCATTTTTTAAACTTATTTGAACTCCATACTTTTTGTGTGTTCAAAATGCACCATTCAAAGGCACATCACAAAATTTCAACAATTTCTGACTTAATTTGGTATATTTCGTGCATTTAATTATTATTTTTGAGCTAGTTGACCCTGAAGTTGAAAAGCACTACAAATGAACTCTGGAAATGTTGAAAGTTGGAATGCTATCATCATTTCACCCACATAGCATGTGTTAAAAAGTTGAGAGGGCTACGACAAAGACTGGATGCAGTTCGTGTACAAAACTGACAATCTCTCTCGAAGTAGCAGGGTTTCAAACGAGAACTCATCTCTTACAAAGGGATTTCATTTTTTTAAACTTATTTGAACTCCATACTTTTTGTGTGTTCAAAATGCACCATTCTAAGGCACATCACAAAATTTCAACAATTTCTGACTTAATTTGGTATATTTCATGCATTTACTTAATTCTTTTTGAGCTAGTTGACCCTGAAATTGAAAAGCACTACAAATGAACTCTGGAAATGTTGAAAGTTGGCATGCTATCATCATTTCACCCACATAGCATGTGTTAAAAAGTTGAGAGGGCTACGACAAAGACTGGATGCAGTTCGTGTACAAAACTGACAATCTCTCTCGAAGTAGCACGGTTTCGAACGAGAACTCATGTCTTACAAAGGGATTTCATTTTTTTAAACTTATTTGAACTCCATACTTTTTGTGTGTTCAAAATGCACCATTCAAAGGCACAGCACAAAATTTCAACAATTTCTGACTTCATTTGATATATTTCTTGCATTTACTTATTTTTTTTGAGCTAGTTGACCATGAAATTGAAAAGCACTACAAATGAGCTCTGGAAATGTTGAAAGTTGGCATGCTATCATCATTTCACCCACATAGCATGTGTTAAAAAGTTGAGAGGGCTACGACAAAGACTGGATGCAGTTCGTGTACAAAACTGACAATCTCTCTCGAAGTAGCAGGGTTTCGAACGAGAACTCTTCTCTTACAAAGGGATTTCATTTTTTTAAACTTATTTGAACTCCATACTTTTTGTGTGTTCAAAATGCACCATTCAAAGGCACATCACAAAATTTCAACAATTTCTGACTTAATTTGGTATATTTCATGCATTTACTTAATGTTTTTTGAGATAGTTGACCCTGAAATTGAAAAGCACTACAAATGAACTCTGGAAATGTTGAAAGTTGGCATGCTATCATCATTTCACCCACATAGCATGTGTTAAAAAGTTGAGAGGGCTACGACAAAGACTGGATGCAGTTCGTGTACAAAACTGACAATCTCTCTCGAAGTAGCACGGTTTCGAACGAGAACTCATCTCTTACAAAGGGATTTCATTTTTTTAAACGTATTTGAACTCCATACTTTTTGTGTGTTCAAAATGCACCATTCAAAGGCACAGCACAAAATTTCAACAATTTCTGAATTCATTTGGTATATTTCTTGCATTTACTTTTTTTTGGAGCTAGTTGACCATGAACTTGAAAAGCACTACAAATGAAATCTGAACATGTTGAAAGTTGGCATGCTATCATCATTTCACCCACATAGCATGTGTTAAAAAGTTGAGAGGGCTACGACCAAAACTGGATGCACTTCGTGTACAAAACTGACAATCTCTCTCGAAGTAGCAGGGTTTCGAACGAGAACTCATCTCTTACAAAGGGTTTTCATTTTTTTTAAACTTATTTGAACTCCATACTGTTTGTGTGTTCAAAATGCACCATTCAAAGGCACAGCACAAAATTTCAACAATTTCTGACTTCATTTGTTATATTTCGTGCATTTACTTATTTTTTTTGAGCTAGTTGACCATGAAATTGAAAAACACTACAAATGAACTCTGGAAATGTTGAAAGTTGGAATGCTATCATCATTTCACCCACATAGCATGTGTTAAAAAGTTGAGAGGGCTACGACAAAGACTGGATGCAGTTCGTGTACAAAACTGACAATCTCTCTCGAAGTAGCAGGGTTTCAAACGAGAACTCATCTCTTACAAAGGGATTTCATTTTTTTAAACTTATTTGAACTCCATACTTTTTGTGTGTTCAAAATGCACCATTCAAAGGCACATCACAAAATTTCACCAATTTCTGACTTAATTTGGTATATTTCATGCATTTACTTAATTGTTTTTGAGCTAGTTGACCCTGAAATTGAAAAGCACTACAAATGAACTCTGGAGATGTTGAAAGTTGGCATGCTATCATCATTTCACCCACATAGCATGTGTTAAAAAGTTGAGAGGGCTACGACAAAGACTGGATGCAGTTCGTGTACAAAACTGACAATCTCTCTCGAAGTAGCACGGTTTCGAACGAGAACTCATCTCTTACAAAGGGATTTCATTTTTTTAAACTTATTTGAACTCCATACTTTTTGTGTGTTCAAAATGCACCATTCAAAGGCACAGCACAAAATTTCAACAATTTCTGACTTCATTTGATATATTTCTTGCATTTACTTATTTTTTTTGAGCTAGTTGACCATGAAATTGAAAAGCACTACAAATGAACTCTGGAAATGTTGAAAGTTGGCATGCTATCATCATTTCACCCACATAGCATGTGTTAAAAAGTTGAGAGGGCTACGACAAAGACTGGATGCAGTTCGTGTACAAAACTGACAATCTCTCTCGAAGTAGCAAGGTTTCGAACGAGAACTCTTCTATTACAAAGGGATTTCATTTTTTTAAACTTATTTGAACTCCATACTTTTTGTGTGTTCAAAATGCACCATTCAAAGCCACATCACCAAATTTCAACAATTTCTGACTTAATTTGGTATATTTCATGCATTTACTTAATGTTTTTTGAGCTAGTTGACCCTGAAATTGAAAAGCACTACAAATGAACTCTGGAAATGTTGAAAGTTGGCATGCTATCATCATTTCACCCACATAGCATGTGTTAAAAAGTTGAGAGGGCTACGACAAAGACTGGATGCAGTTCATGTACAAAACTGACAATCTCTCTCGAAGTAGCACGGTTTCGAACGAGAACTCATCTCTTACAAAGGGATTTCATTTTTTTAAACTTATTTGAACTCCATACTTTTTGTGTGTTCAAAATGCACCATTCAAAGGCACAGCACAAAATTTCAACAATTTCTGAATTCATTTGGTATATTTCTTGCATTTACTTTTTTTTGGAGCTAGTTGACCATGAACTTGAAAAGCACTACAAATGAACTCTGAACATGTTGAAAGTTGGCATGCTATCATCATTTCACCCACATAGCATGTGTTAAAAAGTTGAGAGGGCTACGACCAAAACTGGATGCACTTCGTGTACAAAACTGACAATCTCTCTCGAAGTAGCAGGGTTTCGAACGAGAACTCATCTCTTACAAAGGGTTTTCTTTTTTTTTTTAAACTTATTTGAACTCCATACTGTTTGTGTGTTCAAAATGCACCATTCAAAGGCACAACACAAAATTTCAACAATTTCTGACTTCATTTGTTATATTTCGTGCATTTACTTTTTTTTTTGAGCTAGTTGACCATGAAATTGAAAAGCACTACAAATGAACTCTGGAAATGTTGAAAGTTGGCATGCTATCATCATTTCACCCACATAGCATGTGTTAAAAAGTTGAGAGGGCTATGACAAAGACTGGATGCAGTTCGTGTACAAAACTGACAATCTCTCTCGAAGTAGCAGGGTTTCGAACGAGAACTCATCTCTTACAAAGGGATTTCATTTTTTAAACTTATTTGAACTCCATACTTTTTGTGTGTTCAAAATGCACCATTCAAAGGCACATCACAAAATTTCAACAATTTCTGACTTAATTTGGTATATTTTGTGCATTTAATTATTTTTTTGAGCTAGTTGACCATGAAATTGAAAAGCACTACAAATGAACTCTGGAAATGTTGAAAGTTGGCATGCTATCATCATTTCACCCACATAGCATGTGTTAAAAAGTTGAGAGGGCTACGACAAAGACTGGATGCAGTTCGTCTACAAAACTGACAATCTCTCTCGAAGTAGCAGGGTTTCGAACGAGAACTCATCTCTTACAAAGGGATTTCATTTTTTAAACTTATTTGAACTCCATACTTTTTGTGTGTTCAAAATGCACCATTCAAAGGCACATCACAAAATTTCAACAATTTCTGACTTAATTTGGTATATTTGGTGCATTTAATTATTTTTTATGAGCTAGTTGACCCTGAAGTTGAAAAGCACTACAAATGAACTCTGGAAATGTTGAAATTGGGAATGCTATCATCATTTCACCCACATAGCATGTGTTAAAAAGTTGAGAGGGCTACGACAAAGACTGGATGCAGTTCGTGTACAAAACTGACAATCTCTCTCGAAGTAGCAGGGTTTCAAACGAGAACTCATCTCTTACAAAGGGATTTCATTTTTTTAAACTTATTTGAACTCCATACTTTTTGTGTGTTCAAAATGCACCATTCAAAGGCACATCACAAAAATTCAACAATTTCTGACTTAATTTGGTATATTTCATGCATTTAGTTAATTTTTTTTGAGCTAGTTGACCCTGAAATTGAAAAGCACTACAAATGAACTCTGGAAATGTTGAAAGTTGGCATGCTATCATCATTTCACCCACATAGCATGTGTTAAAAAGTTGAGAGGGCTACGACAAAGACTGGATGCAGTTCGTGTACAAAACTGACAATCTCTCTCGAAGTAGCACGGTTTCGAACGTGAACTCATCTCTTACAAAGGGATTTCATTTTTTTAAACTTATTTGAACTCCATACTTTTTGTGTGTTCAAAATGCACCATTCAAAGGCACAGCACAAAATTTCAACAATTTCTGACTTCATTTGATATATTTCTTGCATTTACTTATTTTTTTTGAGCTAGTTGACCATGAACTTGAAAAGCACTACAAATGAACTCTGAAAATGTTGAAAGTTGGCACGCTATCATCATTTCACCCACATAGCATGTGTTAAAAAGTTGAGAGGGCTACAACCAAAACTGGATGCACTTCATGTACAAAACTGACAATCTCTCTCGAAGTAGCAGGGTTTCGAACGAGAACTCATCTCTTACAAAGGGTTTTCATTTTTTTTAAACTTATTTGAACTCCATACTTTTTGTGTGTTCAAAATGCACCATTCAAAGGCACAGCACAAAATTTCAACAATTTCTGACTTCATTTGTTATATTTCGTGCATTTACTTAATTTTTTTGAGCTAGTTGACCATGAAATTGAAAAGCACTACAAATGAACTCTAGAAATGTTGAAAGTTGGCATGCTATCATCATTTCACCCACATAGCATGTGTTAAAAAGTTGAGAGGGCTATGACAAAGACTGGATGCAGTTCGTGTACAAAACTGACAATCTCTCTCGAAGTAGCAGGGTTTCGAACGAGAATTCATCTCTTACAAAGGGATTTCATTTTTTTTAAACTTATTTGAACTCCATACTTTTTGTGTGTTCAAAATGCACCATTCAAAGGCACAGCACAAAATTTCAACAATTTCTGAATTCATTTGGTATATTTCTTGCATTTACTTTTTTTTGGAGCTAGTTGACCATGAACTTGAAAAGCACTACAAATGAACTCTGAACATGTTGAAAGTTGGCATGCTATCATCATTTCACCCACATAGCATGTGTTAAAAAGTTGAGAGGGCTACGACCAAAACTGGATGCACTTCGTGTACAAAACTGACAATCTCTCTCGAAGTAGCAGGGTTTCGAACGAGAACTCATCTCTTACAAAGGGTTTTCATTTTTTTTAAACTTATTTGAACTCCATACTGTTTGTGTGTTCAAAATGCACCATTCAAAGGCACAGCACAAAATTTCAACAATTTCTGACTTCATTTGTTATATTTCGTGCATTTACTTATTTTTTTTGAGCTAGTTGACCATGAAATTGAAAAGCACTACAAATGAACTCTGGAAATGTTGAAAGTTGGCATGCTATCATCATTTCACCCACATAGCATGTGTTAAAAAGTTGAGAGGGCTATGACAAAGACTGGATGCAGTTCGTGTACAAAACAGACAATCTCTCCCGAAGTAGCAGGGTTTCGAACGAGAACTCATCTCTTACAAAGGGATTTCATTTTTTAAACTTATTTGAACTCCATACTTTTTGTGTGTTCAAAATGCACCATTCAAAGGCACATCACAAAATTTCAACAATTTCTGACTTAATTTGGTATATTTCGTGCATTTAATTATTATTTTTGAGCTAGTTGACCCTGAAGTTGAAAAGCACTACAAATGAACTCTGGAAATGTTGAAAGTTGGAATTCTATCATCATTTCACCCACATAGCATGTGTTAAAAAGTTGAGAGGGCTACGACAAAGACTGGATGCAGTTCGTGTACAAAACTGACAATCTCTCTCGAAGTAGCAGGGTTTCAAACGAGAACTCATCTCTTACAAAGGGATTTCATTTTTTTAAACTTATTTGAACTCCATACTTTTTGTGTGTTCAAAATGCACCATTCTAAGGCACATCACAAAATTTCAACAATTTCTGACTTCATTTGTTATATTTCATGCATTTACTTAATTCTTTTTGAGCTAGTTGACCCTGAAATTGAAAAGCACTACAAATGAACTCTGGAAATGTTGAAAGTTGGCATGCTATCATCATTTCACCCACATAGCATGTGTTAAAAAGTTGAGAGGGCTACGACAAAGACTGGATGCAGTTCGTGTACAAAACTGACAATCTCTCTCGAAGTAGCACGGTTTCGAACGAGAACTCATCTCTTACAAAGGGATTTCATTTTTTTAAACTTATTTGAGCTCCATACTTTTTGGGTGTTCAAAATGCACCATTCAAAGGCACAGCACAAAATTTCAACAATTTCTGACTTCATTTGGTATATTTCTTGCATTTACTTTTTTTTGGAGCTAGTTGACCATGAACTTGAAAAGCACTACAAATGAACTCTGAACATGTTGAAAGTTGGCATGCTATCATCATTTCACCCACATAGCATGTGTTAAAAAGTTGAGAGGGCTACGACCAAAACTGGATGCACTTTGTGTACAAAACTGACAATCTCTCTCGAAGTAGCAGGGTTTCGAACGAGAACTCATCTCTTACAAAGGGTTTTCATTTTTTTTAAACTTATTTGAACTCCATACTGTTTGTGTGTTCAAAATGCACCATTCAAAGGCACAGCACAAAATTTCATCAATTTCTGACTTCATTTGTTATATTTCGTGCATTTACTTATTTTTTTTGAGCTAGTTGACCATGAAATTGAAAAGCACTACAAATGAACTCTGGAAATGTTGAAAGTTGGCATGCTATCATCATTTCACCCACATAGCATGTGTTAAAAAGTTGAGAGGGCTATGACAAAGACTGGATGCAGTTCGTGTACAAAACGGACAATCTCTCCCGAAGTAGCAGGGTTTCGAACGAGAACTCATCTCTTACAAAGGGATTTCATTTTTTAAACTTATTTGAACTCCATACTTTTTGTGTGTTCAAAATGCACCATTCAAAGGCACATCACAAAATTTCAACAATTTCTGACTTAATTTGGTATATTTCGTGCATTTAATTATTATTTTTGAGCTAGTTGACCCTGAAGTTGAAAAGCACTACAAATGAACTCTGGAAATGTTGAAAGTTGGAATTCTATCATCATTTCACCCACATAGCATGTGTTAAAAAGTTGAGAGGGCTACGACAAAGACTGGATGCAGTTCGTGTACAAAACTGAAAATCTCTCTCGAAGTAGCAGGGTTTCAAACGAGAACTCATCTCTTACAAAGGGATTTCATTTTTTTTAAACTTATTTGAACTCCATACTTTTTGTGTGTTCAAAATGCACCATTCTAAGGCACATCACAAAATTTCAACAATTTCTGACTTCATTTGTTATATTTCATGCATTTACTTAATTCTTTTTGAGCTAGTTGACCCTGAAATTGAAAAGCACTACAAATGAACTCTGGAAATGTTGAAAGTTGGCATGCTATCATCATTTCACCCACATAGCATGTGTTAAAAAGTTGAGAGGGCTACGACAAAGACTGGATGCAGTTCGTGTACAAAACTGACAATCTCTCTCGAAGTAGCACGGTTTCGAACGAGAACTCATCTCTTACAAAGGGATTTCATTTTTTTAAACATATTTGAGCTCCATACTTTTTGGGCGTTCAAAATGCACCATTCAAAGGCACAGCACAAAATTTCAACAATTTCTGACTTCATTTGGTATATTTCTTGCATTTACTTTTTTTTGGAGCTAGTTGACCATGAACTTGAAAAGCACTACAAATGAACTCTGAACATGTTGAAAGTTGGCATGCTATCATCATTTCACCCACATAGCATGTGTTAAAAAGTTGAGAGGGCTACGACCAAAACTGGATGCACTTCGTGTACAAAACTGACAATCTCTCTCGAAGTAGCAGGGTTTCGAACGAGAACTCATCTCTTACAAAGGGTTTTCATTTTTTTTAAACTTATTTGAACTCCATACTGTTTGTGTGTTCAAAATGCACCATTCAAAGGCACAGCACAAAATTTCAACAATTTCTGACTTCATTTGTTATATTTCGTGCATTTACTTATTTTTTTTGAGCTAGTTGACCATGAAATTGAAAAGCACTACAAATGAACTCTGGAAATGTTGAAAGTTGGCATGCTATCATCATTTCACCCACATAGCATGTGTTAAAAAGTTGAGAGGGCTATGACAAAGACTGGATGCAGTTCGTGTACAAAACAGACAATCTCTCCCGAAGTAGCAGGGTTTCGAACGAGAACTCATCTCTTACAAAGGGATTTCATTTTTTAAACTTATTTGAACTCCATACTTTTTGTGTGTTCAAAATGCACCATTCAAAGGCACATCACAAAATTTCAACAATTTCTGACTTAATTTGGTATATTTCGTGCATTTAATTATTATTTTTGAGCTAGTTGACCCTGAAGTTGAAAAGCACTACAAATGAACTCTGGAAATGTTGAAAGTTGGAATGCTATCATCATTTCACCCACATAGCATGTGTTAAAAAGTTGAGAGGGCTACGACAAAGACTGGATGCAGTTCGTGTACAAAACTGACAATCTCTCTCGAAGTAGCAGGGTTTCAAACGAGAACTCATCTCTTACAAAGGGATTTCATTTTTTAAAACTTATTTGAACTCCATACTTTTTGTGTGTTCAAAATGCACCATTCTAAGGCACATCACAAAATTTCAACAATTTCTGACTTAATTTGGTATATTTCATGCATTTACTTAATTCTTTTTGAGCTAGTTGACCCTGAAATTGAAAAGCACTACAAATGAACTCTGGAAATGTTGAAAGTTGGCATGCTATCATCATTTCACCCACATAGCATGTGTTAAAAAGTTGAGAGGGCTACGACAAAGACTGGATGCAGTTCGTGTACAAAACTGACAATCTCTCTCGAAGTAGCACGGTTTCGAACGAGAACTCATCTCTTACAAAGGGATTTCATTTTTTTAAACTTATTTGAACTCCATACTTTTTGTGTGTTCAAAATGCACCATTCAAAGGCACAGCACAAAATTTCAACAATTTCTGACTTCATTTGATATATTTCTTGCATTTACTTATTTTTTTTGAGCTAGTTGACCATGAAATTGAAAAGCACTAAAAATGAGCTCTGGAAATGTTGAAAGTTGGCATGCTATCATCATTTCACCCACATAGCATGTGTTAAAAAGTTGAGAGGGCTACGACAAAGACTGGATGCAGTTCGTGTACAAAACTGACAATCTCTCTCGAAGTAGCAGGGTTTCGAACGAGAACTCTTCTCTTACAAAGGGATTTCATTTTTTTAAACTTATTTGAACTCCATACTTTTTGTGTGTTCAAAATGCACCATTCAAAGGCACATCACAAAATTTCAACAATTTCTGACTTAATTTGGTATATTTCATGCATTTACTTAATGTTTTTTGAGATAGTTGACCCTGAAATTGAAAAGCACTACAAATGAACTCTGGAAATGTTGAAAGTTGGCATGCTATCATCATTTCACCCACATAGCATGTGTTAAAAAGTTGAGAGGGCTACGACAAAGACTGGATGCAGTTCGTGTACAAAACTGACAATCTCTCTCGAAGTAGCACGGTTTCGAACGAGAACTCATCTCTTACAAAGGGATTTCATTTTTTTAAACGTATTTGAACTCCATACTTTTTGTGTGTTCAAAATGCACCATTCAAAGGCACAGCACAAAATTTCAACAATTTCTGAATTCATTTGGTATATTTCTTGCATTTACTTTTTTTTGGAGCTAGTTGACCATGAACTTGAAAAGCACTACAAATGAAATCTGAACATGTTGAAAGTTGGCATGCTATCATCATTTCACCCACATAGCATGTGTTAAAAAGTTGAGAGGGCTACGACCAAAACTGGATGCACTTCGTGTACAAAACTGACAATCTCTCTCGAAGTAGCAGGGTTTCGAACGAGAACTCATCTCTTACAAAGGGTTTTCATTTTTTTTAAACTTATTTGAACTCCATACTGTTTGTGTGTTCAAAATGCACCATTCAAAGGCACAGCACAAAATTTCAACAATTTCTGACTTCATTTGTTATATTTCGTGCATTTACTTATTTTTTTTGAGCTAGTTGACCATGAAATTGAAAAGCACTACAAATGAACTCTGGAAATGTTGAAAGTTGGAATGCTATCATCATTTCACCCACATAGCATGTGTTAAAAAGTTGAGAGGGCTACGACAAAGACTGGATGCAGTTCGTGTACAAAACTGACAATCTCTCTCGAAGTAGCAGGGTTTCAAACGAGAACTCATCTCTTACAAAGGGATTTCATTTTTTTAAACTTATTTGAACTCCATACTTTTTGTGTGTTCAAAATGCACCATTCAAAGGCACATCACAAAATTTCACCAATTTCTGACTTAATTTGGTATATTTCATGCATTTACTTAATTGTTTTTGAGCTAGTTGACCCTGAAATTGAAAAGCACTACAAATGAACTCTGGAAATGTTGAAAGTTGGCATGCTATCATCATTTCACCCACATAGCATGTGTTAAAAAGTTGAGAGGGCTACGACAAAGACTGGATGCAGTTCGTGTACAAAACTGACAATCTCTCTCGAAGTAGCACGGTTTCGAACGAGAACTCATCTCTTACAAAGGGATTTCATTTTTTTAAACTTATTTGAACTCCATACTTTTTGTGTGTTCAAAATGCACCATTCAAAGGCACAGCACAAAATTTCAACAATTTCTGACTTCATTTGATATATTTCTTGCATTTACTTATTTTTTTTGAGCTAGTTGACCATGAAATTGAAAAGCACTACAAATGAACTCTGGAAATGTTGAAAGTTGGCATGCTATCATCATTTCACCCACATAGCATGTGTTAAAAAGTTGAGAGGGCTACGACAAAGACTGGATGCAGTTCGTGTACAAAACTGACAATCTCTCTCGAAGTAGCAGGGTTTCGAACGAGAACTCTTCTATTACAAAGGGATTTCATTTTTTTAAACTTATTTGAACTCCATACTTTTTGTGTGTTCAAAATGCACCATTCAAAGCCACATCACCAAATTTCAACAATTTCTGACTTAATTTGGTATATTTCATGCATTTACTTAATGTTTTTTGAGCTAGTTGACCCTGAAATTGAAAAGCACTACAAATGAACTCTGGAAATGTTGAAAGTTGGCATGCTATCATCATTTCACCCACATAGCATGTGTTAAAAAGTTGAGAGGGCTACGACAAAGACTGGATGCAGTTCATGTACAAAACTGACAATCTCTCTCGAAGTAGCACGGTTTCGAACGAGAACTCATCTCTTACAAAGGGATTTCATTTTTTTAAACTTATTTGAACTCCATACTTTTTGTGTGTTCAAAATGCACCATTCAAAGGCACAGCACAAAATTTCAACAATTTCTGAATTCATTTGGTATATTTCTTGCATTTACTTTTTTTTGGAGCTAGTTGACCATGAACTTGAAAAGCACTACAAATGAACTCTGAACATGTTGAAAGTTGGCATGCTATCATCATTTCACCCACATAGCATGTGTTAAAAAGTTGAGAGGGCTACGACCAAAACTGGATGCACTTCGTGTACAAAACTGACAATCTCTCTCGAAGTAGCAGGGTTTCGAACGAGAACTCATCTCTTACAAAGGGTTTTCTTTTTTTTTTAAACTTATTTGAACTCCATACTGTTTGTGTGTTCAAAATGCACCATTCAAAGGCACAACACAAAATTTCAACAATTTCTGACTTCATTTGTTATATTTCGTGCATTTACTTTTTTTTTTGAGCTAGTTGACCATGAAATTGAAAAGCACTACAAATGAACTCTGGAAATGTTGAAAGTTGGCATGCTATCATCATTTCACCCACATAGCATGTGTTAAAAAGTTGAGAGGGCTATGACAAAGACTGGATGCAGTTCGTGTACAAAACTGACAATCTCTCTCGAAGTAGCAGGGTTTCGAACGAGAACTCATCTCTTACAAAGGGATTTCATTTTTTAAACTTATTTGAACTCCATACTTTTTGTGTGTTCAAAATGCACCATTCAAAGGCACATCACAAAATTTCAACAATTTCTGACTTAATTTGGTATATTTTGTGCATTTAATTATTTTTTTGAGCTAGTTGACCATGAAATTGAAAAGCACTACAAATGAACTCTGGAAATGTTGAAAGTTGGCATGCTATCATCATTTCACCCACATAGCATGTGTTAAAAAGTTGAGAGGGCTACGACAAAGACTGGATGCAGTTCGTCTACAAAACTGACAATCTCTCTCGAAGTAGCAGGGTTTCGAACGAGAACTCATCTCTTACAAAGGGATTTCATTTTTTAAACTTATTTGAACTCCATACTTTTTGTGTGTTCAAAATGCACCATTCAAAGGCACATCACAAAATTTCAACAATTTCTGACTTAATTTGGTATATTTGGTGCATTTAATTATTTTTTATGAGCTAGTTGACCCTGAAGTTGAAAAGCACTACAAATGAACTCTGGAAATGTTGAAATTGGGAATGCTATCATCATTTCACCCACATAGCATGTGTTAAAAAGTTGAGAGGGCTACGACAAAGACTGGATGCAGTTCGTGTACAAAACTGACAATCTCTCTCGAAGTAGCAGGGTTTCAAACGAGAACTCATCTCTTACAAAGGGATTTCATTTTTTTCAACTTATTTGAACTCCATACTTTTTGTGTGTTCAAAATGCACCATTCAAAGGCACATCACAAAAATTCAACAATTTCTGACTTAATTTGGTATATTTCATGCATTTAGTTAATTTTTTTTGAGCTAGTTGACCCTGAAATTGAAAAGCACTACAAATGAACTCTGGAAATGTTGAAAGTTGGCATGCTATCATCATTTCACCCACATAGCATGTGTTAAAAAGTTGAGAGGGCTACGACAAAGACTGGATGCAGTTCGTGTACAAAACTGACAATCTCTCTCGAAGTAGCACGGTTTCGAACGTGAACTCATCTCTTACAAAGGGATTTCATTTTTTTAAACTTATTTGAACTCCATACTTTTTGTGTGTTCAAAATGCACCATTCAAAGGCACAGCACAAAATTTCAACAATTTCTGACTTCATTTGATATATTTCTTGCATTTACTTATTTTTTTTGAGCTAGTTGACCATGAACTTGAAAAGCACTACAAATGAACTCTGAAAATGTTGAAAGTTGGCACGCTATCATCATTTCACCCACATAGCATGTGTTAAAAAGTTGAGAGGGCTACAACCAAAACTGGATGCACTTCATGTACAAAACTGACAATCTCTCTCGAAGTAGCAGGGTTTCGAACGAGAACTCATCTCTTACAAAGGGTTTTCATTTTTTTTAAACTTATTTGAACTCCATACTTTTTGTGTGTTCAAAATGCACCATTCAAAGGCACAGCACAAAATTTCAACAATTTCTGACTTCATTTGTTATATTTCGTGCATTTACTTAATTTTTTTGAGCTAGTTGACCATGAAATTGAAAAGCACTACAAATGAACTCTGGAAATGTTGAAAGTTGGCATGCTATCATCATTTCACCCACATAGCATGTGTTAAAAAGTTGAGAGGGCTATGACAAAGACTGGATGCAGTTCGTGTACAAAACTGACAATCTCTCTCGAAGTAGCAGGGTTTCGAACGAGAATTCATCTCTTACAAAGGGATTTCATTTTTTTTAAACTTATTTGAACTCCATACTTTTTGTGTGTTCAAAATGCACCATTCAAAGGCACAGCACAAAATTTCAACAATTTCTGAATTCATTTGGTATATTTCTTGCATTTACTTTTTTTTGGAGCTAGTTGACCATGAACTTGAAAAGCACTACAAATGAACTCTGGAAATGTTGAAAGTTGGCATGCTATCATCATTTCACCCACATAGCATGTGTTAAAAAGTTGAGAGGGCTATGACAAAGACTGGATGCAGTTCGTGTACAAAACTGACAATCTCTCTCGAAGTAGCAGGGTTTCGAACGAGAATTCATCTCTTACAAAGGGTTTTCATTTTTTTTAAACTTATTTGAACTCCATACTTTTTGTGTGTTCAAAATGCACCATTCAAAGGCACAGCACAAAATTTCAACAATTTCCGACTTCATTTGTTATATTTCGTGCATTTACTTAATTTTTTTGAGCTAGTTGACCATGAAATTGAAAAGCACTACAAATGAACTCTGGAAATGTTGAAAGTTGGCATGCTATCATCATTTCACCCACATAGCATGTGTTAAAAAGTTGAGAGGGCTATGACAAAGACTGGATGCAGTTCGTCTACAAAACTGACAATCTCTCTCGAAGTAGCAGGGTTTCGAACGAGAACTCATCTCTTACAAAGGGATTTCATTTTTTTAAACTTATTTGAACTCCATACTTTTTGTGTGTTCAAAATGCACCATTCAAAGGCACAGCACAAAATTTCAACAATTTCTGAATTCATTTGGTATATTTCTTGCATTTACTTTTTTTTGGAGCTAGTTGACCATGAACTTGAAAAGCACTACAAATGAACTCTGAACATGTTGAAAGTTGGCATGCTATCATCATTTCACCCACATAGCATGTGTTAAAAAGTTGAGAGGGCTACGACCAAAACTGGATGCACTTCGTGTACAAAACTGACAATCTCTCTCGAAGTAGCAGGGTTTCGAACGAGAACTCATCTCTTACAAAGGGTTTTCTTTTTTTTTAAACTTATTTGAACTCCATACTGTTTGTGTGTTCAAAATGCACCATTCAAAGGCACAACACAAAATTTCAACAATTTCTGACTTCATTTGTTATATTTCGTGCATTTACTTTTTTTTTTGAGCTAGTTGACCATGAAATTGAAAAGCACTACAAATGAACTCTGGAAATGTTGAAAGTTGGCATGCTATCATCATTTCACCCACATAGCATGTGTTAAAAAGTTGAGAGGGCTATGACAAAGACTGGATGCAGTTCGTCTACAAAACTAACAATCTCTCTCGAAGTAGCAGGGTTTCGAACGAGAACTCATCTCTTACAAAGGGATTTCATTTTTTAAACTTATTTGAACTCCATACTTTTTGTGTGTTCAAAATGCACCATTCAAAGGCACATCACAAAATTTCAACAATTTCTGACTTAATTTGGTATATTTTGTGCATTTAATTATTTTTTATGAGCTAGTTGACCCTGAAGTTGAAAAGCACTACAAATGAACTCTGGAAATGTTGAAATTTGGAATGCTATCATCATTTCACCCACATAGCATGTGTTAAAAAGTTGAGAGGGCTACGACAAAGACTGGATGCAGTTCGTGTACAAAACTGACAATCTCTCTCGAAGTAGCAGGGTTTCAAACGAGAACTCATCTCTTACAAAGGGATTTCATTTTTTTAAACTTATTTGAACTCCATACTTTTTGTGTGTTCAAAATGCACCATTCAAAGGCACATCACAAAAATTCAACAATTTCTGACTTAATTTGGTATATTTCATGCATTTAGTTAATTTTTTTTGAGCTAGTTGACCCTGAAATTGAAAAGCACTACAAATGAACTCTGGAAATGTTGAAAGTTGGCATGCTATCATCATTTCACCCACATAGCATGTGTTAAAAAGTTGAGAGGGCTACGACAAAGACTGGATGCAGTTCGTGTACAAAACTGACAATCTCTCTCGAAGTAGCAGGGTTTCGAACGAGAACTCTTCTATTACAAAGGGATTTCATTTTTTTAAACTTATTTGAACTCCATACTTTTTGTGTGTTCAAAATGCACCATTCAAAGCCACATCACCAAATTTCAACAATTTCTGACTTAATTTGGTATATTTCATGCATTTACTTAATGTTTTTTGAGCTAGTTGACCCTGAAATTGAAAAGCACTACAAATGAACTCTGGAAATGTTGAAAGTTGGCATGCTATCATCATTTCACCCACATAGCATGTGTTAAAAAGTTGAGAGGGCTACGACAAAGACTGGATGCAGTTCGTGTACAAAACTGACAATCTCTCTCGAAGTAGCACGGTTTCGAACGAGAACTCATCTCTTACAAAGGGATTTCATTTTTTTAAACTTATTTGAACTCCATACTTTTTGTGTGTTCAAAATGCACCATTCAAAGGCACAGCACAAAATTTCAACAATTTCTGAATTCATTTGGTATATTTCTTGCATTTACTTTTTTTTGGAGCTAGTTGACCATGAACTTGAAAAGCACTACAAATGAACTCTGAACATGTTGAAAGTTGGCATGCTATCATCATTTCACCCACATAGCATGTGTTAAAAAGTTGAGAGGGCTACGACCAAAACTGGATGCACTTCGTGTACAAAACTGACAATCTCTCTCGAAGTAGCAGGGTTTCGAACGAGAACTCATCTCTTACAAAGGGTTTTCTTTTTTTTTAAACTTATTTGAACTCCATACTGTTTGTGTGTTCAAAATGCACCATTCAAAGGCAGAACACAAAATTTCAACAATTTCTGACTTCATTTGTTATATTTCGTGCATTTACTTTTTTTTTGGAGCTAGTTGACCATGAAATTGAAAAGCACTACAAATGAACTCTGGAAATGTTGAAAGTTGGCATGCTATCATCATTTCACCCACATAGCATGTGTTAAAAAGTTGAGAGGGCTATGACAAAGACTGGATGCAGTTCGTCTACAAAACTGACAATCTCTCTCGAAGTAGCAGGGTTTCGAACGAGAACTCATCTCTTACAAAGGGATTTCATTTTTTAAACTTATTTGAACTCCATACTTTTTGTGTGTTCAAAATGCACCATTCAAAGGCACATCACAAAAATTCAACAATTTCTGACTTAATTTGGTATATTTCATGCATTTAGTTAATTTTTTTGAGCTAGTTGACCCTGAAATTGAAAAGCACTACAAATGAACTCTGGAAATGTTGAAAGTTGGCATGCTATCATCATTTCACCCACATAGCATGTGTTAAAAAGTTGAGAGGGCTACGACAAAGACTGGATGCAGTTCGTGTACAAAACTGACAATCTCTCTCGAAGTAGCAGGGTTTCGAACGAGAACTCTTCTATTACAAAGGGATTTCATTTTTTTAAACTTATTTGAACTCCATACTTTTTGTGTGTTCAAAATGCACCATTCAAAGCCACATCACAAAAATTCAACAATTTCTGACTTAATTTGGTATATTTCATGCATTTAGTTAATTTTTTTTGAGCTAGTTGACCCTGAAATTGAAAAGCACTACAAATGAACTCTGGAAATGTTGAAAGTTGGCATGCTATCATCATTTCACCCACATAGCATGTGTTAAAAAGTTGAGAGGGCTACGACAAAGACTGGATGCAGTTCGTGTACAAAACTGACAATCTCTCTCGAAGTAGCACGGTTTCGAACGAGAACTCATCTCTTACAAAGGGATTTCATTTTTTTAAACTTATTTGAACTCCATACTTTTTGTGTGTTCAAAATGCACCATTCAAAGGCACAGCACAAAATTTCAACAATTTCTGAATTCATTTGGTATATTTCTTGCATTTACTTTTTTTGGAGCTAGTTGACCATGAACTTGAAAAGCACTACAAATGAACTCTGAACATGTTGAAAGTTGGCATGCTATCATCATTTCACCCACATAGCATGTGTTAAAAAGTTGAGAGGGCTACGACCAAAACTGGATGCACTTCGTGTACAAAACTGACAATCTCTCTCGAAGTAGCAGGGTTTCGAACGAGAACTCATCTCTTACAAAGGGTTTTCTTTTTTTTTAAACTTATTTGAACTCCATACTGTTTGTGTGTTCAAAATGCACCATTCAAAGGCACAACACAAAATTTCAACAATTTCTGACTTCATTTGTTATATTTCGTGCATTTACTTTTTTTTTTGAGCTAGTTGACCATGAAATTGAAAAGCACTACAAATGAACTCTGGAAATGTTGAAAGTTGGCATGCTATCATCATTTCACCCACATAGCATGTGTTAAAAAGTTGAGAGGGCTATGACAAAGACTGGATGCAGTTCGTCTACAAAACTAACAATCTCTCTCGAAGTAGCAGGGTTTCGAACGAGAACTCATCTCTTACAAAGGGATTTCATTTTTTAAACTTATTTGAACTCCATACTTTTTGTGTGTTCAAAATGCACCATTCAAAGGCACATCACAAAATTTCAACAATTTTTGACTTAATTTGGTATATTTTGTGCATTTAATTATTTTTTATGAGCTAGTTGACCCTGAAGTTGAAAAGCACTACAAATGAACTCTGGAAATGTTGAAATTTGGAATGCTATCATCATTTCACCCACATAGCATGTGTTAAAAAGTTGAGAGGGCTACGACAAAGACTGGATGCAGTTCGTGTACAAAACTGACAATCTCTCTCGAAGTAGCAGGGTTTCAAACGAGAACTCATCTCTTACAAAGGGATTTCATTTTTTTAAACTTATTTGAACTCCATACTTTTTGTGTGTTCCAAATGCACCATTCAAAGGCACATCACAAAAATTCAACAATTTCTGACTTAATTTGGTATATTTCATGCATTTAGTTAATTTTTTTTGAGCTAGTTGACCCTGAAATTGAAAAGCACTACAAATGAACTCTGGAAATGTTGAAAGTTGGCATGCTATCATCATTTCACCCACATAGCATGTGTTAAAAAGTTGAGAGGGCTACGACAAAGACTGGATGCAGTTCGTGTACAAAACTGACAATCTCTCTCGAAGTAGCAGGGTTTCGAACGAGAACTCTTCTATTACAAAGGGATTTCATTTTTTTAAACTTATTTGAACTCCATACTTTTTGTGTGTTCAAAATGCACCATTCAAAGCCACATCACCAAATTTCAACAATTTCTGACTTAATTTGGTATATTTCATGCATTTACTTAATGTTTTTTGAGCTAGTTGACCCTGAAATTGAAAAGCACTACAAATGAACTCTGGAAATGTTGAAAGTTGGCATGCTATCATCATTTCACCCACATAGCATGTGTTAAAAAGTTGAGAGGGCTACGACAAAGACTGGATGCAGTTCGTGTAGAAAACTGACAATCTCTCTCGAAGTAGCACGGTTTCGAACGAGAACTCATCTCTTACAAAGGGATTTCATTTTTTTAAACTTATTTGAACTCCATACTTTTTGTGTGTTCAAAATGCACCATTCAAAGGCACAGCACAAAATTTCAACAATTTCTGAATTCATTTGGTATATTTCTTGCATTTACTTTTTTTTGGAGCTAGTTGACCATGAACTTGAAAAGCACTACAAATGAACTCTGAACATGTTGAAAGTTGGCATGCTATCATCATTTCACCCACATAGCATGTGTTAAAAAGTTGAGAGGGCTACGACCAAAACTGGATGCACTTCGTGTACAAAACTGACAATCTCTCTCGAAGTAGCAGGGTTTCGAACGAGAACTCATCTCTTACAAAGGGTTTTCTTTTTTTTTAAACTTATTTGAACTCCATACTGTTTGTGTGTTCAAAATGCACCATTCAAAGGCAGAACACAAAATTTCAACAATTTCTGACTTCATTTGTTATATTTCGTGCATTTACTTTTTTTTTGGAGCTAGTTGACCATGAAATTGAAAAGCACTACAAATGAACTCTGCAAATGTTGAAAGTTGGCATGCTATCATCATTTCACCCACATAGCATGTGTTAAAAAGTTGAGAGGGCTATGACAAAGACTGGATGCAGTTCGTCTACAAAACTGACAATCTCTCTCGAAGTAGCAGGGTTTCGAACGAGAACTCATCTCTTACAAAGGGATTTCATTTTTTAAACTTATTTGAACTCCATACTTTTTGTGTGTTCAAAATGCACCATTCAAAGGCACATCACAAAATTTCAACAATTTCTGACTTAATTTGGTATATTTTGTGCATTTAATTATTTTTTATGAGCTAGTTGACCCTGAAGTTGAAAAGCACTACAAATGAACTCTGGAAATGTTGAAATTTGGAATGCTATCATCATTTCACCCACATAGCATGTGTTAAAAAGTTGAGAGGGCTACGACAAAGACTGGATGCAGTTCGTGTACAAAACTGACAATCTCTCTCGAAGTAGCAGGGTTTCAAACGAGAACTCATCTCTTACAAAGGGATTTCATTTTTTTAAACTTATTTGAACTCCATACTTTTTGTGTGTTCAAAATGCACCATTCAAAGGCACATCACAAAAATTCAACAATTTCTGACTTAATTTGGTATATTTCATGCATTTAGTTAATTTTTTTTGAGCTAGTTGACCCTGAAATTGAAAAGCACTACAAATGAACTCTGGAAATGTTGAAAGTTGGCATGCTATCATCATTTCACCCACATAGCATGTGTTAAAAAGTTGAGAGGGCTACGACAAAGACTGGATGCAGTTCGTGTACAAAACTGACAATCTCTCTCGAAGTAGCAGGGTTTCGAACGAGAACTCATCTCTTACAAAGGGATTTCATTTTTTTAAACTTATTTGAACTCCATACTTTTTGTGTGTTCAAAATGCACCATTCAAAGGCACAGCACAAAATTTCAACAATTTCTGAATTCATTTGGTATATTTCTTGCATTTACTTTTTTTTGGAGCTAGTTGACCATGAACTTGAAAAGCACTACAAATGAACTCTGAACATGTTGAAAGTTGGCATGCTATCATCATTTCACCCACATAGCATGTGTTAAAAAGTTGAGAGGGCTACGACCAAAACTGGATGCACTTCGTGTACAAAACTGACAATCTCTCTCGAAGTAGCAGGGTTTCGAACGAGAACTCATCTCTTACAAAGGGTTTTCTTTTTTTTTAAACTTATTTGAACTCCATACTGTTTGTGTGTTCAAAATGCACCATTCAAAGGCACAACACAAAATTTCAACAATTTCTGACTTCATTTGTTATATTTCGTGCATTTACTTTTTTTTTTGAGCTAGTTGACCATGAAATTGAAAAGCACTACAAATGAACTCTGGAAATGTTGAAAGTTGGCATGCTATCATCATTTCACCCACATAGCATGTGTTAAAACGTTGAGAGGGCTATGACAAAGACTGGATGCAGTTCGTGTACAAAACTGACAATCTCTCTCGAAGTAGCAGGGTTTCGAACGAGAACTCATCTCTTACAAAGGGATTTCATTTTTTAAACTTATTTGAACTCCATACTTTTTGTGTGTTCAAAATGCACCATTCAAAGGCACATCACAAAATTTCAACAATTTCTGACTTAATTTGGTATATTTTGTGCATTTAATTATTTTTTATGAGCTAGTTGACCCTGAAGTTGAAAAGCACTACAAATGAACTCTGGAAATGTTGAAATTTGGAATGCTATCATCATTTCACCCACATAGCATGTGTTAAAAAGTTGAGAGGGCTACGACAAAGACTGGATGCAGTTCGTGTACAAAACTGACAATCTCTCTCGAAGTAGCAGGGTTTCAAACGAGAACTCATCTCTTACAAAGGGATTTCATTTTTTTAAACTTATTTGAACTCCATACTTTTTGTGTGTTCAAAATGCACCATTCAAAGGCACATCACAAAAATTCAACAATTTCTGACTTAATTTGGTATATTTCATGCATTTAGTTAATTTTTTTTGAGCTAGTTGACCCTGAAATTGAAAAGCACTACAAATGAACTCTGGAAATGTTGAAAGTTGGCATGCTATCATCATTTCACCCACATAGCATGTGTTAAAAAGTTGAGAGGGCTACGACAAAGACTGGATGCAGTTCGTGTACAAAACTGACAATCTCTCTCGAAGTAGCAGGGTTTCGAACGAGAACTCTTCTATTACAAAGGGATTTCATTTTTTTAAACTTATTTGAACTCCATACTTTTTGTGTGTTCAAAATGCACCATTCAAAGCCACATCACCAAATTTCAACAATTTCTGACTTAATTTGGTATATTTCATGCATTTACTTAATGTTTTTTGAGCTAGTTGACCCTGAAATTGAAAAGCACTACAAATGAACTCTGGAAATGTTGAAAGTTGGCATGCTATCATCATTTCACCCACATAGCATGTGTTAAAAAGTTGAGAGGGCTACGACAAAGACTGGATGCAGTTCGTGTACAAAACTGACAATCTCTCTCGAAGTAGCACGGTTTCGAACGAGAACTCATCTCTTACAAAGGGATTTCATTTTTTTAAACTTATTTGAACTCCATACTTTTTGTGTGTTCAAAATGCACCATTCAAAGGCACAGCACAAAATTTCAACAATTTCTGAATTCATTAGGTATATTTCTTGCATTTACTTTTTTTTGGAGCTAGTTGACCATGAACTTGAAAAGCACTACAAATGAACTCTGAACATGTTGAAAGTTGGCATGCTATCATCATTTCACCCACATAGCATGTGTTAAAAAGTTGAGAGGGCTACGACCAAAACTGGATGCACTTCGTGTACAAAACTGACAATCTCTCTCGAAGTAGCAGGGTTTCGAACGAGAACTCATCTCTTACAAAGGGTTTTCTTTTTTTTTAAACTTATTTGAACTCCATACTGTTTGTGTGTTCAAAATGCACCATTCAAAGGCAGAACACAAAATTTCAACAATTTCTGACTTCATTTGTTATATTTCGTGCATTTACTTTTTTTTTGGAGCTAGTTGACCATGAAATTGAAAAGCACTACAAATGAACTCTGGAAATGTTGAAAGTTGGCATGCTATCATCATTTCACCCACATAGCATGTGTTAAAAAGTTGAGAGGGCTATGACAAAGACTGGATGCAGTTCGTCTACAAAACTGACAATCTCTCTCGAAGTAGCAGGGTTTCGAACGAGAACTCATCTCTTACAAAGGGATTTCATTTTTTAAACTTATTTGAACTCCATACTTTTTGTGTGTTCAAAATGCACCATTCAAAGGCACATCACAAAATTTCAACAATTTCTGACTTAATTTGGTATATTTTGTGCATTTAATTATTTTTTATGAGCTAGTTGACCCTGAAGTTGAAAAGCACTACAAATGAACTCTGGAAATGTTGAAATTTGGAATGCTATCATCATTTCACCCACATAGCATGTGTTAAAAAGTTGAGAGGGCTACGACAAAGACTGGATGCAGTTCGTGTACAAAACTGAC
The DNA here is from genome assembly GCF_904849725.1 of Hordeum vulgare subsp. vulgare. Classification (NCBI taxonomy): domain Eukaryota; kingdom Viridiplantae; phylum Streptophyta; class Magnoliopsida; order Poales; family Poaceae; genus Hordeum; species Hordeum vulgare. The sequence continues at coordinate 3,100,178 of NC_058523.1, read as the reverse complement.
AATCTCTCTCGAAGTAGCAGGGTTTCAAACGAGAACTCATCTCTTACAAAGGGATTTCATTTTTTTAAACTTATTTGAACTCCATACTTTTTGTGTGTTCAAAATGCACCATTCAAAGGCACATCACAAAAATTCAACAATTTCTGACTTAATTTGGTATATTTCATGCATTTAGTTAATTTTTTTTGAGCTAGTTGACCCTGAAATTGAAAAGCACTACAAATGAACTCTGGAAATGTTGAAAGTTGGCATGCTATCATCATTTCACCCACATAGCATGTGTTAAAAAGTTGAGAGGGCTACGACAAAGACTGGATGCAGTTCGTGTACAAAACTGACAATCTCTCTCGAAGTAGCACGGTTTCGAACGAGAACTCATCTCTTACAAAGGGATTTCATTTTTTAAACTTATTTGAACTCCATACTTTTTGTGTGTTCAAAATGCACCATTCAAAGGCACAGCACAAAATTTCAACAATTTCTGAATTCATTTGGTATATTTCTTGCATTTACTTTTTTTTGGAGCTAGTTGACCATGAACTTGAAAAGCACTACAAATGAACTCTGAACATGTTGAAAGTTGGCATGCTATCATCATTTCACCCACATAGCATGTGTTAAAAAGTTGAGAGGGCTACGACCAAAACTGGATGCACTTCGTGTACAAAACTGACAATCTCTCTCGAAGTAGCAGGGTTTCGAACGAGAACTCATCTCTTACAAAGGGTTTTCTTTTTTTTTAAACTTATTTGAACTCCATACTGTTTGTGTGTTCAAAATGCACCATTCAAAGGCACAACACAAAATTTCAACAATTTCTGACTTCATTTGTTATATTTCGTGCATTTACTTTTTTTTTTGAGCTAGTTGACCATGAAATTGAAAAGCACTACAAATGAACTCTGGAAATGTTGAAAGTTGGCATGCTATCATCATTTCACCCACATAGCATGTGTTAAAACGTTGAGAGGGCTATGACAAAGACTGGATGCAGTTCGTGTACAAAACTGACAATCTCTCTCGAAGTAGCAGGGTTTCGAACGAGAACTCATCTCTTACAAAGGGATTTCATTTTTTAAACTTATTTGAACTCCATACTTTTTGTGTGTTCAAAATGCACCATTCAAAGGCACATCACAAAATTTCAACAATTTCTGACTTAATTTGGTATATTTTGTGCATTTAATTATTTTTTATGAGCTAGTTGACCCTGAAGTTGAAAAGCACTACAAATGAACTCTGGAAATGTTGAAATTTGGAATGCTATCATCATTTCACCCACATAGCATGTGTTAAAAAGTTGAGAGGGCTACGACAAAGACTGGATGCAGTTCGTGTACAAAACTGACAATCTCTCTCGAAGTAGCAGGGTTTCAAACGAGAACTCATCTCTTACAAAGGGATTTCATTTTTTTAAACTTATTTGAACTCCATACTTTTTGTGTGTTCAAAATGCACCATTCAAAGGCACATCACAAAAATTCAACAATTTCTGACTTAATTTGGTATATTTCATGCATTTAGTTAATTTTTTTTGAGCTAGTTGACCCTGAAATTGAAAAGCACTACAAATGAACTCTGGAAATGTTGAAAGTTGGCATGCTATCATCATTTCACCCACATAGCATGTGTTAAAAAGTTGAGAGGGCTACGACAAAGACTGGATGCAGTTCGTGTACAAAACTGACAATCTCTCTCGAAGTAGCAGGGTTTCGAACGAGAACTCTTCTATTACAAAGGGATTTCATTTTTTTAAACTTATTTGAACTCCATACTTTTTGTGTGTTCAAAATGCACAATTCAAAGCCACATCACCAAATTTCAACAATTTCTGACTTAATTTGGTATATTTCATGCATTTACTTAATGTTTTTTGAGCTAGTTGACCCTGAAATTGAAAAGCACTACAAATGAACTCTGGAAATGTTGAAAGTTGGCATGCTATCATCATTTCACCCACATAGCATGTGTTAAAAAGTTGAGAGGGCTACGACAAAGACTGGATGCAGTTCGTGTACAAAACTGACAATCTCTCTCGAAGTAGCACGGTTTCGAACGAGAACTCATCTCTTACAAAGGGATTTCATTTTTTTAAACTTATTTGAACTCCATACTTTTTGTGTGTTCAAAATGCACCATTCAAAGGCACAGCACAAAATTTCAACAATTTCTGAATTCATTTGGTATATTTCTTGCATTTACTTTTTTTTGGAGCTAGTTGACCATGAACTTGAAAAGCACTACAAATGAACTCTGAACATGTTGAAAGTTGGCATGCTATCATCATTTCACCCACATAGCATGTGTTAAAAAGTTGAGAGGGCTACGACCAAAACTGGATGCACTTCATGTACAAAACTGACAATCTCTCTCGAAGTAGCAGGGTTTCGAACGAGAACTCATCTCTTACAAAGGGTTTTCTTTTTTTTTAAACTTATTTGAACTCCATACTGTTTGTGTGTTCAAAATGCACCATTCAAAGGCAGAACACAAAATTTCAACAATTTCTGACTTCATTTGTTATATTTCGTGCATTTACTTTTTTTTTGGAGCTAGTTGACCATGAAATTGAAAAGCACTACAAATGAACTCTGGAAATGTTGAAAGTTGGCATGCTATCATCATTTCACCCACATAGCATGTGTTAAAAAGTTGAGAGGGCTATGACAAAGACTGGATGCAGTTCGTCTACAAAACTGACAATCTCTCTCGAAGTAGCAGGGTTTCGAACGAGAACTCATCTCTTACAAAGGGATTTCATTTTTTAAACTTATTTGAACTCCATACTTTTTGTGTGTTCAAAATGCACCATTCAAAGGCACATCACAAAATTTCAACAATTTCTGACTTAATTTGGTATATTTTGTGCATTTAATTATTTTTTATGAGCTAGTTGACCCTGAAGTTGAAAAGCACTACAAATGAACTCTGGAAATGTTGAAATTTGGAATGCTATCATCATTTCACCCACATAGCATGTGTTAAAAAGTTGAGAGGGCTACGACAAAGACTGGATGCAGTTCGTGTACAAAACTGACAATCTCTCTCGAAGTAGCAGGGTTTCAAACGAGAACTCATCTCTTACAAAGGGATTTCATTTTTTTAAACTTATTTGAACTCCATACTTTTTGTGTGTTCAAAATGCACCATTCAAAGGCACATCACAAAAATTCAACAATTTCTGACTTAATTTGGTATATTTCATGCATTTAGTTAATTTTTTTTGAGCTAGTTGACCCTGAAATTGAAAAGCACTACAAATGAACTCTGGAAATGTTGAAAGTTGGCATGCTATCATCATTTCACCCACATAGCATGTGTTAAAAAGTTGAGAGGGCTACGACAAAGACTGGATGCAGTTCGTGTACAAAACTGACAATCTCTCTCGAAGTAGCACGGTTTCGAACGAGAACTCATCTCTTACAAAGGGATTTCATTTTTTTAAACTTATTTGAACTCCATACTTTTTGTGTGTTCAAAATGCACCATTCAAAGGCACAGCACAAAATTTCAACAATTTCTGAATTCATTTGGTATATTTCTTGCATTTACTTTTTTTTGGAGCTAGTTGACCATGAACTTGAAAAGCACTACAAATGAACTCTGAAAATGTTGAAAGTTGGCATGCTATCATCATTTCACCCACATAGCATGTGTTAAAAAGTTGAGAGGGCTACGACCAAAACTGGATGCACTTCGTGTACAAAACTACCAATCTCTCTCGAAGTAGCAGGGTTTCGAACGAGAACTCATCTCTTACAAAGGGTTTTCTTTTTTTTTAAACTTATTTGAACTCCATACTGTTTGTGTGTTCAAAATGCACCATTCAAAGGCACAACACAAAATTTCAACAATTTCTGACTTCATTTGTTATATTTCGTGCATTTACTTTTTTTTTTGAGCTAGTTGACCATGAAATTGAAAAGCACTACAAATGAACTCTGGAAATGTTGAAAGTTGGCATGCTATCATCATTTCACCCACATAGCATGTGTTAAAAAGTTGAGAGGGCTATGACAAAGACTGGATGCAGTTCGTGTACAAAACTGACAATCTCTCTCGAAGTAGCAGGGTTTCGAACGAGAACTCATCTCTTACAAAGGGATTTCATTTTTTAAACTTATTTGAACTCCATACTTTTTGTGTGTTCAAAATGCACCATTCAAAGGCACATCACAAAATTTCAACAATTTCTGACTTAATTTGGTATATTTTGTGCATTTAATTATTTTTTATGAGCTAGTTGACCCTGAAGTTGAAAAGCACTACAAATGAACTCTGGAAATGTTGAAATTTGGAATGCTATCATCATTTCACCCACATAGCATGTGTTAAAAAGTTGAGAGGGCTACGACAAAGACTGGATGCAGTTCGTGTACAAAACTGACAATCTCTCTCGAAGTAGCAGGGTTTCAAACGAGAACTCATCTCTTACAAAGGGATTTCATTTTTTTAAACTTATTTGAACTCCATACTTTTTGTGTGTTCAAAATGCACCATTCAAAGGCACATCACAAAAATTCAACAATTTCTGACTTAATTTGGTATATTTCATGCATTTAGTTAATTTTTTTTGAGCTAGTTGACCCTGAAATTGAAAAGCACTACAAATGAACTCTGGAAATGTTGAAAGTTGGCATGCTATCATCATTTCACCCACATAGCATGTGTTAAAAAGTTGAGAGGGCTACGACAAAGACTGGATGCAGTTCGTGTACAAAACTGACAATCTCTCTCGAAGTAGCACGGTTTCGAACGAGAACTCATCTCTTACAAAGGGTTTTCTTTTTTTTAAACTTATTTGAACTCCATACTGTTTGTGTGTTCAAAATGCACCATTCAAAGGCACAACACAAAATTTCAACAATTTCTGACTTCATTTGTTATATTTCGTGCATTTACTTTTTTTTTTGAGCTAGTTGACCATGAAATTGAAAAGCACTACAAATGAACTCTGGAAATGTTGAAAGTTGGCATGCTATCATCATTTCACCCACATAGCATGTGTTAAAAAGTTGAGAGGGCTATGACAAAGACTGGATGCAGTTCGTGTACAAAACTGACAATCTCTCTCGAAGTAGGAGGGTTTCGAACGAGAACTCATCTCTTACAAAGGGATTTCATTTTTTAAACTTATTTGAACTCCATACTTTTTGTGTGTTCAAAATGCACCATTCAAAGGCACATCACAAAATTTCAACAATTTCTGACTTAATTTGGTATATTTTGTGCATTTAATTATTTTTTATGAGCTAGTTGACCCTGAAGTTGAAAAGCACTACAAATGAACTCTGGAAATGTTGAAATTTGGAATGCTATCATCATTTCACCCACATAGCATGTGTTAAAAAGTTGAGAGGGCTACGACAAAGACTGGATGCAGTTCGTGTACAAAACTGACAAGCTCTCTCGAAGTAGCAGGGTTTCAAACGAGAACTCATCTCTTACAAAGGGATTTCATTTTTTTAAACTTATTTGAACTCCATACTTTTTGTGTGTTCAAAATGCACCATTCAAAGGCACATCACAAAAATTCAACAATTTCTGACTTAATTTGGTATATTTCATGCATTTAGTTAATTTTTTTTGAGCTAGTTGACCCTGAAATTGAAAAGCACTACAAATGAACTCTGGAAATGTTGAAAGTTGGCATGCTATCATCATTTCACCCACATAGCATGTGTTAAAAAGTTGAGAGGGCTACGACAAAGACTGGATGCAGTTCGTGTACAAAACTGACAATCTCTCTCGAAGTAGCACGGTTTCGAACGAGAACTCATCTCTTACAAAGGGATTTCATTTTTTTAAACTTATTTGAATTCCATACTTTTTGTGTGTTCAAAATGCACCATTCAAAGGCACATCACAAAATTTCAACAATTTCTGACTTCATTTGATATATTTCTTGCATTTACTTTTTTTTTGAGCTAGTTGACCATGAACTTGAAAAGCACTACAAATGAACTCTGAAAATGTTGAAAGTTGGCACGCTATCATCATTTCACCCACATAGCATGTGTTAAAAAGTTGAGAGGGCTACAACCAAAACTGGATGCACTTCATGTACAAAACTGACAATCTCTCTCGAAGTAGCAGGGTTTCGAACGAGAACTCATCTCTTACAAAGGGTTTTCATTTTTTTTAAACTTATTTGAACTCCATACTTTTTGTGTGTTCAAAATGCACCATTCAAAGGCACAGCACAAAATTTCAACAATTTCTGACTTCATTTGTTATATTTCGTGCATTTACTTAATTTTTTTGAGCTAGTTGACCATGAAATTGAAAAGCACTACAAATGAACTCTCGAAATGTTGAAAGTTGGCATGCTATCATCATTTCACCCACATAGCATGTGTTAAAAAGTTGAGAGGGCTATGACAAAGACTGGATGCAGTTCGTGTACAAAACTGACAATCTCTCTCGAAGTAGCAGGGTTTCGAACGAGAATTCATCTCTTACAAAGGGATTTCATTTTTTAAACTTATTTGAACTCCATACTTTTTGTGTGTTCAAAATGCACCATTCAAAGGCACATCACAAAATTTCAACAATTTCTGACTTAATTTGGTATATTTTGTGCATTTAATTATTTTTTATGAGCTAGTTGACCCTGAAGTTGAAAAGCACTACAAATGAACTCTGGAAATGTTGAAATTTGGAATGCTATCATCATTTCACCCACATAGCATGTGTTAAAAAGTTGAGAGGGCTACGACAAAGACTGGATGCAGTTCGTGTACAAAACTGACAATCTCTCTCGAAGTAGCAGGGTTTCAAACGAGAACTCATCTCTTACAAAGGGATTTCATTTTTTTAAACTTATTTGAACTCCATACTTTTTGTGTGTTCAAAATGCACCATTCAAAGGCACATCACAAAAATTCAACAATTTCTGACTTAATTTGGTATATTTCATGCATTTAGTTAATTTTTTTTGAGCTAGTTGACCCTGAAATTGAAAAGCACTACAAATGAACTCTGGAAATGTTGAAAGTTGGCATGCTATCATCATTTCACCCACATAGCATGTGTTAAAAAGTTGAGAGGGCTACGACAAAGACTGGATGCAGTTCGTGTACAAAACTGACAATCTCTCTCGAAGTAGCACGGTTTCGAACGAGAACTCATCTCTTACAAAGGGATTTTATTTTTTTAAACTTATTTGAACTCCATACTTTTTGTGTGTTCAAAATGCACCATTCAAAGGCACAGCACAAAATTTCAACAATTTCTGACTTCATTTGATATATTTCTTGCATTTACTTTTTTTTTGAGCTAGTTGACCATGAACTTGAAAAGCACTACAAATGAACTCTGAAAATGTTGAAAGTTGGCACGCTATCATCATTTCACCCACATAGCATGTGTTAAAAAGTTGAGAGGGCTACAACCAAAACTGGATGCACTTCATGTACAAAACTGACAATCTCTCTCGAAGTAGCAGGGTTTCGAACGAGAACTCATCTCTTACAAAGGGTTTTCATTTTTTTAAACTTATTTGAACTCCATACTTTTTGTGTGTTCAAAATGCACCATTCAAAGGCACAGCACAAAATTTCAACAATTTCTGACTTCATTTGTTATATTTCGTGCATTTACTTAATTTTTTTGAGCTAGTTGACCATGAAATTGAAAAGCACTACAAATGAACTCTGGAAATGTTGAAAGTTGGCATGCTATCATCATTTCACCCACATAGCATGTGTTAAAAAGTTGAGAGGGCTATGACAAAGACTGGATGCAGTTCGTGTACAAAACTGACAATCTCTCTCGAAGTAGCACGGTTTCGAACGAGAACTCATCTCTTACAAAGGGATTTCATTTTTTTAAACTTATTTGAACTCCGTACTTTTTGTGTGTTCAAAATGCACCATTCAAAGGCACAGCACAAAATTTCAACAATTTCTGAATTCATTTGGTATATTTCTTGCATTTACTTTTTTTTGGAGCTAGTTGACCATGAACTTGAAAAGCACTACAAATGAACTCTGAACATGTTGAAAGTTGGCATGCTATCATCATTTCACCCACATAGCATGTGTTAAAAAGTTGAGAGGGCTACGACCAAAACTGGATGCACTTCGTGTACAAAACTGACAATCTCTCTCGAAGTAGCAGGGTTTCGAACGAGAACTCATCTCTTACAAAGGGTTTTCATTTTTTTAAACTTATTTGAACTCCATACTGTTTGTGTGTTCAAAATGCACCATTCAAAGGCACAACACAAAATTTCAACAATTTCTGACTTCATTTGTTATATTTCGTGCATTTACTTTTTTTTTTGAGCTAGTTGACCATGAAATTGAAAAGCACTACAAATGAACTCTGGAAATGTTGAAAGTTGGCATGCTATCATCATTTCACCCACATAGCATGTGTTAAAAAGTTGAGAGGTCTATGACAAAGACTGGATGCAGTTCGTATAAAAAACTGACAATCTCTCTCGAAGTAGCAGGGTTTCGAACGAGAACTCATCTCTTACAAAGGGATTTCATTTTTTAAACTTATTTGAACTCCATAGTTTTTGTGTGTTCAAAATGCACCATTCAAAGGCACATCACAAAATTTCAACAATTTCTGACCTAATTTGGTATATTTTGTGCATTTAATTATTTTTTATGAGCTAGTTGACCCTGAAGTTGAAAAGCACTACAAATGAACTCTGGAAATGTTGAAATTTGGAATGCTATCATCATTTCACCCACATAGCATGTGTTAAAAAGTTGAGAGGGCTACGACAAAGACTGGATGCAGTTCGTGTACAAAACTGACAATCTCTCTCGAAGTAGCAGGGTTTCAAACGAGAACTCATCTCTTACAAAGGGATTTCATTTTTTTAAACTTATTTGAACTCCATACTTTTTGTGTGTTCAAAATGCACCATTCAAAGGCACATCACAAAAATTCAACAATTTCTGACTTAATTTGGTATATTTCATGCATTTAGTTAATTGTTTTTGAGCTAGTTGACCCTGAAATTGAAAAGCACTACAAATGAACTCTGGAAATGTTGAAAGTTGGCATGCTATCATCATTTCACCCACATAGCATGTGTTAAAAAGTTGAGAGGGCTACGACAAAGACTGGATGCAGTTCGTGTACAAAACTGACAATCTCTCTCGAAGTAGCACGGTTTCGAACGAGAACTCATCTCTTACAAAGGGATTTCATTTTTTTAAACTTATTTGAACTCCATACTTTTTGTGTGTTCAAAATGCACCATTCAAAGGCACAGCACAAAATTTCAACAATTTCTGACTTCATTTGATATATTTCTTGCATTTACTTTTTTTTTGAGCTAGTTGACCATGAACTTGAAAAGCACTACAAATGAACTCTGAAAATGTTGAAAGTTGGCACGCTATCATCATTTCACCCACATAGCATGTGTTAAAAAGTTGAGAGGGCTACAACCAAAACTGGATGCACTTCATGTACAAAACTGACAATCTCTCTCGAAGTAGCAGGGTTTCGAACGAGAACTCATCTCTTACAAAGGGTTTTCATTTTTTTTAAACTTATTTGAACTCCATACTTTTTGTGTGTTCAAAATGCACCATTCAAAGGCACAGCACAAAATTTCAACAATTTCTGACTTCATTTGTTATATTTCGTGCATTTACTTAATTTTTTTGAGCTAGTTGACCATGAAATTGAAAAGCACTACAAATGAACTCTCGAAATGTTGAAAGTTGGCATGCTATCATCATTTCACCCACATAGCATGTGTTAAAAAGTTGAGAGGGCTATGACAAAGACTGGATGCAGTTCGTGTACAAAACTGACAATCTCTCTCGAAGTAGCAGGGTTTCGAACGAGAATTCATCTCTTACAAAGGGATTTCATTTTTTAAACTTATTTGAACTCCATACTTTTTGTGTGTTCAAAATGCACCATTCAAAGGCACATCACAAAATTTCAACAATTTCTGACTTAATTTGGTATATTTTGTGCATTTAATTATTTTTTATGAGCTAGTTGACCCTGAAGTTGAAAAGCACTACAAATGAACTCTGGAAATGTTGAAATTTGGAATGCTATCATCATTTCACCCACATAACATGTGTTAAAAAGTTGAGAGGGCTACGACAAAGACTGGATGCAGTTCGTGTACAAAACTGACAATCTCTCTCGAAGTAGCAGGGTTTCAAACGAGAACTCATCTCTTACAAAGGGATTTCATTTTTTCAAACTTATTTGAACTCCATACTTTTTGTGTGTTCAAAATGCACCATTCAAAGGCACATCACAAAAATTCAACAATTTCTGACTTAATTTGGTATATTTCATGCATTTAGTTAATTTTTTTTGAGCTAGTTGACCCTGAAATTGAAAAGCACTACAAATGAACTCTGGAAATGTTGAAAGTTGGCATGCTATCATCATTTCACCCACATAGCATGTGTTAAAAAGTTGAGAGGGCTACGACAAAGACTGGATGCAGTTCGTGTACAAAACTGACAATCTCTCTCGAAGTAGCACGGTTTTGAACGAGAACTCATCTCTTACAAAGGGATTTCATTTTTTTAAACTTATGTGAACTCCATACTTTTTGTGTGTTCAAAATGCACCATTCAAAGGCACAGCACAAAATTTCAACAATTTCTGACTTCATTTGGTATATTTCTTGCATTTACTTTTTTTTTGAGCTAGTTGACCATGAACTTGAAAAGCACTACAAATGAACTCTGAAAATGTTGAAAGTTGGCACGCTATCATCATTTCACCCACATAGCATGTGTTAAAAAGTTGAGAGGGCTACAACCAAAACTGGATGCACTTCATGTACAAAACTGACAATCTCTCTCGAAGTAGCAGGGTTTCGAACGAGAACTCATCTCTTACAAAGGGTTTTCATTTTTTTAAACTTATTTGAACTCCATACTTTTTGTGTGTTCAAAATGCACCATTCAAAGGCACAGCACAAAATTTCAACAATTTCTGACTTCATTTGTTATATTTCGTGCATTTACTTAATTTTTTTGAGCTAGTTGACCATGAAATTGAAAAGCACTACAAATGAACTCTGGAAATGTTGAAAGTTGGCATGCTATCATCATTTCACCCACATAGCATGTGTTAAAAAGTTGAGAGGGCTATGACAAAGACTGGATGCAGTTCGTGTACAAAACTGACAATCTCTCTCGAAGTAGCACGGTTTCGAACGAGAACTCATCTCTTACAAAGGGATTTCATTTTTTTAAACTTATTTGAACTCCATACTTTTTGTGTGTTCAAAATGCACCATTCAAAGGAACAGCACAAAATTTCAACAATTTCTGAATTCATTTGGTATATTTCTTGCATTTACTTTTTTTTGGAGCTAGTTGACCATGAACTTGAAAAGCACTACAAATGAACTCTGAACATGTTGAAAGTTGGCATGCTATCATCATTTCACCCACATAGCATGTGTTAAAAAGTGGAGAGGGCTACGACCAAAACTGGATGCACTTCGTGTACAAAACTGACAATCTCTCTCGAAGTAGCAGGGTTTCGAACGAGAACTCATCTCTTACAAAGGGTTTTCATTTTTTTAAACTTATTTGAACTCCATACTGTTTGTGTGTTCAAAATGCACCATTCAAAGGCACAACACAAAATTTCAACAATTTCTGACTTCATTTGTTATATTTCGTGCATTTACTTTTTTTTTTGAGCTAGTTGACCATGAAATTGAAAAGCACTACAAATGAACTCTGGAAATGTTGAAAGTTGGCATGCTATCATCATTTCACCCACATAGCATGTGTTAAAAAGTTGAGAGGTCTATGACAAAGACTGGATGCAGTTCGTGTACAAAACTGACAATCTCTCTCGAAGTAGCAGGGTTTCGAACGAGAACTCATCTCTTACAAAGGGATTTCATTTTTTAAACTTATTTGAACTCCATACTTTTTGTGTGTTCAAAATGCACCATTCAAAGGCACATCACAAAATTTCAACAATTTCTGACTTAATTTGGTATATTTTGTGCATTTAATTATTTTTTATGAGCTAGTTGACCCTGAAGTTGAAAAGCACTACAAATGAACTCTGGAAATGTTGAAATTTGGAATGCTATCATCATTTCACCCACATAGCATGTGTTAAAAAGTTGAGAGGGCTACGACAAAGACTGGATGCAGTTCGTGTACAAAACTGACAATCTCTCTCGAAGTAGCAGGGTTTCAAACGAGAACTCATCTCTTACAAAGGGATTTCATTTTTTTAAACTTATTTGAACTCCATACTTTTTGTGTGTTCAAAATGCACCATTCAAAGGCACATCACAAAAATTCAACAATTTCTGACTTAATTTGGTATATTTCATGCATTTAGTTAATTGTTTTTGAGCTAGTTGACCCTGAAATTGAAAAGCACTACAAATGAACTCTGGAAATGTTGAAAGTTGGCATGCTATCATCATTTCACCCACATAGCATGTGTTAAAAAGTTGAGAGGGCTACGACAAAGACTGGATGCAGTTCGTGTACAAAACTGACAATCTCTCTCGAAGTAGCACGGTTTCGAACGAGAACTCATCTCTTACAAAGGGATTTCATTTTTTTAAACTTATTTGAACTCCATACTTTTTGTGTGTTCAAAATGCACCATTCAAAGGCACAGCACAAAATTTCAACAATTTCTGACTTCATTTGATATATTTCTTGCATTTACTTTTTTTTTGAGCTAGTTGACCATGAACTTGAAAAGCACTACAAATGAACTCTGAAAATGTTGAAAGTTGGCACGCTATCATCATTTCACCCACATAGCATGTGTTAAAAAGTTGAGAGGGCTACAACCAAAACTGGATGCACTTCATGTACAAAACTGACAATCTCTCTCGAAGTAGCAGGGTTTCGAACGAGAACTCATATCTTACAAAGGGTTTTCATTTTTTTTAAACTTATTTGAACTCCATACTTTTTGTGTGTTCAAAATGCACCATTCAAAGGCACAGCACAAAATTTCAACAATTTCTGACTTCATTTGTTATATTTCGTGCATTTACTTAATTTTTTTGAGCTAGTTGACCATGAAATTGAAAAGCACTACAAATGAACTCTGGAAATGTTGAAAGTTGGCATGCTATCATCATTTCACCCACATAGCATGTGTTAAAAAGTTGAGAGGGCTATGACAAAGACTGGATGCAGTTCGTGTACAAAACTGACAATCTCTCTCGAAGTAGCAGGGTTTCGAACGAGAATTCATCTCTTACAAAGGGATTTCATTTTTTAAACTTATTTGAACTCCATACTTTTTGTGTGTTCAAAATGCACCATTCAAAGGCACATCACAAAATTTCAACAATTTCTGACTTAAGTGGGTATATTTCGTGCATTTAATTATTTTTTTGAGCTAGTTGACCCTGAAGTTGAAAAGCACTACAAATGAAATCTGGAAATGTTGAAAGTTGGAATGCTATCATCAATTCACCCACATAGCATGTGTTAAAAAGTTGAGAGGGCTACGACAAAGACTGGATGCAGTTCGTGTACAAAACTGACAATCTCTCTCGAAGTAGCAGGGTTTCAAACGAGAACTCATCTCTTACAAAGGGATTTCATTTTTTTAAACTTATTTGAACTCCATACTTTTTGTGTGTTCAAAATGCACCATTCAAAGGCACATCACAAAATTTCAACAATTTCTGAATTAAGTTGGTATATTTCATACATTTAATTAATTTTTTTTGAGCTAGTTAACCCTGAAATTGAAAAGCACTACAAATGAACTCTGGAAATGTTGAAATTTGGCATGCTATCATCATTTCACCCACATAGCATGTGTTAAAAAGTTTAGAAGGCTACGACAAAGACTGGATCCAGTTCGTGTACAAAACTGACAATCTCTCTCGAAGTAGCACGGTTTCGAACGAGAACTCATCTCTTACAAAGGGATTTCATTTTTTTTAACTTATTTGAACTCCATACTTTTTGTGTGTTAAAAATGCACCATTCAAAGGCACATCACAAAATTTCAACAATTTCTAACTTCATTTGATATATTTCTTGCATTTACTTTTTTTTTGAGCTAGTTGACCATGAACTTGAAAAGCACTACAAATGAACTCTGAAAATGTTGAATGTTGGCATGCTATCATCATTTCACCCACATAGCATGTGTTAAAAAGTTGAGAGGGCTACGACCAAAACTGGATGCACTTCGTGTACAAAACTGACAATCTCTCTCGAAGTAGCAGGGTTTCGAACGAGAACTCATCTCTTACAAAGGGTTTTCATTTTTTTAAAGTTATTTGAACTCCATACTGTTTGTGTGTTCAAAATGCACCATTCAAAGGCACAGCACAAAATTTCAACAATTTCTGACTTCATTTGTTATATTTCGTGCATTTACTTATTTTTTTTGAGCTAGTTGACCATGAAATTGAAAAGCACTACAAATGAACTCTGGAAATGTTGAAAGTTGGCATGCTATCATCATTTCACCCACATAGCATGTGTTAAAAAGTTGAGAGGGCTACGACAAAGACTGGATGCAGTTCGTGTACAAAACTGACAATCTCTCTCGAAGTAGCACGGTTTCGAACGAGAACTCATCTCTTACAAAGGGATTTCATTTTTTTAAACTTATTTGAACTCCATACTTTTTGTGTGTTCAAAATGCACCATTCAAAGGCACAGCACTAAATTTCAACAATTTCTGACTTCATTTGATATATTTCTTGCATTTACTTTTTTTTTGAGCTAGTTGACCATGAACTTGAAAAGCACTACAAATGAACTCTGAAAATGTTGAAAGTTGGCACGCTATCATCATTTCACCCACATAGCATGTGTTAAAAAGTTGAGAGGGCTACGACCAAAACTGGATGCACTTCATGTACAAAACTGACAATCTCTCTCGAAGTAGCACGGTTTCGAACGAGAACTCATCTCTTACAAAGGGTTTTCATTTTTTTTAAACTTATTTGAACTCCATACTTTTTGTGTATTCAAAATGCACCATTCAAAGGCACAGCACAAAATTTCAACAATTTCTGACTTCGTTTGTTATATTTCGTGCATTTACTTAATTTTTTTGAGCTAGTTGACCATGAAATTGAAAAGCACTACAAATGAACTCTGGAAATGTTGAAAGTTGGCATGCTATCATCATTTCACCCACATAGCATGTGTTAAAAAGTTGAGAGGGCTATGACAAAGACTGGATGCAGTTCGTGTACAAAACTGACAATCTCTCTCGGAGTAGCAGGGTTTCGAACGAGAATTCATCTCTTACAAAGGGATTTCATTTTTTAAACTTATTTGAACTCCATACTTTTTGTGTGTTCAAAATGCACCATTCAAAGGCACATCACCAAATTTCAACAATTTCTGACTTAAGTGGGTATATTTCGTGCATTTAATTATTTTTTTGAGCTAGTTGACCCTGAAGTTGAAAAGCACTACAAATGAACTCTGGAAATGTTGAAAGTTGGAATGCTATCATCAATTCACCCACATAGCATGTGTTAAAAAGTTGAGAGGGCTACGACAAAGACTGGATGCAGTTCGTGTACAAAACTGACAATCTCTCTCGAAGTAGCAGGGTTTCAAACGAGAACTCATCTCTTACAAAGGGATTTCATTTTTTTAAACTTATTTGAACTCCATACTTTTTGTGTGTTCAAAATGCACCATTCAAAGGCACATCACAAAATTTCAACAATTTCTGAATTAAGTTGGTATATTTCATACATTTACTTAATTTTTTTTGAGCTAGTTGACCCTGAAATTGAAAAGCACTACAAATGAACTCTGGAAATGTTGAAATTTGGCATGCTATCATCATTTCACCCTCATAGCATGTGTTAAAAAGTTTAGAGGGCTACGACAAAGACTGGATGCAGTTCGTGTACAAAACTGACAATCTCTCTCGAAGTAGCACGGTTTCGAACGAGAACTCATCTCTTACAAAGGGATTTCATTTTTTTTAACTTATTTGAACTCCATACTTTTTGTGTGTTAAAAATGCACCATTCAAAGGCACAGCACAAAATTTCAACAATTTCTAACTTCATTTGATATATTTCTTGCATTTACTTTTTTTTTGAGCTAGTTGACCATGAACTTGAAAAGCACTACAAATGAACTCTGAAAATGTTGAATGTTGGCATGCTATCATCATTTCACCCACATAGCATGTGTTAAAAAGTTGAGAGGGCTACGACCAAAACTGGATGCACTTCGTGTACAAAACTGACAATCTCTCTCGAAGTAGCAGGGTTTCGAACGAGAACTCATCTCTTACAAAGGGTTTTCATTTTTTTAAACTTATTTGAACTCCATACTGTTTGTGTGTTCAAAATGCATCATTCAAAGGCACAGCACAAAATTTCAACAATTTCTGACTTCATTTGTTATATTTCGTGCATTTACTTATTTTTTTTGAGCTAGTTGACCATGAAATGGAAAAGCACTACAAATGAACTCTGGAAATGTTGAAAGTTGGCATGCTATCATCATTTCACCCACATAGCATGTGTTAAAAAGTTGAGAGGGCTACGACAAAGACTGGATGCAGTTCGTGTACAAAACTGACAATCTCTCTCGAAGTAGCACGGTTTCGAACGAGAACTCATCTCTTACAAAGGGATTTCATTTTTTAAAACTTATTTGAACTCCATACTTTTTGTGTGTTCAAAATGCACCAATCAAAGGCACATCACAAAATTTCAACAATTTCTGATTTAATTTGGTATATTTCATGCATTTACTTAATGTTTTTTGAGCTAGTTGACCCTGAAATTGAAAAGCACTACAAATGAACTCTGGAAATGTTGAAAGTTGGCATGCTATCATCATTTCACCCACATAGCATGTGTTAAAAAGTTGAGAGGGCTACGACAAAGACTGGATGCAGTTCGTGTACAAAACTGACAATCTCTCTCGAAGTAGCACGGTTTCGAACGAGAACTCATCTCTTACAAAGGGATTTCATTTTTTTAAACTTATTTGAACTCCATACTTTTTCTGTGTTCAAAATGCACCATTCAAAGGCACAGCACAAAATTTCAACAATTTCTGACTTCATTTGGTATATTTCTTGCATTTACTTTTTTTTGGAGCTAGTTGACCATGAACTTGAAAAGCACTACAAATGAACTCTGAACATGTTGAAAGTTGGCATGCTATCATCATTTCACCCACATAGCATGTGTTAAAAAGTTGACAGGGCTATGACCAAAACTGGATGCACTTCGTGTACAAAACTGACAATCTCTCTCGAAGTAGCAGGGTTTCGAACGAGAACTCATCTCTTACAAAGGGTTTTCTTTTTTTTTTAAACTTATTTGAACTCCATACTGTTTGTGTGTTCAAAATGCACCATTCAAAGGCACAACACAAAATTTCAACAATTTCTGACTTCATTTGTTATATTTCGTGCATTTACTTATTTTTTTTGAGCTAGTTGACCATGAAATTGAAAAGCACTACAAATGAACTCTGGAAATGTTGAAAGTTGGCATGCTATCATCATTTCACCCACATAGCATGTGTTAAAAAGTTGAGAGGGCTATGACAAAGACTGGATGCAGTTCGTGTACAAAACTGACAATCTCTCTCGAAGTAGCACGGTTTCGAACGAGAACTCATCTCTTACAAAGGGATTTCATTTTTTTAAACTTATTTGAACTCCATACTTTTTGTGTGTTCAAAATGCACCATTCAAAGCCACAGCACAAAATTTCAACAATTTCTGACTTTATTTGATATATTTCTTGCATTTACTTTTTTTTGAGCTAGTTGACCATGAACTTGAAAAGCACTACAAATGAACTCTGAAAATGTTGAATGTTGGCATGCTATCATCATTTCACCCACATAGCATGTGTTAAAAAGTTGAGAGGGCTACGACCAAAACTGGATGCACTTCGTGTACAAAACTGACAATCTCTCTCGAAGTAGCAGGGTTTCGAACGAGAACTCATCTCTTACAAAGGGTTTTCATTTTTTAAACTTATTTGAACTCCATACTGTTTGTGTGTTCAAAATGCACCATTCAAAGGCACAGCACAAAATTTCAACAATTTCTGACTTCATTTGTTATATTTCGTGCATTTACTTTTTTTTTTTGAGCTAGTTGACCATGAAATTGAAAAGCACTACAAATGAACTCTGGAAATGTTGAAAGTTGGCATGCTATCATCATTTCACCCACATAGCATGTGTTAAAAAGTTGAGAGGGCTACGACAAAGACTGGATGCAGGTCGTGTACAAAACTGACAATCTCTCTCGAAGTAGCACGGTTTCGAACGAGAACTCATCTCTTACAAAGGGATTTCATTTTTTAAACTTATTTGAACTCCATAGTTTTTGTGTGTTCAAAATGGACCATTCAAAGGCACATCACAAAATTTCAACAATTTCTGACTTAATTTGGTATATTTCATGCATTTACTTAATGTTTTTTGAGCTAGTTGACCCTGAAATTGAAAAGCACTACAAATGAACTCTGGAAATGTTGAAAGTTGGCATGCTATCATCATTTCACCCACATAGCATGTGTTAAAAAGTTGAGAGGGCTACGACAAAGACTGGATGCAGTTCGTGTACAAAACTGACAATCTCTCTCGAAGTAGCACGGTTTCGAACGAGAACTCATCTCTTACAAAGGGATTTCGTTTTTTAAACTTATTTGAACTCCATACTTTTTGTGTGTTCAAAATGCACCATTCAAAGGCACAGCACAAAATTTCAACAATTTCTGACTTCATTTGGTATATTTCTTGCATTTACTTTTTTTTGGAGCTAGTTGACCATGAACTTGAAAAGCACTACAAATGAACTCTGAACATGTTGAAAGTTGGCATGCTATCATCATTTCACCCACATAGCATGTGTTAAAAAGCTGAGAGGGCTACGACCAAAACTGGATGCACTTCGTGTACAAAACTGACAATCTCTCTCGAAGTAGCAGGGTTTCGAACGAGAACTCATCTCTTACAAAGGGTTTTCATTTTTTTAAACTTATTTGAACTCCATACTGTTTGTGTGTTCAAAATGCACCATTCAAAGGCACAACACAAAATTTCAACAATTTCTGACTTCATTTGTTATATTTCGTGCATTTACTTATTTTTTTTGAGCTAGTTGACCATGAAATTGAAAAGCACTACAAATGAACTCTGGAAATGTTGAAAGTTGGCATGCTATCATCATTTCACCCACATAGCATGTGTTAAAAAGTTGAGAGGGCTATGACAAAGACTGGATGCAGTTCGTGTACAAAACTGACAATCTCTCTCGAAGTAGCAGGGTTTCGAACGAGAACTCATCTCTTACAAAGGGATTTCATTTTTTAAACTTATTTGAACTCCATACTTTTTGTGTG
Source organism: Hordeum vulgare subsp. vulgare (assembly GCF_904849725.1). Taxonomy (NCBI): domain Eukaryota; kingdom Viridiplantae; phylum Streptophyta; class Magnoliopsida; order Poales; family Poaceae; genus Hordeum; species Hordeum vulgare. The sequence continues at coordinate 3,080,848 of NC_058523.1, read as the reverse complement.
TTCAAAATGCACCATTCAAAGGCACATCACAAAATTTCAACAATTTCTGACTTAATTTGGTATATTTCGTGCATTTAATTATTTGTTTTGACCTAGTTGACCCTGAAGTTGAAAAGCACTACAAATGAACTCTGGAAATGTTGAAAGTTGGAATGCTATCATCATTTCACCCACATAGCATGTGTTAAAAAGTTGAGAGGGCTACGACAAATACTGGATGCAGTTCGTGTACAAAACTGACAATCTCTCTCGAAGTAGCAGGGTTTCAAACGAGAACTCATCTCTTACAAAGGGATTTCATTTTTTTAAACTTATTTGAACTCCATACTTTTTGTGTGTTCAAAATGCACCATTCAAAGGCACATCACAAAATTTCAACAATTTCTGACTTAATTTGGTATATTTCATGCATTTACTTAATTTTTTTTGAGCTAGTTGACCCTGAAATTGAAAAGCACTACAAATGAACTCTGGAAATGTTTAAAGTTGGCATGCTATCATCATTTCACCCACATAGCATGTGTTAAAAAGTTGAGAGGGCTACGACAAAGACTGGATGCAGTTCGTGTACAAAACTGACAATCTCTCTCGAAGTAGCACGGTTTCGAACGAGAACTCATCTCTTACAAAGGGATTTCATTTTTTTAAACTTATTTGAACTCCATACTTTTTGTGTGTTCAAAATGCACCATTCAAAGGCACAGCACAGAATTTCAACAATTTCTGACTTCATTTGATATATTTCTTGCATTTACTTTTTTTTGAGCTAGTTCACCATGAACTTGAAAAGCACTACAAATGAACTCTGAAAATGTTGAAAGTTGGCACGCTATCATCATTTCACCCACATAGCATGTGTTAAAAAGTTGAGAGGGCTACGACCAAAACTGGATGCACTTCATGTACAAAACTGACAATCTCTCTCGAAGTAGCAGGGTTTCGAACGACAACTCATCTCTTACAAAGGGTTTTCATTTTTTTTAAACTTATTTGAACTCCATACTTTTTGTGTGTTCAAAATGCACCATTCAAAGGCACAGCACAAAATTTCAACAATTTCTGACTTCATTTGCTATATTTCGTGCATTTACTTAATTTTTTTGAGCTAGTTGACCATGAAATTGAAAAGCACTACAAATGATCTCTGGAAATGTTGAAAGTTGGCATGCTATCATCATTTCACCCACATAGCATGTGTTAAAAAGTTGAGAGGGCTATGACAAAGACTGGATGCAGTTCGTGTACAAAACTGACAATCTCTCTCGAAGTAGCAGGGTTTCGAACGAGAACTCATCTCTTACAAAGGGATTTCATTTTTTAAACTTATTTGAACTCCATACTTTTTGTGTGTTCAAAATGCACCATTCAAAGGCACATCACAAAATTTCAACAATTTCTGACTTAATTTGGTATATTTCGTGCATTTAATTATTATTTTTTGAGCTAGTTGACCCTGAAGTTGAAAAGCACTACAAATGAACTCTGAAAATGTTGAAAGTTGGAATGCTATCATCATTTCACCCACATAGCATGTGTTAAAAAGTTGAGAGGGCTACGACAAAGACTGGATGCAGTTCGTGTACAAAACTGACAATCTCTCTCGAAGTAGCAGGGTTTCAAACGAGAACTCATCTCTTACAAAGGGATTTCATTTTTTTAACTTATTTGAACTCCATACTTTTTGTGTGTTCAAAATGCACCATTCAAAGGCACATCACAAAGGGATTTCTTTTTCTCTCATATATGGTGGACACTAGCTCACCTGATTTTTCAACCGTCGATGATGGTCGCTACTCCTACTTCCCCTAGTGCATAACCAATATCTAGCACAAGGAGAAGAAGGAGAAGTGACTGTTTTAATCAAAAACAGATCTGTTACAAAAGGGATTTCATTTTTTGAACTTATTTGAACTGAAGACTTTTTGTATATGTATGTGGTCGAAATGCATGATACCATGAAGTTAGAAAGGGCTAAACCATTCAAAAGTAGAAAATGAAGTTAGAAAGGGCTAAACCATTCAAATTTGTAAACTATAATGGCACAAACAGAAAGTAGACATATATAAATTGGTCCAAGAAGTACATGATACTAGTCCAAATAGTACATAATAATAGCTACAATAGATATATATACAAGTGTTCGACGTTAAGAACACTACTCGTCTGAATCATCTGAATCAGAATGTCCACCTTCCTCGAGGTGACGCTGGCCATAGTGGACGACTCGAATCTTGCGGTACTACTCGTATGAAACATATGCATCTTTTGCTGCATACTCAATGCTGATATCATCAAGTGGGCCCTTCTCCCAAAGTCTGTGCTGAGACCTTGGGAAACTGGTCTTGATATCAGCATATGAATCGTCGATTAAAGCAACTGCCATACGAGCCATCGAAGTCCTGTCATGTTGAACCTTGAATATCGTTTGGATATCAACGAGGCAACCAGCTCGTATCTCAATACCGAAGCTGTGCCTCATCTTCAGCCTGTCGTTACTTATGTCAACGGAAGCAAAAGTGATGCCGCTGCGAAGGAACTCCATGAGTCCTGGACAATGCTTGCCACTCCCGCAACAGAAACAAATTAAAATGGACCAAATGTTACATACTGCTGCAATAAGGAAACATGTTTCACTACAACTAAAGAGAAACTTATCTTTTGGATTCATATAGAACATATGCAATGGAACCTAGAGAGATCACTACAACTATTTGAAGCGAACCAACTATGATTCCAATGGAACATATTAAACACTAGTTCATTCTAATACGATTTTTCAGATTATGGAACACTATTCCAATCAGATTGTGTTCCCCTTCAACTAATCAAAATTGTTTCACTACAACTATTTGAAGCGAACCAACTATGATTCCAATGGAACATATTAAACACTAGTTCATTCTAATACGATTTTTCAGATTATGGAAAACTATTCCAATTAGATTGTGCTCCCCTTCGACTAATCAAAATTGTTTCACTACAACTATTTGAAGGGAACCAACTATGATAGAAACAAATAAACTTATACGTGGAATTCACTATGATAGATTATGGACATTATGCATAATATGCAAACAAAAGAAAGCTTGTTAACTAGTAAATCCAAACTACAAACTAAGTCTTATCGGATTAACAAAATTTGATCCAATGTGAATTATAAATGAACACAAATAAATCAATTCCTACTAAATATAATATGAAGTATAATCGGACTCTAGCTACACTACTAAATCAACACAAAAGAGTAGCATGTCCTATTCAACACTAAAACATATTGAACACTAAAAAATTGTAAACTAACAAATTAATTTCTACTAAATAAAATCGGATACTACACTACTAAAACTAATTCCACACATACTACACTACTAAATCAAATGTACAAATACACAAAATCTACTACGCTACTTAATCAGATACACAAATACACAAAATCCATGTGAACGTGGGAGTAGTGACCCAAGGGGAGGGATTATCTTGGATCAAAGAAAGCCTCAAAACTTACTTCGCCCATTGGAAGATCAAGAAATGGCTTGCGAAGCATATTTGGATGACGGCAACACCACGTTGATCGGCCGTGTACTCCAGATCAAGCCCAAAGAACTTCTCATGATCCGGTGTGTGGTTAAACCATCGTTCCTTCAACTGTTGAAGGAAATACGGCACCTCCGTGCTCAGGTTCGTGTACACGACACGGAGCTTCGTCGCGCCATGCGTGACCACCTCGCGAAAGATAGTTGGCATGGTGGAAGAAGATAAGGGAAGAAGAGAGGAGAAGAACAGAGAGGAAGACGCGAGAGAGAAGAAGAACAGAGAGGGCGACGCGAGAGAGAAGAAGAACAGAGAAATGGCAACTGTGCGCTTCGGTTCGTGCTTTTCATCGCCCGAAACGACGCGGGATGCAAACCGTTTGGGCCATTAATCCCGGTTGAGCCACCAACCGGGACTAAAGAGGTATACCAAACGGTTGCCACCACTACGGCAGGACACGTGTTAGGCTTTTAGTCCCGGGTTCAACCACCAACCGGGACTAAAGAGGTATGCCAACGGTCGCCCCACTACGGCAGGCCAGATGTTAGCCCTTTAGTCCCGGGTTGAGCCACCAACCGGGACTAAAGGGGGATACGAACGGTTGCCACCACCACTGCCCGCCGCGTAGCCCTTTAGTCCCAGTTTGGGACACGAACCGGGACTAAAGGATCCTTACGGCCCGGGACTAAAGTTTCGAGGGAGGCATTGAGAATTGGGGCGACGTGGCCGGGCCTTTAGTCCCGGCCCAGAGGCACTCCGGGTCTAAATGGTCCAGGCCAAAGGCTCGTTTTCTACTAGTGAGTAATAAATGAAAACGTTATGAAAATATGCTAAAATAATATCATTTGTACAAATAAGTTTTTGGAGGAGCTACATACTGCTGCAGAGACAACTTTGACAACAACAAATGAAGCAGGACTGATAGCATATGTCGATTTCGCTATTTAAACAACTTTTCAGCTTCATAGAAGTGAAAAATATACCATGATGGTTCGAAATGGTACAAAACGCATTACAAATTGTCCGATTTCCACATGTAAGTCATGGTGTGAGGTATATAATGCAACGATAACTACTCTTGAAAATTAAAAGCATGGAAAGGCAAGTGGAATATGTCGAGATGCTATACAAATAAGTTCTCATTTTCACATGAAGTGAAAATCTAGAGTGATGAATCAAGAGGGTGCGAAAATGGTGCTAAAGATGTATGACTCCTATATAAGAGGAGCAACATAATGCTGCAGAGACTAATCCCGAAGCATGAAATGAATGAAATGTTGTTGTAATATGACTTCTATCCTGTTTGAAAAATGTTTCAGTTTACACGGTAGGGAAATTTACAGTAATGAATGTAAAGGTTATGAAAATGTCCTAAAAGTATATCATTTGTACAAATAAGTTTTTCGAGGAGCTACATACTGCTGCAGAGACAAGTTTGACAGCAACAAATGAAGCAGGACTGATAGCATATGTCGATTTCGCTATTTAAATAACTTTTCAGTTTCACAGAAGTGAAAATATAACATGATGGTTTGAAATGGTACAAAACATATTATAAATTGTCTGGTTTTGACATGTAAGTTGTTGTTTGAGGTACATAACGCAACAAAAACTACCCTGTGATAATGAAATGGTCGATTGGCTACTGTTATCTGTCGACGATACCATATAAATTAATTTTCAGTTTTAGACGAACGGAAATCTAAAGTAATAGATTAAGATGATGCTAATGATCTATAATTTCTACATAAGCGGGAGCCACATACTGCTGCAGAGTGTAGTGGCAAACTATGAAATATAGAAAACTATGTCGTAATAGGGCGACTACCCTATTTGAAAAATATTCCACTTCCCTAGGAAGGGAAAATCTATAGTAATGAAGCGGGACTACTAGCATATGCCGATTTGTCTATTTAAAAAACTTTTTATTTTCACATAAGAGAAAATATACCATGATGAACCGAAACAATACGAATATGTCGGGACCCCGATCCTAGGCCATAGGAATCTAGCCTGTAACACATCGCATCCCTTTGCGGTCTCACGCACGGTTAACTGCTCGGCTGCAGCCTTACCTTAGCCGGGACCATTTGCGTCTTTTGACTCATGTATGCAATAGTGTCGCTAGCATTCCGGATCGACATGTCTAGTCATAAACCAAAGGGGCAGTTCCGCACAAGGACAGGCATACATGACCCAACAAAGCAGGTGTCGGTCATCAGCGAATGTAGACGAGTCGTAGCAAGTTACAAGGACTCCATTACATCGCGTGACATTTCCCCAAAGAGGACAGACACAGCAGCTAAGAAGGACACATGCCGGTCAACCAATGTGTCCGGAGCAGTAGCGAACTACCAAGGCTCATTGGATCACAAAGGGGCATTTCCTTGTAAGCAGTGCTAGTAAAGTTCACGACTAGGTAATCGAACCCCATACATATCAAGTACGACACACGTACGCATGGCATACCGATATGTATAGATACATCGATGGCATCACAACATAACCATAAACATACAACCTTTATTTAAGAGGCTCGGAAGAGCCAGACACATAATATTACACATTAAGGGTCTCACGACCCATAATAGCAGTCATTCAGTTACAAGCCAGCGGAAGAGTTTAAACTGTCTGAGTACAGACAGGGCAACTAGAAGGCACATGGCCTGACTATACTACAGATCCAACGTAGGGCCAGATCGTAGCTGGGACACCAGCTACTCGTCGTCGTCGATGTCTACGAAGAACCCTCCATTAGGGTCGTTAGCAACCTCTGCAACATTTATTAAGCAAACATGAGTACGAAGGTACTCAGCAAGACTTTAGGAGAACTAACTACTCATGCAAGGTATCAAAAGGTATTGTGGGGTTTCATGCGGAAAGCCAGCATTTGACTCGTGGCTAGACAACTTGCATTTTTAAATAATTTTGACAACTTGATTTCTCGCACACGAGTCCACTAACACCACAACAATACACTATCGTGGAATCATTCCATCTCCGTACGGAAATACCGTCCACGACACTCACGCTTATCTTGACAATTTTATGAGTAGCCATTGAAGTTATCTATCAACAACATATGTCTCCAAGTAGTCCATATCCGCGGACGCGGCTATTCGAATAGATCATAACCCTGCAGGGGTGTACTTTGTCACATGCGCTCTCGCCACTTATCGCCATGTGCACGTCATGCACCTCGGCAACCTTCAAGCGGAAGCCCAGCGAGGGAGTCGGCCACGACCGTTAACCACACTAGTACCTAGTCCAGGTTTATCGCCTATCTGAGAGTAACCTGTACGGAATTCCGGCCGAGGTTTCCGCCACGGACTCAAACGATGTGCGCAGGGTTCCCAAGCCCACCATCCGGGTGCCACTTGGTACACCGTGCCACTGCCTACCGCATCACGGTCCACCTCTCAGGTCAGCACCATGCACGGCCTCCAGCATTACTATAAACACCAAAAACTACTTGCAACTCCTGGACCGAGTACTACGCGATTAATAGGCCGAGCGGGGTCATATTTCAGGGCCCAACACGTGGTAGTATCTAGTCTTGGTTTACATACACGGAACTCAGTTCCTAAGGACGGTTCCAATGAAACAACCCGCCATGTACTCCTACACAGCCTTTCACCGGTACCTTTACCAAATCAAGTTCAACACACAACCTTTGCTCACCGAACACATTCCACATTTCTTTTCATCTCCCAGATGACAGACCATACACAACTCTAAGCATAGCATGCATAGCAGGATAAGGCACATCATAGCTCAAGCAACTACCAGGTATGCTAGGTTGCAAGCTTCGGCTATTTACTGTGACAATGTTAGGTCATGCAAAGGAAGTGGGTTCAACTAACGTGCCAAAAACAGTTGAAGCATTTGATCCTAATGCAATAAATAAGTGCAGGAGCAAGAACATGGGAATTATCGGGATGATCAAAAAGGGTTTCTTGCCTTGTTGCTCAGAGAAGGAACGATATCCGTCAGACGGATATTCGGAGGAGTCCGGGGGTGCGGAGCCTACCGAAATGAATGGCAACATTCAATAACAATCATATGCACTCAAAATGATGCATGAGCATGGCATGAGAATGCAAGGTGATAAGTTATTATTTTCAACATGTATTAGGTTTAGAGTTGATTTGAATCACATTCGAATAGCAATTCAAATGGGGTATTCTCGGATACCGGTTTAATTGATTCGACCTGATGCTCAGATCAACTTGATGTTAGCATGCATGAAATGTCATGTTATGGTACTGATTTGTAATTAGGACAGTGTGTGATCATTGCATTCATAATGAAATTTGAATATTTTTCCAAATTCCATTTAAAAAGTAATTATGAGAATTGAATTATTTCTTATTCCACATTTTAGGGTTCTGTAACTTTTTAAAACATAGTTGAAAATAGCATAATGAGACTCCTTGAATTTTTCTGATACTTTTTCATATATAAATTATTTTCATTGGAGTTACAGATTAATTTCTATGATTTTTACAAGTTTTAGCAATTTCCGGGAATTAGTTTTATACTGGAAATTCTAATTATTGCATCAGACTGACGTCAGCAGGTCAGCCGACCTGTTCAGGTCAAACCTGACACGGGGGACCCACTGGTCAGCCTCTGTGGGACTAATCCCGCGCTGACCAGTCCTAATTGAGGTTTGACTTGGCCTTGGGCCCACTTGTCAGCGAGTGATTAAGCCGTGAGCTGCTGGGTTAGCTTTGCCACGTCGACCCCCACCGGAGGGTGGTCGCCGGCGACCAGGCCCGCGGCGGAGGGCTCGCCGGAGGCGACCTAAACGGCGCTGCACAGCACCAAAACGAACGCGGTTTGCAGCTACGACACGCTGGCGAAGTGGCCGATCTGGCAGGGGCATCAGGGGAGGCTAGGGTCGCCGGAAGAGGCGCCGGCGACGAGCCGGAGCGGCGGCCGAAGCTCGGCCTTCTACGAGCGATGGCTCTAGGGCACGGGGAGGACAGCTGGAGGGCTCAACACGCTCCTGGAGGCTCCAGGAGCTCGAATCCTAGCTCGAGCGTGTGGATCGGACACCACGGCGATGGCGACGACATGGCCGGCGGCGAGGAGCTCTCGGCCTTGATGGGGAACTAGGCTACGATGCACGGGAGAGCGTGGGGCAAGAGGGGAAACGACGACGGGCTCACGGCGGTTCCGATGGTGCTGTTGAGGGGCTCGGGGATGCGCCGGAGGGAGCGAATCGACGGGAGAGGTCCGGCGGCCGGAGGTGGAAGACGACGGCGTTGGGGGCGATGCAGAGCTTGGGGAAGCTTCGGCTTCTGCAGAGATGACCAGGGCGACGAGGCGGAGCTAACGGAATACTCGGAGGAGGGTTCCCATGGCTAGAGGTGCTGCGGCTCGAGCTTGAGCTCGGCTCCAATGGCGGCAGCAGGAGGGAGGGCAAGATCCGAGAGGAGAGGAAGAACGGTGCTGGGGAATGGATAGAGGAGACCCTGGGGAGCTTATCCCCGGCCTTGCCAGCGCGAGGCGGCGGCCAGGCAGGCGCACAGGTGCGTGGCCGCGCCGGAGGAGGCGGCGGCCACCTCCTGCTCCTACTGGCGCGAGGGAGGGGACGAGCGAGGGAGATGGGCCGGGCCAGGCTAGGCGACAGGTAAGGGTTTCCCATTTTTTTTCGGTTTTTGTTTTTCTGTTTTGCTAACTATTGTTTTTCTATTTATTTCAGCTCCAAAACAAAAAGTAAAAACTATTTTAGACCTCCTGAAATATTGTTATAATATTCCCAACCATTTCCAAAGTTTTCAACATTTTTGAAAATTTATAGTTTCTGATTTCAAATTTAAAGTTTGAAACCAGTGGCTTTTTGCATTAGTTTAAAAAGCTTAAAGTGTCAAGAAAATAGTTTTCTCCAATGCTCATTTACTTTCATGATTTAACAGAAAGTTTGAACATTTCTTGAGGCCATTTTGGGTTCATTGATTTTAGCTAGTTTGAGAATTTCTTTATTTAAAGTAGTGGCTAGGGTTTTTGAGTTTTTCCTTTGCCACTTTCTTGTTCTTGTTGAAAATTCTTAGATGCAAATGCAAAGAAGACATGAGCACAAGGCTATCTTGCTTAAGGGTTAGGGATGTGACAACTCACCCCCACTCAAAAGAATCTCGTCCCGAGATTTAGAAGTCGTCGGGAATAACGCAGGATATTCAAGTCGGAGACGATCCTCTCTTTCCCAAGTTGCCTCCTTTTCAGAATGATTTGACCATTGAACTTTAAGAAACTTGAGGTTTCGACGTCGAGTGGTACGCTCAGCTTGATAAAGAATACGCACGGGGAATTCTCGGTATGAAAGGTTATCTTGTAGATCAAGCGTTTCGTGGTCCACTTCACGGATAGGATCCGAAAAGGAACGCTTGAGTTGCGAGACGTGAAAAACATCATGAACCTTGGAAAGATGCAAAGGAAGTTCCAACTGGTAGGCAACTTCTGCTCGTTTGGCAAGAATGCGAAAAGGACCAATGTAACGAGGAGCCAACTTGCCCTTGATACTGAAACGATGGGTACCCTTCAAAGGTGTAACCCGAAGGTAAGCCTTCTCGTCAACTTCAAAGGTTACAGCCTTATGATGACGATCATATTGGCTCTTTTGACGAGACTGGGCTGTTTTCAACTTTTCACGAATAATGCGAACCTGGTCTTCTGCAACCTGGATCATATCCGGACCAAAGAGTTGCCTCTCTCCGGTTTCTAACCAATTAAGTGGTGTTCGACATCTTCGTCCATAAGAACTTCAAAAGGGGCTTTGCCCAAACTTGATTGGTAACTATTGTTATAAGAGAATTCGGCGAATGGAAGACACTTCTCCCAATTCATACCGAATGATATAACACAAGCTCGGAGCATATCTTCTAGAATTTGATTCACTCTTTCTACTTGACCACTTGATTGGGGATGGAAAGCAGTGCTAAAAGATAGGTGAATCCCCATGGCATTCTGAAAACTTTCCCAGAAGCGAGAAGTAAAGATACTTCCACGGTCCGAGTTAATCTCCAGGGGAACACTATGAAGAGACACTATTCGGGAGATATATAACTCTGCTAGCTGGCTAGCTGTTATACTCTCACGAACAGGAAGAAAATGAGCCACTTTGGAAAGACGGTCAATGACCACAAAGGTAGCATTATTTCCTTTCTTGGTCTTGGGAAATCCGGTAACGAAATCCATGCTAACTTTATCCCATTTCCATTCAGGAATAGCTAGAGCTTGAAGGGTGCCAGCAGGCCTTTGATGTTCTGCCTTAACTCGACGACAAACGTCGCAGTTAGCAATGAACTCAGCAATTTCTCTCTTCATCCTAGTCCACCAGAACCTCTGGCGTAGGTCCTGATACATCTTAGTACTACCGGGATGAATGGTGAGAGGAGAATCATGAGCCTCCTTAAGGATTAAATGCCTTAGATGTGGGTTCTTAGGAACCACTAAACGATTCTGGAAGAACACAACGCCTTGATCGTTCATGGAAAATTCTTTAGCGTTTCCGCTAAAAATATTCTCCTTGATCCGTGATATACCCTTGTCACGCTTTTGGCCAGCTATAATTTGATCCTTAAGAGTAGGCTTCGCCACCAGGGTAGAAAGGAATCCTTGAGGAACAATATGAAGATTCAACTTCCGAAAGTCCTCATGGAGATGTGGTTGACCTTGTTGTAGCATCAGATTGTTACAATAAGATTTACGACTTAGCGCATCGGCCATAACATTGGCCTTCCCCGGGGTGTAAGTTATCCCTAAGTCGTAATCCGAGATCAACTCAACCCACCGTCTTTGCCTGAGATTCAAATCCGGCTGGGTGAAAATATATTTCAGACTTTGGTGATCAGTGAATATTTCGCATCGATTACCCAGAAGGTAATGTCGCCAGGTTTTTAGTGCATGGACCACAGCTGCCAGCTCAAGGTCATGTGTGGGATAATTATCCTCATGTGGACGCAACTGACGAGATGCGTATGCGATCACATGATGATCTTGCATGAGAATGCAACCTAATCCTTGTCGCGAGGCGTCGTAATAGATAACAAAGTCCTTAGAAAAATCTGGTGGTAGCAACACAGGTGCGGAAGTCAGGCGTCGTTTTAGTTCCTGAAAACTATGCTCACACTCTGGTGTCCACTCGAACTTTTTATCCTTCTTGAGGAATTCAGTTAGAGGCTTTGCAACCTTGGAGAAATTCTCGACGAAGCGGCGACAATAGCTCGCTAGACCAAGAAAACTCCTAACTTGCTTAACCGATTCAGGTTGAGTCCAATCAAGGACAGCTTGAACTCTCTTGGGATTGACAGCAATACCCTTACTAGAGATTACGTGGCCTAGATAGGTCACTTCTGGTAACCAGAATTCACATTTTGAAAATTTGGCATAAAGGCGATGCTCTCGAAGTTTCATCAATACCAGCCTTAGATGCTCGGCATGTTCTTGTTCATTCTTCGAGTAGATCGGGATATCATCGAGGTATACTACGACGAATTTATCCAAATACTCCATGAAGATTGAATTCATCAGCCGAGAGAAGGTGGCTGGAGCATTGGTTAAACCGAAGGACATAACGGTGTACTCATATTGGCCATAACGAGTAACAAAAGCCGTTTTTGGAATGTCCCCGTTCTTAATCTTGATTTGATGGTATCCCAACCTCAAATCCATTTTGGAGAAGACTGAGGATCCAGCGAGCTGATCGTACAGATCGTTGATCCTGGGGAGCGGATACTTGTTCTTAATGATGACCAGATTAACTGGTCGGTAATCTACAACCATCCGATCCGTTCCGTCTTTCTTCTTGACGAAGAGGACGGGACAAGCCCAAGGAGAAGAGCTAGGACGAATGAAACCCTTGTTTAAGGCCTCATCTAATTGCTTCTTAAGTTCGGCTAGCTCCAGGGGTGCCATCTTATAAGGTCTTCTGGCTATTGGGACAGTTCCCGGAACAAGATCTATCACAAACTCTACATCTCTGGCAGGTGGAATTCCTGGCAGTTCCTCTGGAAAAACATCTGGGAAGTCACGGACTACCGGAATGTCTTCAAGTTCCGGAAGAGGGTTGGCATTTAGGGAATAGAGTTGGCATTTGGCAACTCGAGTGGAGACATTTACTATCTCACCCGAGGTATGGGTAAGCTGGACATTTCTAGAGTGAGTATCAATCTTGGCATAGTGAGCTGACATCCAGTCCATGCCCAAGATGATATTAATATCCGAAGATTTCAAAGCTATCAAAGAGGCTAGAAAAACTAGCCTGTCTACTAGAATTTCATTGTCATAGGTTATCCTAGAGGTTTGCCATTTACTACCAGGGGTTTGGACAACCAATGGGATTGGCATATCACAAAATGACATGTTATGCAACTGTGCATAATTTTCTGAAATGAAGGAATGAGAAGACCCAGTGTCAAAGAGAACAGACGCTGGGTGATGATTAACAAGAAGCGTACCCAGCATGACGTCGGGATCCTCTGCAGCTTCTTCTGCTGACACATAGTTCACACGGCCACGTGCAGGAGTTGGCTTCACATAGTACGCTTTGCCCGACTTGGCCTGCCCGACGGACTTTCCGGGTTGCTTGGCACCCACATTCTGAGGACACTCACGGGAATAGTGCCCTGGTTCTCCACACTTGTAGCATATCACCTGGTTGGCACGTGGTGCAGCATTGCTAGCTGGACCACCATAAGCTTTTGCTAGAGGGTTGGCCTGATTCGTCTGAGGCGCCACTGTGACGCCCTCGGCTTAATCGTACGCTAATCATATACGCAAATGCGTACGACCAAACCCAAGGACTCACGGGAAGATATCACAACACAACTCTAGACACAAATAAAATAACATCAGCTTCATATTACAAGCCAGGGGCCTAGAGGGCTAGAATACGAAAGCTCGATAAACACACGAGTCAGTGGAAGCAACAAAATATCTAAGTACAGACATAAAACACGGGGTGCCTTAGAGAAGGCTAGCACAAAAGATACAACGATCGAACGAGGCGAGGCCTCCTGCCTGGGAACCTCCTAACTACTCCTGATCATCAGCGGCCTCCACGTAGTAGTAGGCACCGTCAGGGTAGGAGTCGTCGGCGGCGGGGACCTCCATCTCCTGGGCTCCATCATCTGGTCGCAGCAAACGGATCAA